>NW_021132513.1:0-600000 GCF_004193835.3 Ostrinia furnacalis
TACACAATAAAAATACACAGTAAAAATACACAGTAAAAATAAGAGTGGTTCTTAATTTAATTGTTCAATTTCGAGAGACAATTAACTTAAAAACTTTAATGATTTTTACTTTATACAATAAACTTATTTAATTTAATTCAATATTCAATTTATTTACTTTATTTCACTTTATTTACTTTATTTCAATTTATTTACTTTATTTCAATTTATTTTCTTTACTTTGTTTCAATATTTAATTCACTTAAATCTAAACGAAAAGTGTTAACGATAAAGTTTTATGACGAAAACACAAAATGCGATACCCTGGGAGAAGTTCTATCCCGGAGTAGCAATATTTCCCTACGATTTAAAAAGCATGAAAAATACACAGAGGATAAGGAGTGGAAGGATTGGCGAAAAGTTCTACTCACCAACCGACCGTTCTCTGCATACTCGTTCCACCCGTACTTCGATGACAAATTTATTTGGTTCGGCGGATTTATTAGTTTCCCGTAGTATCACGAATTTAAACGGCGGATTTTGACACCAATCGCGTAAACTTTAGGAAAACTTGCAGCAATAAATCCGNTATAGGATTGATGTTCTCGTCAATACGAACCAAATGAGCCCAAACTCGATGAGGTTGTGTCGTTTCAGTGCGGATTTCCTATGGCCACCTTCCGGCTTCATCATCAGACCCCGGTTACCATATAGGATGGAAGTTCTCATCAATACAAATCAAATGAGCCCAAACTCTATGGGGTTATGTCGTTTTATTGCAGAGCTCCTATGGCTACCTTCCAGCTCCATGTCATCATAATATTGCATTGTCATCCGACTTACACATGCATGAAAAATTTCAGCTCAATGGGAAACCGGGAAGTTGGTCAATTTTAAGTTGCAAGATTTGCCTACACCAGACATGTGAAAGTCAATAAAAGCTTGCAATAATAATAAAATACGAGGCCCTCTGGCCAAAATAAAAAATATATTTTTGTTGAGGGACTGATAATCAGTAAGAGTTCTTTTTTATTGAGGTACTGATAATCCGTTTTTTGCTTCTTTAGCATTTCAGAATGCCACCAGTGTCACCCTTAAAACCAATTGCGTAGAATCTTGTAACTTAGTAGATGAGTTAATCGGTAAAATTGTATCTTGTATTTAAGTAGGTACCTATTTATATTATGTTATTGCTATTTATCTATGAAAATAAGACAAAATATGTGTTATATAAACACTTAAGAGTCATTTACAGTACCTAGTAAAGTTTGAAAAAAATATTGCTGTGAAATACAGAATCACTTTCGTGGCATCAAAAAATTCAAAACGTTAAAGCTTCCAAACGAGACTCACTATTTGACTGATTTACTGAGAATACAATCTTCACATCAAGCGCTACAATTTTTGTTTACAAAAAGTTCAAATAAATTAGAAATAAAATTCGCCACGAAGGTGACGATGAGAACCGTGGCGATGAGAAATACCCAAATACTTATGAATAGGTGCACTTAGCATATGATAGGTGCCTTTGTATTGTATTAAATTCCATTTGATCGTTAAAATAATTCACAGAATCTCAAATTCATATTAATTTTAAAGCCCTGCTATATTTTGCTTACAGAAAGCAGATCACCTAAACATGGCGAGGATTGAAATCAACATCCTGTATACCTACTACTACTGTACATGTAGATGTATACCAATCCCAAAGTTTTACTACACCTAAACGATGTCACCAGTTCAGAAAACAAGTCCCGTTCCACGTATCACAGTTATTATTTCACTAATTGAGTTACACAGGCTGGCGGGAGGCCAAGCACTGAGCTTTTCACTTTGCCGGATTATACGCAGCGTGTTGCATACAGTTGTCTATTGATTCCAGATTATTGCTCGTTGTTCGGAATTGGAAACGGCCGGGATTAGGCTAGGATAGGCTAGGGATAGCCTGGAGTATATTGAAGTAAGTTTCCGTTGATTATCTTGGATATTCTGTAGGTTCGACAACTTTGTGTCAATTCTGATTGGGTTTAAATCATTAAAGATTGGGGAAGATCTTCACTCACTTTTATGATCCTGTTGAGCAACAAGTTGTGGCTTTATCTTAAAATAAAGGTCTAGTCATCATTGCATGCATGTATTACTTTTTTGTGTAAAGATGTGTTGTTGGTAGATCTTTATCAATAAAAAGAAAAATAAATAAGCAGTTTCTTACACAAAACAATAAGGCTTTACTACTTCTATGGTGCATGTATAACAAGAGCAACGGGGCTTATGAACCACCACTAAAGTTTGTTACGTCTCTATGACGTCATCTATATGATCCTACGACGATACCACATAGAGTGCGGTTTAGATAGGCCTAATTTGGCAGGTCTAACTGGCAAATGATGCAATATTGATCAAATCAGTGCGTCTTAAATGCAAGAGTACTACAAACATCGTAATAAAAAAAATACTCACCACTGATGATAAGTTTCAAACATTATTCGCAGAGTACGTTAAAAATAAAATGAAATATTTCTGATAGTGCCCAAAGTTTACAGGCCCCATTAAACCATCAAGAACTTACTTGAAAAAACGATATTTTTATCATAATGCAGGTGCTATGCAGAGCTGGCACGCAGCCAGAGGCATCAGCAATTAGAATCGATGGCGATGTCTGACAACACTCCAGATCGCTTGTTAGGGAATAAACAAATGCTGCCGTGACAGTACTTGGCGCACTCCACGAGTCGTCGATATGATTTCGTGATTGGTGATTTGATTGTACTGTCGACGGCATATCAGACTGTACATTTATGTTGCGAAATAGCTGCTATTACAAGGATACAATATGCCATGAATGCTAAGCTTGAAGCTGCCTCCTGTACCTTGTACAATGTACAAAGCGCCCGAAATAAAAAAAAGCCTGAAGTGTCTCTCCCGAACAACTCTCACTCGATACACTCACCTTCAGATATGTATTAGAAGTCTTAAACCTAACAAAGAGATGTGAAAAACGAGCAGCACCTCGGAACTAATATAGCTAAAATATCTAGCAAAATCTACTAAAAATGTCATAGTGTTTGACTTGACTTGCAACGGCACGACGACAGTCTGTACATTCGATGTATGGGGTTTGCGAAGATGCTGATAAAATAGTGAGGTCAAATGTTTGCCAGATTCTTTGGCAGTCATTTCTGTAATGTACCTATGTACGAACATCTCAAGTGAAATAATGTAGTTCTCATTCCATCCTTAACTCTCGTAGTATGCTTTTCGGTTGATATTAAGAGCCAAAGCATACGATAAAATTTTGCCGTATCGCTGCACCGCTCGTGTGCCTGCCACAGATGTTTCTATGTAAGATGACGCAGCGACACCGCTCCGGCATCGCACCGCCGCCGCAACTCATATTCCTTGGCTCTAACTGTACACCAGTATCTCTACTATCTTTCCATAGAGTCAGAAAAGATTGTACAAAAACACACACCAGTTGATGCGTCCATTCGTAACGTTCAGTTACGGCGGTTAACCTGTTCGTGCGCACTCCGCAGTTTACGATCCCCGCCGTGATGGCAGTTGTAAAGATTACGACGGACTGCGAGCCTTTTTATTCGGCAGTTTGTCTTAACGCTACCTGGGAGATAATCGTCCCGGATATAATGAAGAGCCGAGAAAGATTACTGTCTAACAAAGCAGCGGTTGGTGGGTTAAAATTTTAGAAAACAAAAAAACTGTTTAAAAATATTACCTGCCCTTATGTACTTGACAGAAACAACCTTTATCAATCTTAATTACATTTAGTTCAATAATTGTACTCGTAAATAATTAAAGTAGGTATGCAATTGAGACTGGAGTTCGTTCGTTCGTGATGTGCAAACTTCTTAACTTATTACTACTTCATAATTATTTGAATAACTCTACTACAACATTTTTGTGACCTTGCTAGTGTCAATTAATATATTAGGTAGGACCCTACCTCCTGAAACACAAAAAGAACTAAATGAATGAAATTACTACTAACCAAATGGAGCATTTACGTCGTTACCCCAAACGTTTGTCTTTTCCAAAGAACAAAATGGCGGACAAACATTGTAAAAAGCAAAATGGCTGCGATACGATCTTTATCGTCCGTTTGTCCGAACAGCGCTTGTAAGTGGATAATTCTGACCCGTAATGGTGATGGGCCAGTTTCGTTAATATTATTTACTATACAGTTACTATTCACGATGATTTCCTTTTGTTTATTGTTTGGAGATTGTTTTGGTGTGAAGAACTTCATCAGATAAAAGTAATAATGTGTGTATTTGTAGTTTTTTAACATAATCTACTGTTCCCAAGCGATGTGTACTTTTGGCGTTGGAATTGAGGCCTTATTTACGGAGTTTTTTTTACCCATCAACAGAAAAGCTCGTGACCTGCCTTCCGATTCTAAATCGTATAATAATAAATGTTTTTTTTTGTTTCAGGTAAGAATCACATACAATACACAACATGGAATCATACAAGTGTAGTGGAAGGAATCTAATAATTCGTATGATGAATGGGTTCGTAATACTATTTTAAAATTTACTACATGAAGTAATTTAAACATCGTATGTTTACTTATTACAAACCTGAATAACGAAATTAAAGTTAAATTTTAATTAACCCGATCAAACCACCCTTTTCGTACTTTAGTGGTACCGGAAGGAGGGTAGGCGCGATAAGACCTCGGGTACAACGATTTGCTTTTGAATAATTATGGACCATCGAATAATAAGGCTTTGCGGGTATTCTCTGACTGTTTTTGTTGTAAATTGGACTACACGACATCTGAGTCCATCTGAAGTTTAGGTGAAATCTGAAAAAAAAAAAATTCTTTAGAGTTACTCTAAAAAAATAATGCTCTCTTAGGGCACCTAAAATTAGGATTTAGGAGTGTGAGAATGCGCTGCAGTGGTGTCACTAAATTTAATATTGCGCGCTTTCTAAAAGCACAATTTCTAGAAGCGCAACGCACGTCGCGTTTCTCATGATAGTGGCGCTGCCCTTGTCTTAAAATCTCACCAATATTGTATTCGCCGTTGTATAGTAAAAATAAAACCTCATGTTATACCGTGGCTATGTTTCACCTATATCATCTGCTACCTTTCAAAGAGAGCGGAAACTCCAGAGCTGCGTGCAAACTAGAATCGAATAAATATGAAAAAACCGTTAACCCGGCTAGGTATACGGTTCCGGGTGTCCCGCACAAGACCGGACCCATAATGAGTTATGAAAAGCCTCCCCCTGCAGGGTGGTTTGCCTCTCAGAGGAAATGAACTCGGCAACTTTGGATATTTACCACTGGAACGGGGCCCGTGTGCGAATCAACTTTTCCCTGTATTTGTTTGTAAAAGTTCCCCCATGAAATGATTTTGCCGTTAGTATTGGCTTTGATTGGGAATTAAAACTATTCTGGATTAACCGTTTTATTGAGCAGATTAATGGTTTTACACTTTTGTGTGATTTTATGATCAAATACTAGCTTTCCGCCCGCGGCTTCGCCCGCGTGGAATTTTGTCTGTCACAGAAAAACTTTATCGCGCGCGTCCCTGTTTCAAAAACCGGGATAAAAACTATCCTATGTTCTTTCCCGGGACTCAAACTATCTCTATGCCAAATTTCATCAAAATCGGTTGCGAGGTTTAAGCGGGAAAGCGTAACAGACAGACAGACAGACAGACAGACAGACAGACAGAGTTACTTTCGCATTTATAATATTAAGTTGGGATTATGTGTACTGACTCACAGCACACATATCATATGTTTAATAAGCTATCAGATATCTTTTAACGTTTTACTTACTAATACTCGTACTCAAATAAAGAAATAATACATGTGCAATATAAAATAATATTTAAATAAAATAAGAGACCGAACTTTGATGTAGGCACAATAATTAGGTTATCAAAATGATTGAATTGATTTAATTAACTATCTTACTAATAATCTAAATAAATAGGTAAATATTAAATGAACATTTCAATCTACTTACAATAGGAGCCAAATAATTACTAAATTTTTTAGTGATTTGCTTATAAATAAAATTATGTTCATTTCAAGCATTCTTATTGGTGGTAAGTACTGTAAGCAAAAACTTCTGCTTTAGCAAAATAACATTTTACGTTTGTTCAAGAATGCTTACATGGTTTTCTTCAAGTGTACTTAGTATTACTTATTGTTTTCTTGTATACTAATAGAAAAGTTGCGAACTTCTCATACACTTAAGATTCTACACATTAAAGAAAATTAAATCATAATATCAGAAGTTTGAAACAACTTCAGCGAAACCGAGTTACTAAAGTAAACAAATAAAATTGAGCAAAGAATACTTAATAATAATAATATGCTCTTTTAGTTTTTAGGTACAAAGTTTATTTCGCTTATTTTATTGAGCCTTTGATCAATGTTATGTCACTTTTAGGAATTTCCTGCACTCAGGAAGATTTAATGAATGCTACTGACAACGCCACTCTTGAAGCAGAGTTTTGAGCTGGTACTGTGTGTGTAGGTTTGTTGTCGACACGACAAGAAGAAGAAGAATTCCCTTTCCGAAAATAATTAAAATAGCTTTAAGTTGAATAAAGCACAAATAAATGTAAAAACGACCTCACAAATCTTGTACAGTCAAAAACTTTTCATATTTCACGAGCTAAGTTCTTGTTAACAGTGTGAGTGTGATTCATGAAACCGCAAAGCAATGAAAATATCTGCTAAGTTGAGCTTAACAATAATCTCCATAATAGTCCAGAAAATTTACCCACAGCAGAATTTAAAGAAGAATAATGTATGCAATGTACCCACGTGTCGGGAGAAAGCCATTACGTTTTTGCTGAGTCTAGTTTCAAAATATTTTAAACTCATTAACTTGTGCAGACGAATTCTTTTCGTATATTTCTTTTGTAGAGACGAACATCAGTTTTCGTAGTATGATTTAAATTTAAATTTAGCTAAGTACATAAAATGCGTATACGTTTTTGAGAAATAACATTTTTGATATTCATAATCTTGCACAAGACTGAAAAGGTGGCATTCAATATTATTATCTTTTAAATTCTATTCTATTTATTTTATTCGTACTATTTATGATTTTTCACTCGATAATATCGATTGCTTCAAGTGGCATTTGAACTGATAATATTTTGCTGGCTGGGTGATTACTGATGTTATAATTTGGTTATATTTAACACAATAGTGTTAAAAAAGTAAAGCTTTATCAATTAATTTCCACGATGTGAGCTAAGTATTTCATTTCAGTTTATATCTAAGTTCTCTTAAGCTTTTTCAATCAGCAAATGAGAAACCAGAATGTGTTGTTGGCTTCCTGGCCGTTGTTAAAAGCTTTCTGCATTAGCCTGTTTAGAACCGACTTTCTAATTACGCATTAACGCAAAGCTCGGGCGCCATTAATTTGCCTGCTAATTGGAACGTGGACGTGCTAATTGATTCTTGATATGAAGTTTCAAACCACTATTTGTGACACTCGCACAACTAGTGCAGGGGAAAAGTTACGCTCTAATTTGGATGTTGTGTTCACGCCCAGCATTGAATAAAAGGCTTTATAGTCTAAGAGATAGGCAATATATTTGTTTTTGTTGTTCTTTGCTTAGTTTGGGAGTAGAAGCGTAGTGTAAAAATGACCAAGGATATTTATTTATTTATACTGTTATGTTCGCAGCAAGTATTGAATAAAAAGTTCTTTTCTATTCTTACTTACCCACTAACGCCGATCCTTCAGCGACTTAAAGTGCGTCTTAGCATTTTTTACTGTTCTATGTATATTTTAAAGGCTTCTCAAACACATTGTAGTTATAACTGACACGCGCGATTTCTTACGTAGGATTACGTATAATATAATGTGAACTTCCTTGTTACGATGTAGCACAAAATATATATGTTTCTAAACACTAACGCCCCTTTATTCTATAAGCTGTATTTTTTTACTAAGATGCCAAGTCGAAAATTTTGGGATTCGAAATCGCACTAGTTTCTTGCTTATGACTGTTTTTAGCTATTAGAACCTGCTTCAGAAGTTGCACTGTCACACGCCTAACTTCAAATCCCCTATTACCAGCATAACGTAATTCACACGGATTCGTCAATACAAATCTCTCATACAGAAGATCATTAAAACGGGGTGCCAGTGGCAAAGCGCCACATTCAGTGAGAGGCTCAAAGCTGTGTCCTTTCTCCCACAAGCGGGGTAAACCAACAGTGAGATTGTCCGCCGCGGGGTAAGCTGCGAACGCCTGTACTCGCTATAGGAACTATTAACTACATACCACGGACGTGAGCTGGCTAGGGTTTGGATGAAGTAGAAAAGTACGAGTAGCTCATACGACGATATATTTTGTGCGTGATGGCGTACTGATTAATTATAATTACTACAGAATCAATTTCATTAGTAATTTTCTATACTTTGATACAAATATGCCAATTTGGATTTGACGACCTTTTTAATTATAACGGTATCTATTAAATAAGTTTTAATTGATTTGGTCAACCGTGATTAATGATATACTGCTATAGATATACAGGGTGGAAACGATAAGTGATCTCACTCGATTATTTCTAAACTATACAAGATATCCAAAAATTGGTTACTGATCCTGAAAATGCTTAACGAGCTTCTATCCAACGGTATCAAAAATAAGTTACAAAATAAACGGGATCTATCCGAAAATTCAATGTTTCCAGCTTCCATACATTTAGTAAAACCATTTAATATTAACAAGTATACAAGATAATAAAAAACTGATTACTGATCCTGAAAGTGCTTAACGAGCTCTATCCAACGGTACCAATAATAAGTTACAAAGAAACTGAATCTATCCGAAAATTCAATGTTTCCAGTTTCCGTACATTTAGTACTGCAACAGTCATGGCACTCATGTTTTGATAATATTATAGCAAATAAAGACTAAAACCAATGTTTTCCATGATTTTTTTTAAATAATAATGCACAACAAGTTCACTTTAAGAGTTTATTAATTAACTAGCGGCCGCCCGCGACTTCGTACGCGTGGATCTCGTTGATACCCCCTTCATCTATCTTACGCGGTTTAGATTTTTTCATACAAATGTTTTTTCCCGCTAACTCCCGTTCCCGTTGGAATTTCGCAATATCCTGTTGTAACTAAGCTTTAAGTTTACTAAGGTACCTGTATGCCAAATTTCAAGCGTCTATCTTACGTGGCTTAGATTTTTCATACAAATGTTTTTTCTCGCTAATTCCCGTTCCCGTAGGAATTTTGCAATATCCTGTTATAACTAAGCTTTAAGTTTACTAAGGTACCTGCTTGCCAAATTTCAAGCGTCTAACATAAGCGGTTTAGATTTTTCATACAAAAGGATTTTCCCGCTAATGCCCGTTCCCGTGGGAATTCCTAAGTATCCTATAACCTGCCCAGGAGTATGAAGAATAATTGTACCAAGTTTCGTTAAAATCCGTCGAGTAGTTTTTGTTTCTATAAGGAACATACAGACAGACAGACAGACAGACAGACAGACAGACAGACAGACAAAAATTTTACTGATTGCATTTTTGGCATCAGTATCGATCACTAATCACCCCCTGATAGTTATTTTGAAAATATATTTCATGTACAGAATTGACCTCTCTACAGATTTATTATAAGTATAGATAAAAAAAATAAACACTTCTAATATTGTGCGGCTGGCAAACATGTAGTATGGAGGCTGAAAACATTGAATGTTTGGATAGATCCAGTTAATTCTGTAACCTAACACTGATACCGTTTGAAAGAGCTTATGAAGCACTTTCAGGATCAGTAACCAGTTTTTCAATATCTTGTATAGTTGAGAAATAATCGAGTGAGATCACTTATCGTTTCCACCCTGTATACCTACGTTTTTCAATGGCGAGACTAAACTCATGTGTCTCATTCATGCTTGATTTTGTCATATTGATTAGAAAACTTATTAAGATCGCACGAGTAACTTTACCATACTTACATTATGCACTTTATCTCCCTTTAACGATATTCTATCGCTAACAACTACTTTATTAAGTAGTAAGTCATGGCGTAAAATTCACATACGCTAACCTGGATATTGAGCTCAAATTCAAGCAACTCATGCTTACACCACCTCAATTTGAATATTGAAATCGGCTGCTTGAAAATGCATCACCCTGTATCGCATGCGGGCAGTCCTCTTGAATCTGTCTATAGTCTATAATTTCCATCAAGTCCGTTCCCGTTTGGCTTTAGGCCAGCCTTGTGTGGCCTATTCCACTGCAGTCTTATGCATGGCAATTTGGAGTTAAACTTGCTATAATTTTGATATTAGAAAACCTTTAAAGTTCCTTGCTATATTAAAGGAATAGAGTTCCAAAAAATTTGATAAGGATCGTGACTTTTATGACGTGTATGTGCAGCATATTAAAGATATTTTATTAGCCTAGACTAGATCTGCTGTCTTCCATACTTAATTCATAACATTCCATAAAGTTTTTAAAAAGCTAATCCCTTTTTTCTTACATGAAAAAAAAAATATTATAAAATTATCACTTCACGGGATTTATTGCAACAATATCTATTTTAACGCCGCATCTCTTCAGTCTGCCCGTGACCATGATTCGTGCAACCGAGCCGAAACGTCGGGAGGGTAAATATTTTATTTACCGTTAAAATAGATATTGTTGCAATAAATCCCGTGAAGTGATACTTAATTTTATAGTAAAAAAAAATGCAACATAATAGTTTAAAATATTATAAAAAAAATATTACCCATACGATTATAAGCTTTATTACAATAATGTAAACATTGTCTTTCAAAGGGTATTTAGGTACTTTATGTCTTTACTATAACTTGATCTTGATCACTGTGGGACGTACCCTTTATTATAAGTCCTCCTATCGTTGTTATCCAGATACAATATGTCACCAGTTGTCATGGATTGGTTCGCTTCATACCTCTGCGGACGCCAACAGGCCGTACGCATAGATAAAACTATTTCCCACTGGCGTGACCTCGTGACCGGTGTTCCGCAGGGTGGTATACTTTCCCCTCTCCTTTTCTCTATTTTTATCAATTCCATCACCTTCGGTATTGGCTCGTCTCACCATCTGTATGCCGACGATCTTCAACTTTACCGACATTGCCGCTTTGACGAAATTGACCAGGCTGTACATCGCATAAACGATGACCTTGAACATATCAGGGAATGGTCAAATCTTTACGGCGTTGCTGTTAATCCCAACAAATGCCAGGCGATAATAATCGGAAGCCAGCGACAACTCTGTCGTTTAAACATGGATAGTGTCTCAACTGTCACTTTTAATAGTGTGGACATACCATACTGTACTAGTGTTAAGAACCTTGGCCTATACCTTGACTCTACTCTTGGCTGGACGACTCAGGTCTCTGAGATTAGTCGGAAGGTCACTGCTACATTGCGCTCTCTTTGCAGATTAAAATATTTCCTTCCTGTCAAAACCAAGATTTTACTTGTCCACGCCCTAATTTTCCCGCTCATAGATTATGCTGATGTGTGTTATCCGGACCTTAATCAAGTTCTCCTTAACAAACTGGACCGCCTTCTCAACAATTGTATCCGGTTCATATTTTGTCTACGTAAGTATGACCACATCTCCTCCTACCGATCTGAGCTCAAATGGCTACCTGTTCCTCTACGGCGTAATGCCAGAATTCTCACTACACTTTTTACCATCTTAAACGACCCTAATGCTCCTTCCTATCTGAAATCTCAGTATACTCTTCTAAGTTCAACTCACGTAAGGCAACTTCGTTCCTCCAACAAACTTCTTCTTTCTACCCCATCCCACCGCACTGGTTTCCTCTCTAACTCATTCCTTCTCCAATCTATTCGCCTTTGGAACGCTCTTCCTGAGAACATTAGGCAGGCTCCCAGCAAGTTTGTGTTCAAATACTCTGTGCGCAAGCATTTCCTTGAACATATCTCGTCGTCTTGATCTCTCCTAAACCTTCTCGTTATCCACCGTATATTATGTATATGCATGTATTTATGTAGGTATATATATATATTTTGTATTAATTTATATTATAATATTTTATGTATTGTATTAGATTTTATTTTATTGTATTTGTACTATTTTGCACCGCCTACTTAAATTCTCTGTTTTGTTTAATTTTCTGGTTAGCTGGAAGAGAATGCCACATGGCATTAAGCTCGCCTGTTGTACCACTGTATTTTTATGTGTGCAATAAAGATTTTAAATAAATAAATAAATAAATATAAGATTTTAAACATTCGCGTTCCATTTCAATTAAAATAGTAAGACACGGGTCTTAACGCGACGTTTATTATTGAGTTACATTATGTACTCACGGCTTGACGTTTCGGCTGCGATGCTGCAGCCGTGGTCACAAGCAGACTTACCCTTTATTAATAAAGAACCATTTTCCATCAGCCACCTGTCCATAATGTCCACCTTGGAGTCCATTAAGTATCGAGTCACGTGGTTGGCCCGCGGCCAGCTACTCGATACCGCCGATCCGGTTGCAGACATAATCGAGAACTCGCTCTGTTCTCGAATTGAATTCGAAGTGATGTGGATGTTTCGATTTATACTTTAATTACCGATAGAATACTTTGTCAAACCTTGGGTGAATGTGAAGGAATCAAAGTTTTATTAATGAATAAATGCGCAACCATTGGTTGCAAAAAAGTAAAATTCACATTGGTCCATGTTATATTTCAGAAGTAGGTAATACTTACTATTAAACTAGGTATATGCGGTAGATAATAATAATGTTATGGATTAAAATTATTTTTGTAATATGAAAGTGCACTTTCGGCCTACCTAGAAGTTAAACTAAAACTATAGTACACTACAATGATTCCTATAATATTTTTTAAGATATTAAATAAAGATACTCAACAACATTTTCACGCTGCATTCAATTTCGTCAAGATAAAGTGTTGATTTGTGTAAAAAATAAAAACAATTGATTTGATTTCATTTAAAATTTCACATTAAGACCACTAGTGTCGTTCCATAGGACTCAAAAGGTTTTATTTCCCTTAACAACACTAATCGAATAACAAGTCGAATTATACCACGTAGATATTTCTGCTTTCAAACGGTAGGTATTTCTGCTATTACTGCTTCATTTGATTAGAATCCACTACACGGGGGTGGTGTTTCTGAAATCTATCAAAGCCACACTTCAATCCGTTGCTACCTGTCCTCAACACGGTTTGGCCCCAGGCCAGAGCTATCCGCTTCCATCCGATTGCAGCCGATCCGAATACAGGCACGACACCTAAACGTAATCGTAAGATACGTAGAAATGTTCAGAGGTGGATTAAGATGAGAATCCTAGTGTTTGGCTTATTTCTTACCCTTTACTAAGTTAGCTTAGTGCTAGCGTTTTAAACCAGATTTATAAATGTAGATTAAAGATAAACAATAATAATTTTTATTCACTTTAAACTTTCACGTCTGCTTGTTTGCCTCCTGTCACATAAAAAAAAATTGTTGCCTAATTTTACAATGTAATAAACATAAATCGATTGCTACTACGAGCATTTTAAAATGGAGTAGAGTACCTATTTTGTAAGAAAAAGGGTGCCATATTTTGTCAACAGATAAAGATTTAGATTTTAAATGTTCATATTTATTAAATCAAAATACGAATGACAATATTTTTTTACTTCCTTCTTCTTCTAGTCTTGTCGACAACAAACCTTCACAGTATCAGCTCAAAGCTCCGCTACAAGGGTGGCGTTGTCAGTATCCTCCATTAAATCTTCCTGCGTGCACGATGACAAACCGATTACTTCCTGTTGTTTATTGAATCGATAGGACAATCTGGTCAGGTGGGGATTCTTGAACGGCTTAACATGGAGTGCAGGTGCGGTTTTGTTCCCTAGTCGATGAAGCCGCACCTGATGTCGTGCCCTGAGTGCCCAAGCAACTGCACTCAGGAGGATTTGATGAGTGCTACTGACAACGCCACTCTTGTGGAGGAGTTTTGGGCTGACACTGTGTAGGTTTGTTGTCGACACGAAAAGAAGAAGATTAAATAGGTAACCATAAAATAGATGTATTCGATGCTCGTCAAAGAACGGGGAGCGTATTTTCCAAATCCATGCCTGTGTCTTCGTATCCGCCCATTCCAAGGGTTTTCGATTGGTTACGCCCCGATTTCCCCGATATTGCCCCAACGTGATTAGGGCATGTAGGGCTAATTCGGAGCGGGCGCACGCGTCACTTGTCACGGTTATAAGAAGGATTCCCGCGGGAACGGCCCTTAATATTACTGCTTACATGAGCTTTAGATGGAATATACGTATAGGGTTATTTGGTATAGTGATACGAATATTGTTACATCTCTATTTTCGAGAGATGATAAATCTGCCTGAATATAACTACTACCTATACTAGACCTTACACTCTACAATTTTAAAAGATTTATGTCTGTTTTCACCATCAACCCCTAATTTTTAAGTGACCCTTATGGTAACAAATAACAGGAATTTTCTTTATATAGGGATCACTTAAAAATTAGGGATTGATGGTGAAAACGGGCACTATTCTTTTTTCTAAGGCTAAAGAACCAATCGCTTTACCAGCTTATAATTCAAGTCTTTATAAAGCACACAAAGGGTCGGCTTGTGGCTAACACTCGGGTGTGGTACAGTTCTTCTATTGTCATTAAAAAATATATTAGGTACCTTTTTAGCAAAGAAAACATTCGAGACGAGGCAACACGCTAGACATCTTGTGACAATAATAGAAATGATTTTCAAACTTCGTTGTTCTACTTTGACGTCAAAATATTTTGCCACGAAGAGCGTTATCAAAATTTCATACGAGCAAAACCCAAAACGGCATTATTGTAACATATCGTTATCAAAGACAGGCCTAGGGGCTGTCATATTAAGACGACCTCTTATTGCTGTCGACCCCGATCAATGTCTTGCTCATAAGTTGCTATACATCTGATAAAATATGCACGGGTCGGTTGTAGCTAGGAATTTATCGAGTGTGCTAAGATATTCGAATGAAAGAAGTATTTTCTGCGAAGATGAAGGCCAAAGCCGACGATCCTTAGGCTTTTGTAGCTTATGGATATTTACAACGTAAACGGCAAGATTCTTCTTTCATCTTTTTAGTGTGGCGTTATTTATACTTGTTATAGTGATTGACTGGCAAAGAAAAAAACGTTTACCAGAACAGGCCATTATTAGTCTGTGCCAGAAGATAACAAAAAAAAACACAATTCTCATTCCAGATAGTTGGAGAAAACATGTTTCGGCTACTGTCTTTCTGCAGACACCATGAAAGTGGGGGGGACCATGAGAGACACCATGGTGCTTGTTACGGAATACATGCTGTCTCACACGTAAGTAGCATTTAGGTACAGTATATGGGATTCGAACTAAACTGTTTGTGGAGTGCAACCAGTAACCGCCGCTTGTTTCCAACAGGTTACTTGTACAAACGAGTAAGCTGTATGTTGACCACTTTTACGAACCTTTTTCGGAAAAGATTCAACCTCAAAAAATAACTTTTTTTTAGTAATTCCACATCAAAAAATTAAGATTCAATTGTGTATTAACTTTGTACCTCCCTCGAACAAAACGACCGTTTTAGTCACATAAAAGCCGCAGACCGCGCGTCGGCAACCACAAAGAACAACAGATAGATCGTTCGCTATCACAACACGGAGCGGACATTAGCCCTAATTGTGCCGGTCTCTAGTTTAATTTAACCCCTGGATAGCCGCTGTATTGGTTAGCACCTTTGGTTGGGTACGGTTCCAATGCGAGCGTGAATGGAGTTGCCCATTCATGGTCCAAGTGCTTTGTAATTAGGCCCATATTACAGAGTTTGCTTCAAACCGTCCATAGATTCAGGCTTTTAATTAGTTTTTACATACAGACAGGGTTCTGTCCGATGATTGATCTAAATCTAGGAGTATAGTTTTTTCTCATCATACTGGCAGCATGAGTGTCATAATTTTTAATTTTCACAAATATTCAAAATAAAAGAAGACTGATCATAACGGTTGAGACTGGTTCTTCCACAATTGGACTACAGTATAGTTAGATAGCATTATAACAAGGTGCTTGTGTAGGTGCAAAAGATACTGCATTTAAAAAAAATGATTAGTTATGTTAGTAACTAAAGAATGCTCTTGAATGCTTGTTAACGTTGCGATAAAGTGCTTGCGAGATGTTACATATTCAAATATTACCACCAGTAATAAAGCATCTATACCAACAACCAAGGGTTCATACAAAAACTCAAGTGGGCCTTCTAGGAGACTCGTCCCATACCAATGTAGACGCACCCAAAACACACCGTTCACTGCGCCCTACCAATAGTTCGGCGCAAAGGCCAATTTGCGTGCTCCTGCCCGCTTTACGGACGATGGCATATCAACCTAAACTATAGCACCTTATGTAACTGTAATAGATGCTATTTCGCAACAAAAATGTACCGTAAGGGAGCCCTTTCTGCATGCGATAGCGAGATTAAACCCTAATTGATAGTTATTCGCGACGAGTGATTGGAAAGTCAATGAGGGCTGGCCTTTTGGATTAGAAGGGTCGCCATTTTGTTTACGGATAAACGAGGTGTTAGGTGGGATGTCTGGATTAAAAATAACTTTTTGGCTGGTGATTGAAATAGGTATTTCAGTTTTGGTACAAAATTACTGAAACGTACTGAATACGTCGGAAAGCGCAGCGTAGGATGTCCACCCACAAGGTGGCAGGAAGGCGCTGGATGCAGGCCGCCACCAACCAGCCATTGTGGAAATCATTGGAGGAGGCCTATGTTCAAAAGTGGACGTTCTATGGCTGAAATATTAATATGATCCTATGGCTGAAATGATGATAATAATGATGACAAGAATATATTTTATTTTCATGTATTTTGCATTCGAAAGTTTTTTGGAAGTCAGTTTAATAATTCTCGTGGGTTTTTTTGTTATTTAAAAGAGGAATATGACTGTACAATCCACCATGAAAATAATCACAAACTTTGATTGTGAACATATCCCAACTAATATTATAAATGCGAAAGTAACTCTGTCTGTCTGTCTGTCTGTCTGTTACGCTTTCCCGCTTAAACCTCGCAACCGATTTTGATGAAATTTGGCATAGAGATAGTTTGAGTCCCGGGAAAGAACATAGGATAGTTTTTATCCCGGTTTTTGAAACAGGGACGCGCGCGATAAAGTTTTTCTGTGACAGACAAAATTCCACGCGGGCGAAGCCGCGGGCGGAAAGCTAGTTATACATATTATTTTCATTTCACCATCGGACTCGCTTATAAAATGCGTCGTAAGCAAAGTTTATCTAGCCATTGCCAAACACAGACCTATCCTAAAACGAGAAATAATTTCCAAAATACCTAGTTTCCAAAGTCCACTTCACAAATCCGTAAATCTAAAAATTCTTTCGCGTTTGACACTCCAGAGATACGTCACACCAAACATTCAAATGTGGCATAAAAAATCCATGTCTCCGATTCCTGGCGTAGGGCTGCGGTGAATAGGGCTGTCACTCGTCACTCACAAGCTACGTCATACGTCTGACGTTGATACGCCAAAGATAACTATTATAAATCGGCGAGGAAACTCAGGTGATTTTCCACATTCTTTCTTTTCTCATGACAGGTTTTTATTAAGGTTTCATAAGTTATTTTTAATTACATTAAATAAACTTCGATGAAGGGGTCTAAGTATATCTATCAAATCTGTTAGTCTTTATGTGATAAATCTGACATTTACGAATAGGTACTGCTGCACCTACCAAGTAAAAAGATTTACGTTTATTCTGAATACATTTTTTTTTCAATTGAGTAACAAACCCAAAGGGTTTAAGTAAGTTGTGTGATCGTGCTTATTTATTTTTACGCAATAAGTATTGTTCTCAAGTGACTCTTCTGTCATACCTCCTTATCTCGTTAACAATTATTTTAGCTTCATAATGAAGTGGTGATATAATAATTATATCCTAGTCCTTGTCAGGTGTTTGTATTCAGTTTGTTCTGCCTAAATAAGACCTAAGTCTGCCAAATATCGTCCTTTCCAAGTGTTTTCATTCAGTTTATTCTGTCTAACGAGCTAGGTCTGCCACACACCCAAGTGTAGCAGCCCTACACCCGGCCTATACTTAGTGATTTCCCCCGAGCTCGCAGCGATCACGGGGAGGGGATGCCATCCAATTTTTATCATCCATTTACGTGTGTTACCTCTTTGTAGGATTGCTGACATGATTGTAGGTCAGGGCTTAGTGCGGTTTACAGATTGGTTTGACAAGAGATACGTCAGTCAGGTCACGCTGCAGTCTTAAAGTGGAAAATTGAGCAAATGCTTGTGAAGTAATTGTCTTGTCTTGAGACCTTCAAGGTTCTAGATGCATTTACATTTTCTGAACTAAATAGTATAAATAAGAAACTCTTATCTTTAGACTAATTTTAATATGTTATTGTTATGAAGTTACTAAGTAACTATGCTGTTAAATTCTCTAAGCTCAAAGTTGCAACTCCCTACCCCATGAGCAACAAAAGAAAAAATTCTGCTTCGTAACCGTTGAGGAACAAAATCAGTTGTATTGGTCTATGTTTCCACTAATACATACTATAACTTCATTCTACTATAATATTTGTCACTCAAAGTAATTACATCTGTTGTACAATAGTAGTAGTAGTAACGTTCTGGAAGAATTAAATGACTAGGTACTATTGAAATGACTTTCTTATTCCAAGTAGGTTAGTTCTCAAATATTTGAACCGCTAAAGCATGTTTTTAATATTTAGCAGCTGTTTGGAGCGTTTTAGCTGATAGGCTTCTTATCTACGGAACATTTTCATGATTTCCCACGGCGGCCATTTTATTTTAGCGGCTTTTGGAGACTCGTTTTACATTTACCATATTATTATTATGTGTCTTACTTCGACGTAATAACCGATACGTTATATGAGTAAAAGATTAGCTTGATAACTCTACCTTGAAAATAAATATAATAATACATTTAAATTACAGGCTGTTTTACGTTATTAATAAATTAATAAAGTGTTATTTGATTCGACAGGTATTTATGTTAGGACTAAGACTTATCATATTTAGTTATAGATTTATATTTCCAAGATATGGCGCATTATAAACCTTAAACATTTTTCAATAGTCAAAAGTAAAAAGGACCTACAATTCTCAAGGCCGCTGGGGCAGGAAAGTTCTTGAGTGGCGACCACGAGCTGGAAGACGTAGCGTGGGCAGTCCCACTAGGTGGACCGACGATCTGGTGAGGGTCGCGGGAAGTGCCTGGATGCGAGCGGCGCAGGACAGGTCTTTGTGGAAATCCTTGAGGGAGGCCTTTGTCCAGCAGTGGACGTCTTTCGGTTGAAACGACGACAACATTTCTCAAAAAGTTTTCATAACATGATAAAATCTTTTTCTTTCTCGTAATATCTTACAAAATGGCTGAAGGAGACAGGTAGAAAATCCAGTTTTACTGTCACTCCAGACCAGTAGCTAAGTCTGTTGGCTTTCGTATTATACGCATCGGCAACAAGCTGGCTTGAATAGTTGATTCTGTGTTCATAGTGGTTGCCTTAAGACCTCAGGCGAAGAATACACAGTATAGAGAGTCTTAAGTCAACTAATGGCACAAGGTATTGAAACTGGTTTGTTATCTGTTATCGTGTAAACGAATACGCAGTCACTGATATTATTTAACTAATTATCGTACCTACATAAATGAAGAAATTTTAATATTACTATAGATGGTATACCTACCTAATAATAAAGATCTTTCTTACTCTATGAAATGTCGTAATGAAATTTGGATACAAAACTGTTCCTTTGATTTGTATTTACTTTAGCTTTAAAAGACCGCCTGGTCATTAGCACTATTTATTATTCGTAGTCCTTCCTATATTGTATGAAATATCATAAGCCTTGAATTAATTTGTTTTGAAATTCCTACTTCGAATCAAATCATGTTCATGCACTTGCGCTACTAAGCTCTAGTGTATGTTTGATGACGTTGAAGTACCTAGTTGAAAAAATCTTTGTCGTATAAAAGCTTACGTCATTTCCTGTTAGTTTAAACTACTTATAAGGGTTATCAGGTATTCTGCGGCGGCATGGCGAAACTTATGCTCCCAAACTGTACGTGAAACCGTCAAACTTCCATGGATGAGACGAAGAGGAAATTCCGTTAAAATTGACAACTTTATCAAACAATACTTACGCCTAATTTTGTGGGGTGTGGTGATCTTTATACGATCTTGACGATGTTAAGATTAGTTTGTTCGCTGAGTCTTTAGAGTGAATATACGAGTATGACATTTAAAGCATAAGTATACCATTTTTTTATATTAAATCAAAGTCCCTATACTTTATACTAAAGGTCCATAAGTAGACAGTTCATGGATAAAATGATAAACTAAGAATTTATTTGTTTATTTAAAACTTATATGCACATAAATTACAGTACATAAGGCGAACTTAATGCCATTCAGCATTCTCCTCCAGTCAACCTTGGGGTCAAACTGAGAATATAGTAGGCGGTACATCACATTTGTCCCGTGTTAAGATAAACTTTCTTGTGCATGGCAATCAAATTCGTCTCTATAACAGAAAATCCAAAATTCATTGCCTTATTTTAAAAAAATATTAATTTATTTAAGACCCCAGAAATTTATAATTTTGCTGAAATCCAAGCCACAACAAGCAGTAATTTCCAAGTTTGCGAAGAAGCCGTATTTCTGGCGATTGCAATATCACAAAGCGCAGTGGGGCCGGTACCCAATTTATGGTTTTAGGGGGCAAAAAGTTATGGAACTTTTAAAGACGTGTTAGACGTTTTCCCGAAATCCCTCATCTTATTTCAATATGCCCGGTGATGTATGTTTGAACTTGTACAATTTTCATAAAACAGTATTTATTACTTTTATTTTCACTTTTTAATACTGATCCTTTTCCATTTTCCTCTTTTCTTTTCTTTTTGCAGTTCGCAAAAATTGTTAGTTAGGGCCTATTAAAGTTACTGAAAGGTTTTAAAGAAGATACTGGATAAACCACAACTTTAAGTTATTCGATAGAGTTTATCAGACAGGTAATGTTACTGAAACTCAGCATATGCCTTTATTTCTTAGATAGCATTATTATGTCAGATAATCTGTAATTTTTTCTGGAATCAGTGAAACCAAAAGTCGTGACAAGTAATGTATTATTCGCTATCATTTCAATGCAAAAAACATGTGCAAAACGAATAAACAGATGAACATGGAAAAAACGAAGCATAATATCGAATGTCCATGTTGCGTCCTACCCAGTTTCGGTTGGGATGCCAATAGAATGTCCCTGTACTTATGAATATAGAGCCAGTGCAAATGCAAAAATAGCCCTTGTTATCGAAATAGTAAGGGAGAGGAGTCCGCTAATTTGGACCAGTTTTTTTCAATCCCATTTTACACATAGTTTTCTTTTGTTTTTTCTAATGTTCATGGTGTATAATTATAGAGAAATTATTCAACTTACTATTTCATAGGTATTAATCAACATAATTGTTGTATATTTAGCACAAATCAACAAAATACAAGTTCAGAGCTTCGGTCCAATTTAGCCGACCGGTTCGATAATTTGTACCACAGGGTTACTAAATTGGATTTCAATAAATTTCAAGCCTATAAAAAAACTATGGCAAAATATTATATGATACATTCTTAACAAATTAGGTAACGAAAAGGAACAGTAGTTAATAACATAGACAATCGATATTGTTTTACACGTTATCACGATTTTGAGTAAAAGTTTTGTAATTCCAATTATCGTAACGCACACTTGTACCTAACCTACTTTGCCAGTCGTTTCCTTTTATTTATTGTTAGTTGAACATAACTACGCAAATAAAACTTAAAAATATGATTTACTAAAAAAAATTTTCAAAATCCTTTGGTAAAGTTCCATACAACTTGATGTGGTACAACTTAGCCGACTAGGTAATAGTGCTATTAAAAAATCGGTAAAAAATATAGCTTATAAATACCGAAAAATCTTTCAAATAATTGTAATCCACACTAATTTACGCTTCTAAATAATATATTAGAAACACCCTGTGATTAAATTTAACAAAATTACAAACTAAACATGCATTGTCAAAAGTTACTTGAAAACATTGAAAAAATACTTTTCAAAATAAAACACACGTGTTAATTGTCACGGCAAAAATCACATGGCCGATATTAATTGAATTTATTTGTGTATCGCTGAGTGTTGCAATTACAGACATTCAATAAATACTTTACGAAATATGAGGGTGGTACAATTTACCCGGCGGTACAATATACCGAACTCTCCCCTATGTGATTATTTTCAGTAGCAATCATCAACACGTCACGTCACCAAAAATTACCCTTGTACAAGAATTTAATACAGCACACATGTCACCCACAAACACCGTAGGCTTTCAGAAACACAAACATTTGCTTTGGTAATGGACGACGAATGTCTGGAAAACATAACTCAAATACACTTTGGGAATAACCGATACAACTGTTTGATGTTCGTGACCGGTTTGAACTTGGACCTTTCGGTTCAGAGTGGCGTTATAGGTCCTAATATAATAGTAATGGAATATACCATAGCTAGGGGTCAAGTGGTATAGACAAGAGCTTGCATAATGACACGCTTATGCCACCAACGCAAACTCACGCGGGCGGGGCCACGAAAAACAGTTAAGATCGCAAGCCCTGGGTAGTAAAGACTCTTTTTTACAAGTAGGCTTTTAACACACACACACTAGTCACAGAGGCAAAAAAATAATAATACGAGTAGCACAACGCGCACTCATGATCTCAACATCATCGCTAATCAAATAGATATTTTTTCTTTTACTCTGCATGAATTTGTATAGACATCCATAATTTTTATAATATGTTAAAAAATAGATCGTTTTGTAGCTTGTTAAATAGTGCTTGACCTACTTCACTGTCGCATAGAGTTAAACCTGCAACAATAATGAGATGTTGTAAATAAATGATATTAATTGATAATAAACTAAGTCTAGTTCTACCAGATATTAAGTCTTACTTTAATCAACCCTAATAAGTAGTATACACTCATCAAAGATGCTGAAAGTAAGTTCAACTTGGTTGACAATAATAAAGTGATGTAGAATTGTCAAGTAGTTAAATAGCCATTACACTTTTGCACTCCGTACTTAACATACCTAACCACTCGAGACCTTTTTCCCAAAACCGGAAAGTATCAAATCATACTTACCCCACCTGTACGTATATTAACAAGCGGGCACGTCGCAAGAAGCCCAAGTATGAAGAAAGATAATAAGCCTGAATTGCGTCTTCATACGGAACCACGAGGTGGGTCCTACGTGACCGAAATACCCAAGTGAACCCTAAGTCGGCACACCTTTGTTCAGTCATTGGACCTTATTCATTACACTTAAGAGCGGTTTCAGATTGCAGTTTGCGGTGATATGGATTTTAATAGTTATGATTGCGATGAGAGGCATTTAAGTGTAGTTTTGTTACTCATAATGTGGCATAAACATGTTTTTCTACCTTTTCCTACGGTGAATGTGTGATGTTATTGAATCTATGAACCTTAATGGGATGCGTAGTTACGTTAATATTTTTTATGAATGCTTGTCAGCTTTACGTTGCAATAATAAGATACTAGCTAAATTCTACTAATTAATAATTAATAATAATAAAAATGGATATGCTACAATCATTAACGAGTCCTCAAGCTTATCAAAACATACAAAAAATACATAAATGCTACTAATACCTTCATTATTTTCGTACAAGTGACAAAATATACTATTACTTTCTTACTGCTACAAATTTAAGTCACACTGGATGCGTTCAGCGATCTGCGGTCAGGTCAAAGTGATCGTAGCCTGCATCAAGTATGAAGAATATTGTCAGTCTATAAATTTGTCTTAAAACTTCAACCACACCAATGCGTGCAGATCGCCATCGCCGGCGCGATCAAAGGCCAATGACAGGTCGCGCGACCAATGACAGTTCACGCGACCTGTCATTTCCCTATGATCGCGCCGGCGATGGCGATGTACACGCGTTGGTGTGGTTGAAACATTAGACAAGGACTTCTTGGCGGGAATCTGAAGCGTCATGTTAGCGGTTTTGTTTTGAACGTGCATGAGTGTGGGGAAGTGAAGCAAAACAGTGCATTGTGATTCTTCTGGTTCTCTCAAGTTGTCCATAGGAGGTCTCAGTAAAGCACCACAACTTTACTGAGACTCAAAGGGTGGGAAGGCAAGAAGGAATCATCCTTCAATATATCATTACTTGATCTCATTTTGTAACTCGTATCACTTATACACTTGAAAATGGCACAAATCAAGTCGACCTTGACGTGTATTGCCAACATCATCAAAAAAGAAGAAGAAGAACATTAGACAAATCCTCATTCGTCAGGTGCCCGCGAATGTTACGGCAAACGTTCGCGGTTTTACACGCACCGTCCTCACCGTACACAACACATCGTATCTCTAATGCCCAAGAGACGTCATCATTAATTCCGCCATTGTCTGAGCATGAATGTAGCCAGTCCTTTGTACCCCCGAATTTCCTTTCAAACAAACGATTGTTAGTCAAATGATATTATTCTGCGGCGGATCGATTTATGATTGATATCCTTGTTTGCTATTATTATTCAATGTGTGTTTATTTTGTATTCATATGGAGTGATTAAGTGGTTTTTATTGTGAAAATAAATGTAGCACGAATAAGTAAACAACAGGTGGAAAGTGCCTAATCCCACTGCGGCGATTGGACAACTCTTCGATGTTTTGTTGAAAATGTGCTATGCATATTGTTGCTTTATTTTTTAGTTCCACTTTAAGGAAAGAAAAGAATAAAAGTTGGATAGTGGTGAAAAGATGTCAAATAAATACACAAAAATAGGAAGCCGTGAATCTAGAGGTAGTGCAAAATATTACCCAAGGCGGATGCATTATTTCTTTAGTAAAAACTGTCATAACGGCATTCCAGCAGCACGGTAAATCGCGTCCAACACCATAATACTTTCCGCCTGAAACAAAAACATAAAAGATAGATCCCTAACGACTTAAAAACCGCTCATCATTCACGCAAAAACAATGGACGTTAATAAATCCTGATTCTTGGCACCAATTCAGGGAATAAGTAAAAGTAAGCAGGAAATCCAGGGGCGGATCCAGTTAACCCTTCGCCTGCCGCGCGATCTTTCGCAACGATAATAAAGATGCAACTTTAAAGAGCAGGAAAACTTTTAATGTACGTTTTAATCCGAATAAGATAAACGTATAGCTACGTTTTGATAGATTTTATTGTTCACTTTTTTTTTTTTCAATGTTACCCATTACAAACTAATTTTCTTCAATGAATAATAGAACTTATCGCGATGGAGGTTTTCAGGAAATTTTTCAACAAATATACTAAAGATGTATTAATGATTGATACACGTAGAATAACTATAAAAACATGAGTTTAATTAAAAACAAAGAAAATGTTACTGGCATGACAGAGTGATAGAGGTGATAGATAAAGAAGATTGAAATGGTCTGCCATCTAAATAAAACAACCTTTTTTTGCCATACCGATTAGACCAATCCGGTTAACGGTGTCATTTCTTCCAAGGGTTAAGACGAGCGAGCCGGTTGAGCCGGTCTACCGGGCCGGGTTTAATCTCGGCAGAATTGCCTCGACCCCGGGCCCAAGACACTGCGGACCTAAAGAAAAATGGTAATTTGAAAACTGTGGGCAGCGTATTGTCTAACGTGGACGTGTGTGTCTAGTGTGAATATTACAACTGTTTTCGTAAACTTTGAAATAATCTCAATCGGGCTATGCCTTTACATTTACTAGTATCTTATTCTATAAGTATGAAATGTCGTCCTGTTCTTGTAAACCATGCTACACTTAAAAATATCATAGTGAAATACATGAGTTTAAAAGGCTTAATTCCTCATGAAAAGCCTTGGATGTTAAAAAACATCTTCCTCGATGGAAGTATCTGTAGAATCAATTTAAATTGGATTGAGAGGAACACCTTGTCTCATTTCTAAACAGATTAATGTAACGATACATAATACCACACTTTCAAGGTACAACAAACATCATTGCATATCTTAACCCACTTCCAGCTAGCGGCAACTTCACAAGTTTCAGTGGGTGAGTGAACAACAGTGTAGTATCCCACTGAGCTATGCTATGCTATGCCTCACCCACTGCGCTAGATGTATACCGGTCCTTTATTAAGGCCCTCGGCACGCACAAAGAGCCGTTTGAGGCGCACTGCAGATCGGCGCATTCTGCACATACCGGTAGTTAGCCCGCTCGGAATTACCGGTACTTTAGGACACGAGTGGTGAAGGGTTAACAGAGATATTGTTTAGATGATACTTTCAACATTCCCAACGTTACAAGTACTCGTGTCATGGTTAGGGTACTCTATATCTATCTTTTTGGCTTTTGCCCACACAGGGGTGCCACAAGAGTGAATGGACAGATGCTTCTAACTTAATTTATAAATTGTAAACTTGTGGAAATAAAAGCTTTTATTTATATCTACGCAAACAACAATGTGGTTTATTGTCTGTGAATTTTAACTTCCAGACTCTGCTTCAATAATCAATACTCAATTTTGAAGAATTGAGTCAGAGTTACATTATTATGCCAACAAAATTTTGACATTACAGGTTTACAGTATTGACCCTAAATGCTCTTACTTCCAGGTAAAATTTTATATTAAAAAGAAGCTATGTATAACTGAAAAGTCATATAAATAGTTATTTAAGATTAAGTAGATCAGAAATAAAATATGCCAAGCTTACCCGTAACTTGATGATATAGTCCGTACAAACCATCGTTAAAATTTTTATAACCAAGAATAAATTCTAGCAATAACCAAAGTTTTCACACACAAATAAAGCCAGTTATACGATGTGAACCTAACCGTTAACTGTCAACTGTTAACCGTTACTTGGTACCTGAAGAAATAATTACCGGTTTAGGGTTATGGCGGCAACTATGAAACCGCGGCCATTATTACAATGGAGGTTTAATAGCTGTATAACCTTTGTTTGTGGATGCTTATTTGGGTGGCTACAGGTAATAATTTAAGAATTGGCTATGTCAAACGTTTATGGTTACACATAATTTGACACCAGGGTTGTGAACTTAGGCTAAGTTGCACTACCTTATTTTAACCGTGACTATAACTTTAAACCTATGTTTTTTGTTTGGTATTTGACAGACTTTAAGGCGGTTATCACACTGCGCCGCGTGCGCGTGATTTCATATAAAAAATCCCGCGTGCAGACGCGTTGTCAGTGTGAAGTGCCGCGCGTATTTTCTATACAAACTGAGGTATTTGCATACAATTATTAAATCTGTCGTCCTGCGCTCCGCGGCGGAGCGCGGCGCAGTGTGATAACCGCCTAAGATGGTGCAACCCAGCCTTAGTGTTACAATCCATACGATACATGCAAGATTTGGGACTGTACTAGTGCCTTGAAAATGTTTTTTCCATGTTTATTGTTAGCTAATTATTTTAACAACCGGTATAAAAGCTATCCTATGTTTTTTCTAAGTCTTATACTGTCTCTATATCAAATTTAATCAAAATCTGTAAGTATTTTTGTCTAAAAGACTAACAAACATCTATCCAGTTCAATTGATGCGAGTTAGATCACCACAAAAACAAATTATCGTTTGCCAATCCAAGTCCTGAAACTGGGTGAAAATGAAGTCAGTATCAAAATGATTTTGCCGTTCCATTCTCGTTTTTGATTCAATTAAAATAAGTGACAAAAACGCTCCCGTACGCCATAACGACTAATCATTTCGGTGCAATCACACTTATCACTGATCTTCCAACAGAACGGGCAAAATAAGCGATACGGAACCGCGTTTAGGGTCCGCGGTACCCTCCGATGGTATCGCCAGAATAATAGGCGCGCCGTATAATGTTGTTGTATGCTGGTTGCAATAATATAAAATATAAGTCTGTCTGTGAAAAGATATTTAGGATATCATGTAGCAATATGTTTCGTGATCGTGTTAGTGATAGATATATGTATACTTTATTGTACACCACACAAAACAGGCAAAGATCAATATTTTATTATCGTTGTGAGTAAAGTATGAGAAATGTATGCTAGGGTGACTGTTTTAAGTAAGTACTTAGTTTATGCTATTGTGTAACATACAGCGCTATTAGCTTTGATCAATTTTGTAGGTTACCAGATAACTATTTTTGTACTTATTTCCCAGGATAATTGTGTATATTTGTTCTCTAAAAACTTAGGTATCGTTACCTCTTTAATACAATCACATGGTCTGATAGAAGCGATCTAGATACAGATCTCACATTTAAATGTACATTATTCAACCCTTACTGTCACCCCACATCATAAAAGCATTCTTAGTCCAATTATCTGCCATGACCCAAAACAGTCAAAGAAACAAAACACAATTATTCGCGCAAAGCCGGCAGGCGAGGCGTGTATCGCATAATGTAGCGCCGCGTATAAAATTATAATTTCATTTAAATACGTCTCTGCCTCTGTAATTGGAGGACGTCCTTTTATCAGACCCTGTTATTGTGTATAAAATATTAAATGTGTATTGTTGTTATGTTTTCTGCTCGCTCTTTAATAAAAACCGAATGTTGTATTGATAAAATTTGATACGGCGAAATTTTGGTGTTTGATTTTTGTACATTTGTTCCGTCTTGATGGTTTTTTTGTTTCATGGTTTTTATGCCTTTTGAGTCTATATTATTTTTTGGACTGCGCACAAAGATTTTTTAACGGATGTTATTATGCTAAACGGCAATGTAACACATTCTATACTAATTTAATACCTATATGTCAGCCTTGTTCTCAAATTGACCAAATAATGTGCACTGTTTTGCTAGCGTGATAAAAAAAATATAGACTCAGTAATAACAACTTTGGAGTACCACTAATAACAAAATTGTAATTAACACTACTAAAAATAATGTTCTATCTGGTCTTGTAACCATCAAGAAAGAAGACCACAGAAGACTTCATATTCGGTGTTTTTGTTTTAGAATTCCTACGCTTTACCGTTGCCCAGTTGAAGGCAAAGCGTTTGGATTCTAAAACGAAAGCTCTGACCTAACTACAATACTACGGTGCTACAGTGCTACAATGCTACAACGCTACGGTGCTACGAAACTGTAGTATTGGGTACATAATAATTTTAGGGCCTCGTTCACACGATACGATATGTTATTGTTTATGTATTAAATGACTATGATTATGACCATCTCCGAGTAAAGTGTCAAGTAGTTTAAAAGTTTAAAGTCACGAGTAGCATTTATCGAATTTCGCGAAAATACTCGTACTTCTTATTTTACTTGCTAAGTAGTGGTAATCAGGAAGTAACTAATTGGAACTTTACTCGAAGATGGTGGAAGAGGCCCCTATAAAACATGTTATTTTGTACTAGTATATCGAGCATAGCATAGGTTGTGAAGCAGACAGACAAAATTAAACGTATTATTAGGTGTGAGAGAATCTAAAGCCGCGTGCGATCTTACCAGGTAAATATTTATGTTATTTGAACGTCAATTTTGACATCATTTTGTGGTAATTCAATACACAATCGCGTTCAAATCAAATGCGTGTCTTGTTAAAGGCCTGACTTATTTTTTTTAATATACAGTATATGAAAATATTTGCATCCACATTGAATAGGCACTTACAGGGCAGATAATTTTCTAGACTGTATACTTTACTTATTGATTGTAGTTAAATACCTGCCTTGTTCTGCATAAGAAAAACATTACATTCATAGAAATCTGCTAGAGTGGTTCTATGATCGCAACATAGCCGTCGACTATATTATGCCACTGGACTTTCATCATTCATCATCATCATCAACATCAACTATTTTGCATCAGTATTTAACTCTACAAAAAGATCTGCTTCTACCCTGCATTCGTAGAATCTTGTGATTTTACGAATGCAGAGTAGACGTTGACTCTGATATGTCGCTGGACTTCTATCATCATCATCATCAACATCAATTATTTTGCATCAGTATTCCAGTATACGAAGAGATTTGCGTTCACATTATAATAGAAACACTTCAATGTTTTTCGACTCCAATATTATGTTGCCGGACTTCTATCACCATTCAATATCATCATCAAGATTTTTGCATCAGTTTACGAAGAGATAGGTCCAGTGTGTTATATCATTAATCATCAGGTATAATAAAAAAATGTTTAGTTGTAGTTATTTTATTGAAGACAATGTAAGCAGGCTTCCTACAAGGTAGACTGACGATCTGGCGAACGTTGTGGTAAGCGCCAGGATCAGTCATGGTGGAAAAAGCCCTTGTGGAAGACCTGTGACTAAATGTTTTCCTTTAGTTGCATAGACAAAAGTATGAACGTTTTAATTGAGGCAAAGGGCGGTGTTTACATAAATCCTACAGTTATGTCACAGTATATATATGAGCTAAAGCAGTAGGGAAACTTAGCCCTTTCGGCGAGTTAAATACCTACACTTCGACTGAGTGTTAGGGTTGGCATTCTTAATCTTTATAAAATTAATAGGGTTCTTACTTACTTATTTATTAAAACGTTTATTTAGGTTTTTTAATTATCAAATACCTAATGGAATAAATTAATTGACTAAGTAGTAAACAAAAAAATAAAACGTTAATTAGGTTCTATAATGATCGATCGAATGCATAATCGAATAAATTGATTAAGTACTATTAGAGGCCGTTAGATGATCTATTCTTATAAATAAAACACCGGATACTTACTTTCACATACCTATTGCCTCATTTTAAATACAGTTCATCACTTAGTACAAAAGCGTGGTGCGGAGCAAATTACTTTATCAAATAGAACACATAAATTGTTAAAAAGCGTAATTATTATTACGTAATTTAAAAAGAACTATTACAAAATCAGATGTAAGCACTTTATTTAAAAAGTAATATTTAATCATTTTTACAATTCAGAATTATTACGAAGTTTAAAAAATAAAAGTTCTGGTTTTGAAGATGCCGAGTTCAAGCATCCGTATACTACGCAATACACTCGTGGCATGTTTTTAAAAATACAGCGGACAGTGCATGCAATAAAATTATTATTAAAAACACAACGCGCGCGACACTCGCGACGGATGGACTGCGAGGTTCGCTTAGAGCTCGTGTAAAGCGTGCGTCTGTGTGCGTGAGTCTGTTTTCGAGCGTTTGTATGAAGCTTCCGTACTGTTTGATTTATCTACTGTGGTTATGTTAAAGATTTTATTGAGTTTGTAAAAATGCCTTGCTTATGACTTTTCAATGTTTACCTGTGTTTTCATACTCTAAACTGTCGTTTACTTGTCGTTCATTGTTTAGTTTAAGTATTTTGCACACAGTTTATTGGAAATGTCTAGACTTTGGTACCGCCTAACGTTCTTTGTCCTCCCGCGGCACAGTCAGATCGTCGACATTTAAATCGCTAAGTGCCATCTATTCGATTATGGGCAGCCATTCGAAGTGTTTTATGGTCGGCCATCTGAGTTGGTTCGCTATTATGTGCTCTAACGATGAGCTTTGCCAAAACCAAAGTGTATTCAGGATTTTACAATTGTTAGCTATTGATTTAAAGTGTTGAAATTTTATTGTGTGTATTTTAAATCGATTGTTAGACGACAGCCCATCATTCTATTACGTTTTTATTACAAAATCGTCTTTGTTGCAGCGACATAGATACCACAAAGAATGGCTTGACGTGTTGTCGTATGTACCTACTAAACCAATTTAAACTAAGCTCAGAGATGTACTTATGGCAGAAAGAAAAAGTATGTGTTTTTAAAATTCAGTATTTCATCCCAATGAATGTCTCTTGGGACGAAACACTAAGCTATTGAGAATTCTTCTCTATCGCATTGTATCTATTTGTATTTTTGAAATAAAAACGGGTGTGCGCTTAAATTACATAATAATAAAATAATTGTATGCTTATCAGGAACGATACTTACATAATTGCTTGGATAAGTAAGATGTATTTAACGCACATACTTATGTAGATCTAATTGAGCCATGTAAGATTCTGCACACCCGTTTCTCTACATTATTTGGAAATAACTTGTCAAAATGTATTGTTTGCTGTGTACAAAAGTAGAATACCTTTCTATCAACTATTTTATTTGTTGTTTTTATTTTCTTCAATGGGTTGAAATGAAAGTTATTCTGTTTTCTACTACTTTCTCAATTTTAACCTGATGTAGAGTAATGTGTTTTAATTTTTTACTCATATTACTAGACCTTTGCCCGTTTCATGTGGTTTACAATAAAGTCTACGTAATCCAATTTCTCGTAAAGTTCTCGAGTGGCGACCACGAGCCGAAAGACGTAGTGTTGGCAGGTCTCCCACTAGGTGGATTGACGATCTATTGAAGGTCGCGGGAGGTGCCTAGATGCGGGCGGCGCAGGACCTGTTCTTGTGGAAAACCTTTTGAGAGGCCTTCGTTCAGCAGTGGAAGTCTTTCGACTGAAGCGAACGAACGAACGAATCCAATTTCATCTGAAGGATCCGTTTTGTAACCCTCACTGCATTACGGCTTTATAAGCTTATTCCGAATGATATTCCGCGCAATTATGCCCAAAATGGACCATTCTCCCCAAAAAACGCTGTTCAAATTTAATTTACGTTCTTTGCAAATCTTAATACATTGCGTTCCGACCGCCAGTCCCCATTACACTCTTTGGAACTCCATAACTCATTTACGTTTCTCTGCAGCCGGTTAATTTATCAAAGTACTGAACGAAGAAGAAAGCTCGTAAGTTATAATGTTTTATTATGTAAAAATGTGGAGTTCTAGCCGAAGTTAGGAAGAAGTTTTAGTTGAAATAGTCTGACCTAAAGTAGGGAAAACGGAACGTCAAGCTAGCCACTGTAGCGTCTTATTTAGTTCAAATAACAGTGGTTTTGCAACTAAAATGTCGTTTGTAGTTTAAGGTCAAAAGTCAAAGAAGAAGCCACGATATTCGAACGGTGAAGGACTCGGACTGGCCGACTCATGATCCGAGGAACACGGGTTCGAACCCCACTGATGCTTGTGGTGAGCTCAATCGTGACACACAAGCATTAGTTTAGTACGAGGGGGTAGTTGGACTGTTAGTAATTTGTGCAAAAATATTTTAACAATAAAATGTTTAAAAAAAGAAGACGTGTTTAAATACTTTCGCGAACTCAATTTATTCGAAAAGAACTCATTGGAGTATTTATTAAGTACAAATCAAATGACAGTCAACTAAAACTGAAAGTTATTTGAACTTACAAATTAAATCGAATCCAAAGCTTCTTTATAAAACTTGAATAAAGAAGTTGGAGCCATAAAGTGATAAGTTCCCATTAATTTGAAAAATAGAGTAATGCATTCAAATCAGACCGGGGTTTCTTTATCTGGGCGCCTGAGTTGTCTTACTATGAATATTCAGATGGCTGGTTCTGCGAGAAACCATTATTTGTTTTTACTGCGTTAAGCTGCGTTGGAAGTTTTATAAGTACACATTCCTAGAATTAAAACTAAGAAGTTGTAGGAGAAAATGTATCTACACTTTCTAGTTATTTAATTTCTATCTAAAACTACCAACTAAGGTCTTTAAATACTGAATCTTGTTCATAATGTATTTTGGTGTCACTTATCTCTGAAAGATTTTTGATAGAAGCTTAGGTGTTCGTATCAACACCAAAAAACTCGATTCAAACCAGGCGTAAATTAAAGCTTAAATGATTGGTTAATCTTTTATTAAGACGAATGACAATTAAGTTAAAACATTTGAGTATTCTCAGAATACTTACATGCACAATAATTTAGTATCTCACGCTGCTTTTTCGCAGCTCTCTTATGTGACTCCCCAAAGCAATGATGTAAAAAAGTTATGGAACTTGTAAGGGGCTTTACAAAACCAACGTATACAGACCAAAATGTTAATATTTATTTCACACACACCATTTTCAGACCATGTCATTCAATACCCCTCTTCCGATGCGCAACGAAAATAGTCCGCAACAACAAAGAAGCTGTATTATGTTTATTCCATTGTTAGAGCAATTCGTTGTTCGGTCCCGGCTGGATCATACGGTAATCCCTCCTGATTGAGGGATCAGGAGGATGAAATATCGGATAAATGATATTATTTTTGAAAATACACGTGCGACTTAAAACTGCGAGAGCCGAATAATCCGGTTGATCTGTCGAATAGTGGGGATTTACGACAAGTGTTTTATTGCTCTGCGATTTGGTGGTTTGCGACTTTTTTGGTTAGGTACTACTTGGTGCGTGTTCGTAGTGTTCATAATTTTTATCGGCAGAAAATGTTTTGCATTCCGCAAGCAGCCGGGACACCTATCCAAATTTTAAACGTGATAATAGAGACCCTTGGTGCTATAGATAAAGATTCTAAGCGAGTAGATACAGTATTCGAACAGATATCACTGCCAAATTATATTAGTATACAGGGTGTTTCTTGTAAGGTGTCAAGCCGAAGGCAGGTGATAGGTGAGGACTAGACCTATCGATTTCACCCCCATGTATGTTCTACGATTTTTCATAGTTTAGAAGTTATCGTTAATTTTGTGATTTTTTCAAATTGTATGACCCAGTAGGCTTTAAATTTTTTTATCTTTTTTTTGGGTCGACTTTTCTCAGATTTCTTTTTTTTGACAGATTCCCTATTAATTGCAGATTTTTAAAAAAAATAATCAACTTCCTATCTTTGATGCAAGATACAAAATTTTTGCTAGAAACATAAAAAATATGCTTTTAGCGGAACATTCTAAAATTTTCAACTTAAAAGTTAGTGGAGCGATTACAGAAAATAATGGCCTATTAAGTACATGTTTTTTTGTGTTATTATGAAAGTTCAGAAAACTGCGCAGTTTTTAAAATTATTTTGGACCTATGGAAGTTCTTTTTTTTTTCAAACCTTTAAGTTGAAAATTTTAGAATGTTCCGCTAAAAGCATATTTTTTATGTTTCTAGCAAAAATTTTGTATCTTGCATCAAAGATAGGAAGTTGATTATTTTTTTCAAAAATCTGCAATTAATAGGGAATCTGTCAAAAAAAAGAAATCTGAGAAAAGGCGACCCAAAAAAAAGATAAAAAAATTTAAAGCCTACTGGGTCATACAATTTGAAAAAATCACAAAATTAACGATAACTTCTAAACTATGAAAAATCGTAGAACATACATGGGGGTGAAATCGATAGGTCTAGTCCTCACCTATCACCTGCCTTCGGCTTGACACCTTACAAGAAACACCCTGTATAATATTTCCCCTTCAATGTTTATAACTTGTATATGGACAAAGACACAGACAAAATCTAATAGGTATAAAACTAAGTCAGAGGAGTCTATTGCATACGAGTACAGTACCAATTTACAATGAAAAGATTAGATCAGTAGTGAAATCTCATCTTTTAAGCCATAATTTGTAACGAAAACAAAAACTTGACATATTGATTGACTTCCCCAGAGCATCCGAGCACACAGGTTAGGCGTAGCAAAAAGTAAAAAGAGGTAGAAATAATGAAAAATCGTTGGCTGATAGAAATATGAGCCCACTGGTGCCCCGACTTGATATATGAGAATCCTTGTTTTGATCGGAAAAAATATTTGTGTCTAGAAACTAGGCTCTTTGTGTCCAATACAAAGGATAAACGGATAAAGCAACAATCTCGTGAATTGGAGATTCTGAATCTAATTTGAAACAAATCTACTTCGGGGAAAGATTGACGCTCTTGTCTTAAGATATGTACAAGATACAAGATCCGAATAAAACATTTGCCAAAAAACTTGTTTTATAGTGTGTATGTCAATATCTGACAAAACCCTGATACATAACAGACTTTATGAGGCGGAAAGTTAGTCCAAAGACACTAAAATACAGTCATCAAATGTATTATATCAATCAGAATATTTATCTGTCTAACTAGGTCCTTGCCCTAGACTTTATGTAACAATCTGAAGTCAGAATACTTAGTACCTACCTAGTTACTGTACATACTTTTGCTGAATGCTTGTTAGGAGTGCGGGTTCATCATTTTTTTTTATGTGACTGGAGGCAAACGAGCAAACGGATCACGTCCTGTAGGCCTAAGATGCGCGCCGCGACGTTTATCATGCCATTTTATCGATTTAGCCCATACATTTTGACGTCGATAAAAGTTATCACGGCGCGCATCTTAGGCCTACTGGTGGTAAGTGATTATCGTCGCCTATAGACACCCGCAGTACAATATTGGTTGGGATATTATATGTGAGTCGAACTAGCAACCCTTGAATCAACTGTCCGACACTGAAACCTTTGGGACATTGTAAACTCTTTGCTTTTCTTTGTTTACAGCTTGTTATTTAATTGGAAATATTTTACTCTACGCGATCCTAAAAATGAACTTATCTCTTCCAACATAAATATGAAAGCACATTTTTAATAGTATTAACTAAATATTTTACAAACAGTCGCTCTTGGATCAAGGAATGTTTCAATTTGAATAGCACTGCAAGTAAAACGAATACGAAACAAAGTAAAATTTGTTTAAAGAGGAAGCAACAAACGTGAAAACTGCAAACGATATTACAAAGGAAATATTTGTTTGTCTGACTTTGTGAGAGTAAAAGATGTAGTTTAGAAGCAATTACTGAGGAGAAGCAAGTTTTATAGAGAGTTTGGAGTATGTGGAGAGGTTGTCTCTGTGCTTTTAATAACTGAACATAATACAACTTAAATACAATTTATTGTTGACTTGTTTCAATCGAAAAGATTCTAGCCAGGATATTTGATTCCTATTTTGAGAACAGTTTTGAAATAATTTTAGATTTAAATAACAGCATGATAGTTCTTTGATTATAGATTGAAAACACGGTTAATAAAGTTAGAAAGGGTCTGCCGTTCTTTTTAATTATTTTGACTAGATTGCTTAATTCGTAAACCAACCTTTGAATTACATTAACAGGTGTTCTAAAGAGGTCTATTCCCAAATAATATTGATTCGTTCGTTCGTTTCAGCCAAATGACGTCCACTGCTGGACAAAGGTTTCCCCAAGACTTTCCATAAAGACCGGTCCTGCGCTGCCCGCATCCAGGTTTTTCCTGCGACCTTCACCAGATCGTCGGTCTACCTAGTAGTATTATTAGTTAAATAAAATGTAATGTCACTTTAAAATATACCAAACGACTCACTGACAACGCTACTCTTGTGGTGGAGTTTTGGGCTGACGCTGTGTAGATTTGTTGTCGACACGACAAGAAGATATACCACACCATATTCATTGAAGCTTCTTTCCTAAGACCTACAGAAGGTCTCTAAAAACTGCAGAGGTAGAGTGCGCATGTGCCACCTCTAAGTTTAATTGCGGCTCCATAACGTATATTCTGGCTTATGTTATTATCACTTTGTATTTCATTTCCCCTCTCCTCATAAAGGGGACCATGATTGCGCAGCTTCCCCGGGTTAGGTACAATGATGCCAGTAATGCCGGCGAATGCGCAGCTACGTGGTCTTAATGTCGCTATAAAACATTAACTATTACAGCTGAAGCTCTTGAAAGGCTTTAGAAGGCAATTCCTTTGGAATACTAGCTCTAAGGTCCCGGTTTAGTCTCATCAGATGTCAGGTTCAGAGTAATGGCTGGGGCTGTGGTCAAATGGAGTTTTAATTAATTATAAGACCTCTGACTGCCTCCTTTTTTTAAATTCTGTAATATTATGAGACAATGCTGGAAAAATACCTATTTTTCTAAGATACGATAAATCGTCCTGAAGTTTTCAATTTTCATGTGGATGTCGCGATGTCGTTTTACTATATTACTAAAGGCTCTGCTGATTTATAGATAGTTGCAAATTGTCATACTTTTTTATAATAGTGACGTTGTTTTCTTTACTAGCTAATTCAAAAAGGTGTTTTCATTCAAGTTAAAACGTTTTTCTTTTAAAATCAGAAACAATGAATGCGAATCAAAACAATGCATTGTTTTAAATCATATTTTTTCAAGGTAATTAACACTCATGATTCCCTCCTCCATTTTCCACATACACAAAAGCAACAAAAGCTAACGTCGCACGTTGCAAGTACAGTTGCTTGCATTTTTGGGTTCTAACTTTGTCAAGTAGGTAACAAATGCATTTATTTTGATTTTTGCTTAGGGTCTCTTAGTAGATCCTGTTAAGTTATAAAAACAAATTGACATAACACTTATTAGTAAAAAAGTGTATTCCAATCAGGATCTATTTAGCTATGTTAAGAAAACACTATGCGTATTCAATTACCTCAGATAGTAATTGAGCCTGACCTATCATCGCTTGCTGGGTGACGGGTCTGACCACTGACCCTTGAAGACATTTTTAATCCTGACCAAATTTTCTTACGCTATATTCCTGCATTCATGATAGATACTAAAGCATGGTCCGTGAGCACGTATTCGCGACTGTGCGACAGGCGCTCGCAGTGAGTGTGCGAGCGCGACAGCAACATAATTACGCGCGAGCGATAAGGATGGGTAACTTGGGGTCATTGCACAAAATTCTACGTGCTCACGGACCAGGCTTTAGTAGCATCTTAAATCCAAAAGTCTGATTTACTGTATGAACTCCTTACATACACTTGTCTCAATTAGAGTAGAACCTCAATCTTCACTACTGTTTAAAAAGCCAAAAAGAAGTAGGTAATTTCGGAAGTGAAAAATAAATGGCATTCGAAATTCCGCCTGTACGTCCCGGGCAGTCCCGAAATACGAGAGAAAAGTGCAACAAAGTATTATCTGGTTGTATGAGCGCATTGTCCTTCCGCGCTAATGAGCGTCGTTAGTGCTGGATGGTAATCCTTCAGGGTTGCTGTTTTCTCGGAATGCAACAATTTGGGGAGTTTTTGCCATTTTCGGGAGGACGCAATCGTACTTTTTTTGTGATGATAAGAAAATGTTTTTCTTTTTTAAAACCTAAAAAGTGATGAATATTTATTGTATCGAAATGTATAGTGTATTCTCATGCTAAGTGATATTACTAGTATCTTAAACGCATACTTGTCAATCTATTCAGTTTTATATTAATTTTACCTATTACAAAAGTTTATCTTGGAAAGTTGGCTAAACACATCCTTGATAAGACTAAAATAAAAAAATGTGGAGGTGGTTTTGAGCCTTGTTGGCTGTTTAACTCTCACGCTAGGGTTGAGTTAAATTATGAGGCAATATACAAAAACTGATTTATAGAAATCACAAATGCAGTAAAACAAGTGAAATTACAATGTATTGTACATTGTGGTAGATAGCACATAACTCTACAATAAACAGCCCCTAAGACATATGAATATGAATCAACGATTACAAAAGGTATTCTAATGTCAACATCACAATATAAGCATTATTCTTAATCCAAATGATCCTCAGTAATTGATGATCCCTTCCATCGATAGTATTTCGCTACCATAAAACAATATCGAACGCTACAAATCGCACGCAACATCAAAATGGCCACATCTCCGGTCATCCCACATATCATAAAGCCCCTCGAAAGCTGCTTACAGCGGGCTTTCAGCTTTAAGCGCTGCAGCATATCGCTGAACGACAAAAGCACTCGGGGCGAGGGGCTGGCGCGGCGCCAGTAGCGCGAACTTCTGACCTACGCTGGATGTGGTAGATGTCGGGAACAAATGATAATGGTACACTGAGTGACGGGGGCGTGTAGTGCGTAGGACTAATTGACTCTAGATTCATGATATACTTTAGATTCTTGTAATATATATAATGTAAATAAAACCTGTAATACCTATTATACCTACATAGAAATCCTATTATCGAATTTCTAAGTTTGCTAGTGAAACACCATCTCACAAACTTGGCCCAATTCAGTCGGCGAATTCCTAAAATCTCTTGAAAATTATTTTCAACAGAGTCTAAAATATTATCGGATGAAATACACTTGAACGAATAACGCAGTTTTTGAAAATAATAATTATGTAGCTTGATATTTGTAAGTACTTTCAGAATATCACTACATAGTGTAAAACAAAGTCGCTTTTGCTATTTGTCCCTATGCTTAGATCTTTAAAACTACGCAATTGATTTTGAAGCGGTTTTCTTTGTTCAAGAGGAAGGCTTTAAAGTATAAAACATGCATAATATAGAAGAGAAAAGCCGAGAAATTCCATTGCACTCGTGCGAAGCCGGGGCGGGCCGTTAGTATAAAAATAATGCACGCCTCTGATGGATGGTCACCGAAGCGGTTAGTATACTGAAGCTTCTGGCAGTAGATACAGTATCCTTGCATTTACATGCTCATCGCTTTTAGGAGAATAATTATTATGGCGTTCAACGTTTGCAGTGGGCATAATATTATCATTATCATAGAGCAGGCATATCAACAAGAGTGTCTGTGTAAGCATGTACGCAGGCTAATGTAATTAAATCCTCAATCTTTCGTGACTTAGAAAAAATCGCTTAAAATATTTTTGAGACAGTGCCTTTTTCCTACGAAATGAAAAAGATCTTCGACTTGTAACAGCATAGCTTTACTTAAAATAACGATCAAAATAAGTGCCGTCTTTTGCAAAACCGTAAAAATATCAATAAACGGAGATATATCCCGAACACTTCCTCTTAACATTAATTCTCCATCTACGACTGCGCTTAACACTGATACCAAGAAAACTGGACGTAAAGCGAAATCTCGAAGCAACAAACTTCATCGTTCTGTTGGCACCACTGCGCCATAAAGGCGTCTCACACCAGCACTCGTTGCCAACATTAAAGTGAAGAACAAAGAAATCGTAAATGGTGGCTTCACGTACTAAGCGACCGGTAATGACAGCTATTGCTTAGTTATTGCGGCACTAAAAACTAAGATTTTAGCCATAAGAGACGCTTTTCATTGCTAAATCTTTGTTTGAGTTTTCACCCCCGGCTTTAACACTGGAATACCAGTAAAACTGTATTAACATTTGTCAAACGAAACAAAGTTTGACGTAGAATTTTATTTACTGAGGTTAAAGTTACGGTCATAAAGCAACTAAAGCTAAAGTTTACTAAAATAATATAGAGTTGGTAGCTCAAAAAACAATGAGACATGTAAAGTTAACTTTGTTTACTCTCACGTTGTTGTTACATTTCGTTTTCAAATACTGTAAAACCCACCGAAACGTACGTTTTTTGCTTCCGATCCTTTTTGTATTTGTTGTGTTGTATTTGAAAACAAATTATAAAAGACAGCGACGCACATCGCAACAGTGAACGCACGATCCGAATCAATTCGATATTAGGCACTCTCCATTGGACCCTAATGGCTGTTATATTTTCCTTGGGTTTGTTTGCTACACACATAAAAGGTCTAAGAAGAACAAACAACAAAAACTTAGTTCTACACCGTAAAGAAATAAAGTCTAAAACGAACCGAAACTTCCGTTACCAAGTGTATTCTGGTGTAACGGAGAAAATAAAAAGAAACCGTATATGAGAGGCTGAAGGATGAAAATGGGATGGGCCGTACAGTCGATAAAAGAGCGGATTTTATGTATTCATTAGGTGTGTTTGGGGATTTCGATGACACATTTGGCTTAATGAAACGCCGTAAACAAGGCTCGATTTATGATTCTTTGACCGACTACGGCAAATGAGGGCTTCTTAAATTGGCATCATTTTTTTTTTATGTAGCCATAAAAATACCCCTCATTGTTAAAAGCTGGTGGAAAGTGCCCCAATTTTACAAAAAAGTCAATACTTGTTGCTTTGTTCCGAGTGCATAAATAAAATAAAATCTTCAACGTTCTTTTCATGGTTTCATTTCACGTAAAATCCGTTCTTATCTTGCCGCATTTGAGGGACACAAATAAAATTTTGCTTTCGCAATTTTGCACTTTACAAACCATATTTATACACCCTGATTCGCTGCGACTTGCACCAACACCTTCGCAAAGAGCTCACCTTTCTCACCATCAGCGCTACGTGCTTGTCTGTTGACACGCTGCAGAAATTTCCACCACAATCCACAACCTTTATGTCATTGCGATAGAGTCTAGAATGGTCGTAAGATATATGCTGAGTGCACGCGCAGCAATCAGGTTGGTTAGGTGTCAGCATTGGCAATGTCTGGTTCAATTGGATCAGTTTTCTAAATGGTGAGATGTAACTTATATTTCAGTGCGGTGGACGCTGTAAAATGAGTATGACTTTAGTTTTGGTGTAGTTTCATCTTTAGATTTGATTTTATACTCTCAATCTTTTACGTTTTGTTTTAATAAACTACGAGTATTATTCAACTTGATCTTGCATCAACTTAGATTCTTGACATGAAGGATATTTCTTTGGTTTGATTATTTTAATTCGTTATTTTAAAGTTGTGAGTTCCAGCACTACGATAATACGTAAAGCTGAAATCAGAAGTAATTACTGGGATTTTTCAGTCCCATAGCATACAACATCATGTGGGATTCAGGCCAAATGCCTGCAAGTATGGTAGGGAAAGTTGTATTTGGGACGTGTAAAAGCGCTTTTTAAAAGCCAACATTATAAAAAAGTTATTTGACTAAATCGAATTTTAAAACCCTTAATCCAAAATTGAAATTACAACGTAAAAATCCAGATCACATTCGAGTTTAGTGACTGGCGCCCCGCCAACGCTCGCTACCGACTGATAAGAGCTGATAACGTCACGTGACCACTCCAGTCGCACTTAGAGATACGCTAAGTGAGAGGTTTAAGTGGCGATTTTCAAGCACTTCGATAAGACAATGACTCCTACGAGCATTTGAAAGAGAGTGTATTCTTTGCCACATGAAAAAGATAAGGTAGGAAAAAACAAAAAGTAGAGATCTTTTAAAAGAAATATGTAAGATTTTGATACAGTCAAACAATCAAATTGAGAAAATGATTGGATATTCATCATCATCATCATCATTTCAGCCATAGGACGTCTATTGCTGAACATAGGCCTCCCCCAATGTTTTCCATGTTGATCGATTGGTAGCGGCCTGCGTCTAGCGCTTATACAAGATTGACACTCGTATATTGCACATTAAGATCTTCTATATTAATCAAAAAAACTTCAGAAAAAAGTAACTATTAAAAGATTCTGAACCATTTTTTAATTTCCTTTATCAAGACGATCGTTTTGCAATACTTTGAGTAGGTATACCTATATTTTAAAGTAAATTAAAGTTTAAAGAAACTTGGTTATCCAGCGCTTTTGTAGCTCAAGCGCTTTGACGTCATATAGGTAGATAGGTTATAAAACTTTTATAAACTTGAACCGTTCAGCTGACTTGGCTGCTAAGGCTGCGGCTTCATTAGAGACAATTCCCGATTTTAATAAAGTTCCCATAAGCTACATTAAACACAAAAATAAAATAATATCAGAACAGGAATCCAAAAAACTCTACTCTACACCAGATAATTGCGCGTACACTAAATCCTGGCTCCCTTCGTATGAAAATCTTATCGAGTTCATATCACATATCAAACCCTCCTTTTCTATTACTCAGTTACTCACAAACCACGGATACCATAAAGAATACCTCCACAGATTCAAGATTACTGACAATGACACATGTCCCTGTGATAATATAACCACCCAATCAATGTTGCATCTCGTTCAGGACTGCCCAAGATTTCAATCAACAAGACTTAGCCATAATATAGTTTGCCAAATTTACAACATCGACCCATTCAATTTCCAACAAATTATAACCAAGCAAGATTCCATAACAACATTTACCACCCACATTGAAAACATAGTTAGCAACCTAAAATCTTTCAACAATTAAAATTCTAAATCATGTAGGAGAGAGCAACGCGTAAACCGATAGCGCCGCGCTCTCTCTGAAATTAAAAATGCCCAAATTAAAAAAAAAAAAAAATCGACATGCATTCTCGAGCGTGCACAAAGCATTCGTTCCCGCATTTCTTCGGCACACGCCAAAACTATTGTGGTAGAAATAGCGAGCGAGACCAGAATACAACCGCATTATCACGCCTGTCTCCTAGGAATCTTAAATAAGTTGTGTAAAACGTCGTCGCCCAGTGTTGCCACCTCGGAATTTCTTTTTACCCTAACGTTTGGAGAATTTATTTAGCCGGTAAATAGTACGTTTCTTGAGTTTTCAGACTGGCACCGACTTCAAAAACATCAATCGTGGTCATAATATATTTTGTAATAAATAACGTAATTATTTTTATACTTTTTATTTTTGTGCACTCTTTTGGAGGCGGCTTAGGTTGGTTTATTATAAACGTAGTTTTTTTATTCTTAAAATCGTACATTTCATAGATATTTTTATTTATTTTCATTTTTCTTTATCCAGAAAACCACAGCTCTTTATAATAATAATACAAACAGGTATTTTTATATTTACCCTAAAATTACTCCGAATAATTTTATTCCTAAATATACCCTAAATACGTAAAAATACCCAAAATGTAGGGTAAAATACCCTAAAGTGGGGACACTGTCGCCGCCCTACCGCACGACTTTATTGTGCGAGAAAATTTCGTGTTGTTCATGTAAACAACTTTCGAACGATATCTTAGTGGGAGTTTTTGTTTGGAACTCCTAAAGGGCTTCTTCGTTGGTAATTCGAGATGATTTGAATATAATTATGATAACATGCCGAAGCATCGGTAATGTAGGAAAACTTATAAAGGCCGAAATAGAACGGAGGTTGTTTTGATTATATTTAAATTGATGTTGGTAAATACGGCTGATAATGTATTTATATTTTTACTAAAATAAATTCTGTTTTGATTCCTTACCTGACCGAATAATCTAGTCTAGATATTAGAGGAACATTATATGGATAGTGGGTATATTTTATAAGTAGGTACCTACTTAAAAGTTCACTTTTAAAGAATGTGTTTTATTACTTAAGAACTTTTGCATGACTAGAATATCTTGGATGCCCCTCTATCTGTCAAATTGAATGGAAAAGTATGTAGCAAAATGAAACCTATTTCCATTAATTAAAATGCTAGTGTTTACCTTGATATATTTTCGACATTGTCGTTTGTACATAAACTTAGTTTCAACTACATAGTTAAGAATAATCGGCTCTCCCAAATCACGTTCGGCGTGAATTGGCGGCGGTCCAAATCAACTTCACTTGGTGCTGTTCACGCTGATGATAAATCAGCCCTAACCAACTTGGAGTCGACAGTTCCGAACAACTAGCAGAAAAGAATCTTGGCCCTTACGTGTGACTTATCGCACTGGGCGGGAATTGAAAAAAATATATTCACAAACAAACACACGAAGCCACAATAGCCGAATGGGTCGGACAGATCCGAGGAACTCGAGACTCGGCAGTTAGAGGTAAGATAGCCAGTTCCTCCGTGGTTGAGGATTCCGGGTGAAGCTCGCTTCCACCTTCGGCCTGATCGTCACTTACCATCAGGTGAGATACAGGCCAAGAGCTTCCTCGTTGTGGATAAAAAAAAAGATCAGAGGAACGCGGGTTCGAATGCTTTCGACTATTGTGATGAGCTCACTCGTAACACAAGCATAATATTTAGCTTACCACGAGAGGTTAACGGGATTAGTAGTAATTTGTGCAAAAACAAATTAACTAATAATCAAATAAGACACCGTGTGTATGAGGAAACGGCCGATACCAAATCGGTGTAATGTGCGTACTTCCATACATGTCCATACTGATTAACAGCCCGACGCAACTATCGGCCGACTAAAAGACAGTAGTCTGTGGAGTTAAAAAAGCTTATTTCACCACTTGCTGATAAAGTCTTTAAGGAATTTAACAGTAAGATAAGCTTCAGCTTTACCGCTATCTTACAAATACTGAAACTTTTCCAGGGTCAGTGAAGTTGACCCCAGTCAGATATCTTCCGTGACTTATCAGAATTTAGGTGCCTGGGTAGGCTAGGAATTCTATGATAACGCCTTCTTCTATAATCAAGATTGTTTTAACATGTCATCTCCTTTCTTTGTGGTCTAAATTATTTGATTAATAACAATTATACCTCGGGCTTGATTTAATAGAATTTAATTCTTCGACTACGTCTAACAATTCTTCAAATACATATTATAAGTACGTACGAAACCATCCTTTATGATATTTTTATCAACCCAAAGCACTCATTCCTCAGCTTTTCCTCACAGATAACCTATAAATGTAGCCCACATTTATAACAAAATAATGTTTTTCTTGCACGTTAATGAACAGTCCCGATGGTTCAACATAACCAGCGTACGTAGACCTCCACAAAACCTGGTGAACTACGAAAAATTCTGTTTAGCGGAGCTCTACATTCGTGGTTCGTCATAACAATACATTTCGGTACAATAGGAAGTAATAATGTATACTTGTAAAGAGACAGCTGGCTTGTCTATCGTTTGTTTCCTGGAAAAGTGCCCAAAAATATTATTTGAATGTGATATGATGAGTCGGAGAAGCAGTTTCTGGGAAGTGCTTTTATTGGTGTAAAATAAAATACAAATACACGCGTCAGAAATATCTGAGCAATATTTTATAATACATAATATACTCGTAGGTAGATAATAATCAAATATATTCACACACTATGGTAAGAGTAAATAAAACTATTGATTTCGTTCTTGATCGATTTCTTACACTTTTTTGAGAATTGTAGTTGATTGGGTGTTGATGTTGGGTATATGTTAAAAGATTGAATGAATAGTCCAACGATTATGACGTAAGGAAATATTTTAATAAAATATCCATTTTTAATGGCAAGACTAAAAAACAGAAAATCTCAAGACACTTCAATGAAAATCTAACAAAGCACTAGTTTTATTCGATTGCCAGAGGTCCAAATCTTGGAGCGGGCACAAAGAGTAAAGAGTACACACCCTGCTCTATATAACAGAGAGGGACGGCAACAAATGAAATCTGGAGACCTTTTGTTTGAGGAGCTGGCCTGGACTCCTTTATTGTGTCGGTAATGAGACATCGAGTCTATAAATATTACTTTTGTAAGTGAGATTCGCGGATAACCTGCAAGTCTTTGGAGATAAGAGGACGTAATTGCATTACGAAAATTGCTACTTATTATTAGGAAACAAACGATGCTTGTAAGAGCTCAGGGAGTCAAGATGAAACATGATGTTTGGGAAAATAAATAAAAGTAGTAGTAGTATCTTGTACATTTGGCGAAATGAAAATGTAAAAGCATTGAAAACCGAAACCAGTGGAATATTTCTTAGCATTAACATTCTTTAAACTTCGACCAAAAACATTATTTAAACACAGTTGACGATGGATTTAACAAAGGATTGATTATAGAAAATCAGCGTTAGTAAGGACGTTTGTTTTTTGCCCTTTCATATTATTAACGTATTCTTTATTAACGATTGTTGCTGTCCTATTTTAATAAAAACAAGTAGGTACGTCCTAGGATAGACAATAATAAAAACTAGGTTAGTTCAAAAGCTTATGGAGCATTCCACGCGAAGCGGACAGGTAAAAAAAGTCGATGTTTCCGATTTCAGTAATATTTGAGTATGTTCTACCTATACCTATTATTGATACGTGTACCAAATATTTTTTTAATATAATGACTAGTTTAAGAGTTATGGGTCTTCGAAGTTTTCGACAACCGGTTGGCATGCAGTACTTCAAAGCCGATTATGGAGTCATAAAATTATATATTAAAATAATTAAACCACGGGATTTATACTTCATTTACCGTGCTTTTTAACTGTATTTTTGGAAACGAAAAAAAAATTATTTTTTCCTAAAAAAAATGCAAATTAATTTTTTTTTCTTGATTTTCACAAAGTTCGACCCTTTCGATTTTTTTAATTTTTTTTATTTAAATAGCTAATATTGTGTAGAACATTCATGCCAACTTTCAAAGTGGGCGTGGAAGTGGATTCGGGGCTAGACTGAAAATACTGCCGAAGGGTGGCGTCCAGCGCTGCGCCGTCGCGCTGCCGCGCCTGAAGCCCGCCGCCTGTGCGCGTTTAGTGAAACTGACAAGCAAATAAAATCACTTTTGACGGAATGTTTTGTAGATTTTTAATAACACCAATACATTTTTAGTACCTATTAAATACTAAAAAATACGTTATGGCCAGGCTTGTTCTTACTCGGACACTGAAAGGATCGCTCCGAACTCCGAAAATCGGTCAAATGAACTAGTTCGGTCTTCTAGTACTATTAACTAGCACATTTTAGTACACTGATTCTATTAGGTAGATCGAACGAAAAAAGTCTTTATTCATATGCATTTATGGTCCAATATCGAAAAATACTCGCTACACACTCACAGAGCCGAATCCATCTCGCTCGCGCGCGGTTGTCACCAATTTCACGTCTCGTTCACACCTATTCATTAGTGATCGGCTGTACTAAAGTGAACTAAAAGACCGATTTGAACGACCAAGACGGAATAGTTCGTTCTCGTTCACTTAATTAAAGGAATTGCTTCCTATTAGTACATAGTACATGTACTACACAAGCCTAGTTATGGCGTATCCGCACATGCCGGGCGGCACGGCCGGTTCGGTTCGGTTCTGGGTATTAGTCCTGACCTAAATTAACTGGTGGATCTATTAATCCGGTCCACAATATCTTCTAATTACCAATAATTTACGACCTTTCAAAAGACTAGATAGAATGAAAGGTCTAGTATTCATTATATCTAAAAATTATTATGAGCCACTTAATTTCATAGGAATAGGATGAAAGCACTGACGACCGTCTGCCTCCCACATAATCGCCTTTTGTAACTCGAAAGGTATAAAAATAACAGCTCATTCTATTTTTGTTAGGAAATATTCACAGTTACGAGTAATGTAATTTATTTTTCACGATACGGAAAAACGCAACTTTATTTACTACTACTACTTTATTTTATAACGTATTTTAGTATTTAATAGGTATTAAAAATGTCTTGGTGTTATTAAAAATCTACAAAACATTCCGTCAAAAGTGATTTTATTTGCTTGTCAGTTTCACTAAACGCGCACAGGCGGCGGGCTTCAGGCGCGGCAGCGCGACGGCGCGGCGCTGGACGCCACCCTTCGGCAGTATTTTCAGTCTAGCTCCGAATCCACTTCCACGCCCACTTTGAAAGTTGGCATGAATGTTCTACACAATATTAGCTATTTAAATAAAAAAAATTAAAAAAATCGAAAGGGTCGAACTTTGTGAAAATCAAGAAAAAAAAATTAATTTGCATTTTTTTTAGGAAAAAATAATTTTTTTTTCGTTTCCAAAAATACAGTTAAAAAGCACGGTAAATGAAGTAATAAATCCCGTGGTTTAATTATTTTAATATATAATTTTATGACTCCATAGTCGGCTTTGAAGTACTGCATGGAAACCGGTTGTCGAAAACTTCGAAGACCCATAACTCTTAAACTAGTCATTATATTACAAAAATATTTGGTACACGTATCAATAATATGTATAGGTAAAACATACTCAAATATTACTGAAATCGGAAACATCGACTTTTTTTACCTGCCCGCTTCGCGTGGAATGCCCCTTATAATAGTTTAAAAACCTTGCAAAATGAATAGAAAAATCCACTGAACGCAAGATAATGCTACTCTTTAGATATTTTTGAACTCTTAAACACGTTTTTGTTATACAAATCGAGGCGCACTTGTCCAGCATCCAACACAATGGGGAAGAGAGAAAGATACGAAAAAAGCGACGGTACAAATGCGAACTGTTTTTGTTTGGTATAAAATCTGCGGTTTGCATTCACGGGATCGAACGCAAACACTTTTAAGATAATAGCACTTTCGACGGCGTCCAAATGTATATTTTTTGTTCCTCTCGGTGTCGGAGCCGGCCGAGTGTGAATTACGCACTGAAATTCGTATTGTAGACATACAATGGTGGTTTTGAGGTGTCTTTTGGAATTGACACCGCTACTTTAATGGATTACAATCAAATCAAATTGATTTATTCATAAACATAGGTAAAAAGCTCTATGCTTAATCTATTTAGCCCCCCTAGACAAAACGCACTTTTTGATCGAATCGAAAATCGAATCCGTCAAAACTCCATACAAAAAAGGGGCTTTTCGACCACTTTTCGACTGGTTTGCGATTATAATTTGCACTTTGTCTAGACCCACAGGTACCTAGGTACATGAATTATTTTGTGACAGTTAAAATAAAAAATAAAAATTATCATTATACAGTGACTTCGGGTTTCCATTTCTTAATCCACAATTATTTTTTTTCTAATCGTAAAATCAGATTCTTTTCGTGTAGATTTTTAGATCTAGAAGAGAGTGTTTTCGTTGGTAATTCAATTATTATTTGCAATTACAGAATCTGTGGATAATCCCATCTGAAAGCAAAATATCCCGTGTTGTACCACGCTCGGAACAATCGATTAGCGAGAGACAAAAGGGATCACTCCGGCGGATCGAGACGCTGTGTCCGCTTTGTTACTGGGCATAATTCAAAACACCTCCGTCATCGCGAAAACAACGCCATCTATTATCAAGCCCACAAAGGCTATATTCGCTTGTGCCAACGCCATTCTGACTAGGTTAGGTTTTCTCATAAATATGTAGACGGTCGATGGTCTCAGAGTTATTGTTTGGGTTATGATTTGGACCGAGCAATGGTGCGGAATCGGGTTGCATGTTACTTTATGGAGTTTCTTGCGGCCTACTGTTCTCGGGCCTTTTTGGTGATGTAGATGGTTTAGGAATAAACAACGCTCGTAAACGCCGTCTGCAGACATCGGAGACGCTTGTCTGGGATTTTATGATTTTTGTGGATGGTATGTTTTATGTATCATCGGTAGGAGACTGTAAAAGCGAAGGAATTTCGGAGAATTTGCGGATTCGGGGAATGGATTGACATCTGTAGGATTTTATATGTCCAATTACCTACACCTAATTTAGAATCAAGCGTACGCAACGCGAAGAATTTTAGTGAAAACACAATTGACGTTAATTTACACTTTCCTCAAATCTCATAAACGATCGGCAACTGAAAAACTTTTCAAAAGAACCTTCATCATTTTCGGGCCGACCATAAATTGTTAAAGAAACTTTTTAACTTCCTTTTTTTTTTTGTTAGTGAGTGTTATTGAGATACACATGCAATGGTAGCTAGTGGAGTACTCCAATTGCAGTGCAGTGATTTAGTTTGTGAATTATGATGATTGTAATTTGTTAGTTCCTTAAGTTTGGTTAAATTCTTTTAGGTGATCGACTATATGGGTAATGTAGGCTTTGAAGCTTTTTGCTGTGTCTTCTTTTCTAATTATGTCTGGTAGATTATATGGGTTGATATTTAGCAGGCGGGATGTCATTTCATGGTTATATCGGGCTGAAGAAAATCTAGGGCACTGTGTTAAGAGGTGTTTCCAAGTTTGTGGAGTCTGGTCATCGCAGGGACAGCGGTCATCTGCGACGATATGGAAACGATGTAGGTATTCCTTATGATAACCGTGGTTGGTTAAGACCTGGGTGGTGGCAAAGTCCGGTCGGACGATCTTTATAAACTCCTGCAAGGTGTTGTATGTTGGCAGGAGGGATCTTGTATGGACGCAGGTGTTCGGGTCCATATACAAAGTTTTGGCCGATTCTTTACATTTTTGCCTGTTTTGATGTTTAACGAGGCTGATGGGGACTTTTTGGAAGTCTGGTGTTCTGCGCATTCTTGCAGCAGCCTTAGCTGCCAAGTCTGCTTCTTCGTTGCCATCGAATCCAGCGTGGGCCTTAATCCACGCGAATTCGATGGTATAGCCAGATGAGTATAAATCAAATTCCAAAAAAGCTGGACTTCATTAAAGCGAAATTACGGTCCTTGAGCACCCACGCACCGCCGACTGAAGGTGACGATTTGAGGAAACTTCAATATCTATTGACAGTGATATCGTATGTATTGATAAGTATCCTCAGCAAATCAATCTCGCACTCTAGTTTTCAGTCGATTTTGAATCTTGAAGATTAATAAAGTACCAAATCTATTGAGGACATCCCTTGCTCCCTCTACCAGAGTCCCCTATTACATTGCATGTTCACCTCATTGCTATTAATGTCGAGTTAACGTACATTGTTCATTGATAACTCACCAAGCATAACTTTTAAGAAAAGCCTTTCAAGATCAGCAATGTACACCACAGATCAATTAAAAATTCCAGTTCCACTTGTTAAAACACCAGCAAATGAGAGAAAAACTGACTGTGGAACGCTAAAGAAAAGGAATGTAAAATTTGCGTGTGGGTATGCCCCCATTATACGATTTCCGCGTCGAGATTTGTATGAGATTTTCATGAATAACTGCCGACTCATTTCGTGAATATTTCGCGATGTAAGAATGGAGCCTTTAGTATTCTGGATTGAGAGTGGCAGAGTGGGTTTTATCTGATTAAGCTTGTGTTTTAACCTAGTTGTTGGGAATCTAGACTTTATCGTGTATAATGAAGATTGTAGAGACATAATTCTATCCCGGTTATTCTAATTTGGCCCTAAACTTATTTTTTTATCAAAAGGTAACGTGTAGTTAGTCTACTTGTAGTGTGCGTGTAAATGTAGTATGTATGTACCTACTTAGCATTCGTTCGTTCGTTCGTTTCAGCCAAATGACGTCCACTGCTGGACAAAGGCCTTCCCCAAGGTTTTCCATAATGAACGGTCCTGCGCTGCCCGCATCCAGACTCTTCCCGTGACCTTTACCAGATCGTCGGTCCACCTAGTAGGATGCCTGGCCACGCTACGTCTTCCAGCTCTTACTTACTAACGCTACTTAGCATTGTGGTGAACAAATTAACCCTTAAATTGGCACTCATTGAACCCTTGCTTCAAAAATGGTCAAATTTGGGATTTAGGTATTGTTTTGATAGATTAAAAAAAAATTATTTACTTTTTGAAAAAAATTCAATTAGTATAGAAGTTATGACATGTCACTCAAAACGGACATTGCCAATTATTTAACATTACAACCATGTCACTTAGGGCGGACATTGCCAGTTTAGAAAAACAAACGTAAAACAACTTTTCTTAATAACAATACAGGAATCCCTGATAATCATCCTCTGGCTAATCCAGTGCCTTTTGCAATCCATCTGGACTATTTACTGTTGATTTTACATAAATTTATCAAAAAATACCCTGACATATAAAAACAGAAAGTGACTGCCTGATTTATCAACATAAATCCCAAACCGGTGGGTATAAAGACACAAAGTTTGGCATGTAGGTTCCTTATTAGGGTCTAGGGGTGTTATCAGAAAGGATTTTTCCAAAATTACCCCCTAAGGGGGTGAAATGGGGGTCCAAATTTTGTAGGGCGAAACAAAATTAGTTACACTATTTAATTCGAAACTTTACAGGATACATTCCTATCGATAAATGAATAAACACGTGTTTCAGGTTATTTCAGAATTCAACCCCTAAAAGGGGTAAATTGGGTAAAAATGTCTAAAAATCAACATGAGTATTTATTACTGATACATGGCATTGTCCGTTTTAAGTGACATAACATTTGTAACCTTGAAATGAATGGAAAAAATCGAATTTTTTTTTACAGTTTTGGCAATAACCGTCAGTTTTATTCGTTAATATTCTAAAATCAATCAATAAATCACAAGAACAAGTGTAATACCTACAGTATTGCCACATTTATCCAGAGGGAAAACTTGACATTGCTATTGCATTTATTCAACTGTCTTTATTTTTAAAATTCGCGGCTTTTTATTGAACTACAGACCCGTGTTTCACATAAAACATCATGCTTTTTATAAAATATCCCTTGAAAGTCGATAAATTGCTTTAATTTAGATTATGTAAGCAATTATTTGACATGTCCTTTAAAACGGACAAAAACAATTTAAGGGTTAATAATATTCCCGTATAAGTTAAGTTCCTTCAAGTAAGTTGAATGCTTCATTTTGAGCTCACCACAATAGCTCAGACTGTAAGTTGTATACAGAGCGTATTTTACGAGTATAATCTTAATACTTAAAGTTAGTTTTATTTGACTTCATAAATTGGAATAATAATTAACATCAACGCTTAATCTAAACACCAAAGAAACTACCTTTTTCTAAACAGTTACACATTATAAACGAAAAAAATCTACTCTCAAATCAAGCATCCAGTGAAAACCAAAGAATGATCGCAACAATTTTATCCAGGTACTACTAAAAAAGCAAAAATATTTCTATACCATGCAGTGATTTTGTACTCAATACCGGTCATCCGATACCGCTGTACCAGTCATGCGGCGCTCGACGTATTTGGAATTCTGTGCTACTATCATAGTGTTGTGTTGTACCAAATATCAAATAGTCTATCGATACCGGATGATATGGAATGTAATTCGTGTAGTCAGTTTGAACTCGAAATATCGCAATGCTGCTGATGCTGTTTCTGATATCATGAAGCTACTCCTATTAGTTACTACAGATTGTTATTTAGTAAACTAATCGTAGTATGTTGCATATAGAATATTGTTTTTTTTTGTGATCTATAATTTCCTATTATAAAAATGTATTATTTATTTATTTTAGAAAGTGATTTCATTTCATCGGTAATTAAACTACAGCTTACTAGCTAGCAAAATGCCTATTATTCTCGATAGGTACCTACGCTACTTAAGAACCTATACTTAGACACCAGAAGAACAATCTTCATCATCATTTTCAGCCATAAGACGTCCACTGCTGAACATAGGCCTCCCCCAATGATTTCCACAATGGCCGGTTGAAAGAACAATACCAGTAGATAATTCGATTTATACTTTCTCTTTCGAGTAATTTACTCGATAACTGGCATTGAAACACTATGCTTTTGGCGTTTTCAGTGTATTCGCTTTTTGTGTGTCACTATCGGGGATGGCAAGCCTTTGAAGACGAAATGCCAGACCACCGCTCGCTCTGAAACCGCGAGATAGCAACAGCGTAGAGGCACTGTAGTATGTGCAAGTTCGAGTATAGTAGGTATATTGGGACTAGGTATATCGAATGTAAATGAATAATTATTTATTTCAATGTTTTTACCTAACCCCCTTATCCTATAAAGACTTTAAACACTTAAACACGAGATCAAATCAATGTGTATTTTTAAACATTTAGTTCCAAGCCAACAGAAAATCTCTAATATGTAACTCGACTCATAGGAGTGTCATTGGACGCACAAATTAAAATTTTGCTTTGCGTTGTAACAGTCAGTCAAATTATTTTATACGTACTAAACATTTTGTCTTTCTTAATCTTTTTGTGAAACTTCTAAAGTGTGCTCCCATGGGCTCCATCCTAAGCCAATATTCAATAAATCGGGGCAAACGTAATACTCATATTTCGCCCTAATGCTTACGAAGGAGACCCTGGTTGCTGAGCTTGCATGATCAATTTCATACGTAGCACCGTACAGGAAAGGTTGATGGTTTTGCCGGTTCTGCTAAGTAATTGGGAATTTGAATGGAATGAAAACTTACTTGTGTTTATTGCGACAGTATTTATTAATTTGCTATCCAGTATTCAATCAGAATCAGGATTTCTTCCCAGTTATTTTAATCAGAACATAAGTACAAATAATGTAATTAATTAAGATAAAGAATGAACGAAAAATAGACTTAGGTATCTTTTCACTATTTGGCGTTATACATTTCAATTTCACTCGATGATTTCTAATGATGGGATCCAGGGTTTCATAGTAAATAATTAACTTGAAACCTTATTTTGCATAAATAATATTTTAGTTGTCAAGTCCATCTAATTCGAATTTACTTCACCCAATGGTGATCTGTTGGACTCTGATGGACTCTGTTGATCTGACAACTGAACCTGTGTCCATTAAGCCTATAGTGCCCGTTTTCACCATCAATCCCCAATTTTTAAGTGACCCCCTATGGTAAAACAACAGTAATTTTGTTCTCATAGGGGTCACTTAAATATTAGGGATGGATGGTGAAAACGGGCATAGTTCTAACAGTAATAAAACAAGAATACCTAAGTGTTCTTAGAGGCGAATACCATCAAAGATTAAGTAATGCCGAAGCAGAAGTAACACCTCACAAAGCAGAGCGTCACCAATGATGGTAATCTGACTGACAACCTCGCCAGACCGGCTGCTCCCAATTAGCCCATCTTATGTGATCACTCCGAGTAATGAACCAACACTAAATAGTTCTAAAAGTTCAGTTAATTAGTTATATTTATAAATATTAGATTTATCTGCCCGCCATAGAAAAGTGTACTTTTACAGGTATTGCTTATAGAAAGCGCCAACAGCATCCTATCGGTTATCAAAGATAGGCCGTCGTGTCCCATCTTTAAAAGCACTAGATTAATGGATGCAGAGACCGGTTTTTTGACTGATTTATGTTGCTACTAACCTAGATTTCAAGTATAATATTGTTACTAACACAACTCTGTATGGATCATAATGGTCTGAAATAAACGTAAGTATTATTATATTTACAACCTCAATGACAAAAGCTGAGGTTTGAGTGTTCCTTTATCGCCAGCAAATGAACTTAGCTAATTCGCTTCCCGATCTTTGCATGTCTCTACCTGTGTTGAATTAGATCCAAAGCTTGAGCTAATGCCTAAATATTCTTGAGGGCTAATACCATCAAAGATTAAGTAATGCAGAAGCAACACCTCACAAAGCAGAGCGTCACCATTAATGGTAATCTGACTGACAACCCTCGCCAGACACGGTCCCAATTAGCCCATCCTATGCGATCACTCCGAGTAATGAACCAAAACGTTTTTTCTTCTCTTTAATCCGATTGGACTCGTAATTAGTATGTCCAATTAGCTAAATTACAATTAGGGAGACGCCTGTAGCCATTTTCGAACTAGATTCTAGCATAATTATTTTTTTTAATGGCGCCCTCTGCTTCGCGAAATTAGAATTCGGAATTTTAAGCACGTATTTCGGCATGACAAAAGATAAGTAGGACTGTTTTAAAATATGAATGCGGAGGACAACGGTTCGTAGGACACGTTTGGCTAAATTTAATATCGGAGGTATAAGGACATTTTTGTAGAGACAAATCGCTCGACTTTTATTAAAGAACGAGTTCAAGTTTTTTGAAAATAGTATTTTAGTTTGGAAAGAAACAAATGGTTTGTTCAGGTGAAACTTGAACCTCCATTTGAATCGTTACTGTAACTAGTTTAAGAGTAACTTATTAGTTATCTGTAGTTTACATAAACTGTATACTGTATGTATATAATAGTGACTGTTTTACATAAGGAACAAGAAACCTTTTTCGTAATACCATTTATAACTAGTGTATTCTTCGTCTACAAAACGTTTACTTACAGGTATCACATAAAATGTTATTTATATCTGCACTCTATAAAGAGATTCTAATAAATATCCAAGCAAACTGACATTTACAGCCTCACTGACAAAAGCTGAGTAAAGTATAGCAATTATAGTTCCTTTATCACCAACAAACCCACTTAGCTAATCCACCACCGATCTTCGCGTGCCTTCGTACCATTGGTCGCAAATCGGCGCCCGAACGACTCTGGGCGTCGCTATGGCTGTCGTTTCTCTTAACAATCGTTAAATATAATAGAAACGACGAGAGATAACGTTTTTCGCTAATCAAATAGTTGGTCATGCGATCGCGTGCGCTGTTCGCGTAAATAAACAAAGATTGTGACTCTTATGTCCACGGAATAGGATTCGGACTTTTACAATCGCACTTTGAGTTGCTAACAAGGATAGGCACGCGAAGGTTTTGTTTGTTTTTAGGTTAAATTAGACTATTCAATAGTTTTAAGGTTAGAATTAGCCAAAATATCATAATGAAAACTTGTACTTGATTGTAATTTTATACTACTTTCACTAATTTAGACTAATCATCAAACAACCTGCGCAGGGCTGAAGTTTTGTGTGTAAATAATTATAAATAACTAATACAAATAAATGTACCGCTGCGCTCTATAAACAACGGTCCAAAGCTAAACCAAATCAAAATTGTACCTACAGGCTAGTTTAAACGATCTCAGAATGTTAACTTGCGCTTGCCAAATAATAGAATTCACTCTAAGGAGGCAAACGCACCACGCCTCCACTTATCGTTTAAATATTTGAAACTACGTTATCATACCGTTTCTCTAACGGCCCGCGTTCCTCGCAAACCCCCGTGACATATTACAAATGAACGAATGAATGAATGGTGAACGAATGGAGTCGTTCACGCAATCGTTCTCCAGGAGTGTGTTTTATGGTGGAGCCTCTTGCCACGCGTGTTATTGTGTGTAAATTTTTATGAAACAAGCAATTCCATACACGCAACTGACGTGAAATTTTGTTTTGATGCTTACGTGTACTGAAGTCGTTTTGAATTTTCTGAAGAAGTTTGCGTTTTATTATGCCGTTTGTTTACCATAGGCCGTATGTCTACGTTAACTAATAGTACTCGTAACTTTATGGTAAATCTGTACACTTAAAATAAGCATTTTGGAGATAAATTAATTATAAATGAAACCAGAATAAGAAATGTGGGTTAAACATTTCACCAAATTATAAAGTGTACGTGCAGGTATAAAAAATGCTTGATACATTTTATACCGAGCTACGAGAAATAAAAATGTATTTAAAATACATGAACAAACCTATTAAAAATTCCCATCCGAAACTAAAATTCAGATTTTGAACATATAAAAACTTTTCTACGCCATTTTGAAATCTCCCGAGACTCGCTTTCCGTGTGCAAGTTTTAGTGAATTTAGTTTTACCAGAATTATGTACACGACAGCGCAACGAACCACTGTGCAGTGGCCGGTGCAATATTGCGGCGTGAAATATGAGGTGGGGACAAAGGAGCTGCACAGTGGTACAGTGCATCGCAGCTTTATGTGTGTCGATTAACGCTATGACCGTATTTGAGCTTTGGTATTTTGATATTATGCACTTAATAATGAAGATGATTAGGACAAGGTTAGCAGCAGAATTGTTGGGACTTTTAAATTTTAATGAACATTTATTTAAAAAATAAATTTCAGGAACTTATAACTAGAAGTTGAGTTCAAAACCAAGAAAACCAGAGGTAAGGATACTAACTTCATTTCCTCTGAATAGCTCATATTTTAACAGTATTTATAAACCGAAAAATATTGAAATAAACAAATAGGTAAGTAAAAGTCTTTTTACAATATTTTGAGTCCAAGTAACTTGAACCATCATATTCCCAAAGGCCGTAACATAATATTCAAGAAATACCCTTAAATAACGCAAAGTATCTTGTCTGAAAACATCTCGTAAAAATATTAAAACGCTTACGACCCTCTGTCATAACAATTTAAATTTTCGTCACCGGATACAGCTTTTCTTCTAAACTATTACCGGGTTGGGCCGGACTCATTAAGGCCCGGGAAAGCGCCCGGTCATTTCTCGCGGGTTAACCCGTTATGTAGTCAAGTTAGAACAGCCAAAACATAGGTAGTTAATATTATGAGCTTTATGCTCAGCTCAATTTGACTTTTCATGATTGAATCGGTTATCGGGCTTAATAGACTTTACCAGTCACTATCAGTATCCGTATTACTGCAATGTAAAAAAAGAATAAACAGTGTGGTTTTTTTTATGTGACAGGAGGTAAACGAGTAGACGGATCACCTGATGGTAAGTGACTACCGTCGCCCATAGACGCCCGCAGACCCGTGGTTTTGAGAGCGCAGTCCAATTATGTTGATCGTACTAAATACTATTTAATATTTAAGTACATTATCTTTTTCTTATATTTTTCAATCAGTTACTAATTAAACCACAAAATATTTGTCAAAAGGTTAATTGTTTGGGACCTATTTCTTTTCAAAATTCAAAGCTTTGTATTTTGTTCATGCTTGAAATCATGTTCTCGATTCGAAGATCGATTAATTATCTAGATCCAGTCTGGTCTGAATTGTAGCATTGTTATAGAGTTCCATGCCATAAGGTCTGATAAATCTAGATGATGAAGTTATTCTCGTACCTAGCGGTAAGTCATGTTTCTTTTTCAGAATGAGTTGCTTGTTATACAAGTGATGTGGCCAACCGGCCGAGTCTAACTTTATCCGGTTTTTTAACCCTCGCCACATCGAGCGCTTAATTCGTTTACGACGAGACCTAATTTGTCATGTAAATAGGAGTTATTTTATTTATTTGTCTTGTGTCACTTGTTTTGGGTGTTCAATTGACTTAATTTCATTTATGTGAGTTTAATTTCATTTATGTGATGTTAGTTTTAGTCCTTTTTTAACGACTGAAAAATCTTTTGGCTCATTTTATTGAAGGAAGGGGTTAATTCCATCTTCGAGACTTTTTCTATAACCTGTACAAAAATCTATAAAAGCCAATCACACAAGATTTTTAAAGACCAGGTTTTATACTAGCTTTTATACACCGACAATAAGTACTATAAAATAAAATATCATCGATTCAAATCTAATCTGTCTGTGTAATTTTATATAAGTAGCATTTTATTTTTTCATTCAGCAATTTATAACGTTTGGGCTATGTATAAAATAAGAACAATTTTGTTCTTGATAATTGAAATAATAAGCGAAACAAAAAATAACAAAGTTTTCCAAGGCTTAATTATATCCAATACGATATTGTAATTAGACAAAACTCATTACAAACAGGCCCTGTTTGTATGGGGAGAGCGCAGGTAACTTTATTACATTTAAAATATTAATTAGAGGCCCTGTAATCAGTGGCTGATATGGTTTGTAATTAGAGTTTTCTCATGGTACCTATTGCTAAAATTAATGCTTAGTTTGGTAGCTCGGAGTTCACTTTGTGTAGGTCTACATGTATTTCAATAACATCTAAAACGAGTTGTAAGCAATAATACTAACAAAACTTTAGTGTACTAGCGGGCACCCGCGACTTCGTACGCGTGGACCCCGTTTTACCGCCATATGGGTGGAGTTTCGTAAAACCCGTTCTTAGTTGATGACTAAGTATACCTTAGTTATAAGGAACCTACCTAGCAAATTTAAAGTTTGTAGGTGTTACAGTTTCTGAGATTTCGTGGTACTGGTACACATTACTTTAAATGATTCTCTGGGCTCAAAAAATAAAAATGCTAGGATACAAAATATAATATTTGCTTTTCATTTCAATGTGTTTGTATTTCCCAATGTTCTTTGTGATTGATGAGCACAAACCGTCAATCCACAAATCCGAGCCCTCACACCCTCATTATGAATGCTTTCAGCAAAAATAACCTTCCTGAGGCCTAATCCTTTCGTTATTACGTCGCATCGAATCGAAGTCTCGATAAAAAGCTCGCAAAGAAAACATTCGACCGATTTATTAAGAAAGGACACAAAAAGTCGTGGCAATATTGACACATCGTCATGCGATGGCGTTCGTTCGCGACGTACGACGTGAACGCGATTCGTTCACGTCAACGTTTTTTGGGGAAAAATTTTAATAAAATTTTAACTGGAGGCTCTTGCGACATTTTATTCAGCTTCGCCGGTATATTTCTGATTGTAGGGATTAAAATGGGACTGAATTTGACCCACTTCCTAAAGTCGATTTAGATGAAGTTTGACATCATGTACTCGTAGGTAAATTGGCTGACAACGCATTTTATGGCGCTACGGATAGAGCTGTCCTTGATAGAGCGAAAAACAGCAATATATAGGTATTGCATTCGTTAAACAGTTCTATTCATGACAGATATACGTAAATTAATATCCTTGGATATTTTACATGCTACCTTCTGGTCTTACACAAATCAAAGCCTTAATAATATCGCATTACGACTAAAAGATAGACAGATAACTAAAATAATGAACTCCTTATCTTTTAAACTTCAGTTCGTTTTTCACGAATCACTTTAGCGGAATCCTGAAATTTCCTCACGAAAGTTCCATCATGCCTCGTCATCCGATAAGTCTTTTGTCATTTCATATCCGGTTTCCCTCCCCCGCCCCTATTGACGTAATTACGGATTTGACGCACCGCGCCGGAAGGTCTCATGGAAGGTAGGTGCTATAGGATGCGATGAAATTGAGTGTTACAGGAAAGCCTTTATGTTGTATGGGATGTGTAGTTGTGATTGAGACTATTCAAGTGTATCAAAGAAAGTAGAATAGATAAAGAAAAATATTTGCTACAATGTACCTTAATGTCGAGTCAATAAAATAATTATTCTGTTAGTGACCATGAAAGTTTAAAACAAAAGAATGGAATGTCGATGATCCAATTACAAAACATTTCTAATCTACATCATTGTAGCCGTTACTATAGGGAACAAAAACAAAAACTAACCTTTGCGAGTTCCAAAATATTTTTTGCTACAGCACTTTCATTTCCATATCAATTCCATTTCAAATTCTGCGCCACGTGTTGCAGCTATACCTATGCGTGTAAAAGCTATTTTATATTTTATACAAAAGCAAATGCAAGCCAATTTACGCTTGGCAAATACCAACAAACGCGTGCGCCTTCACACGTGCCATTCCGCAAATATTTTCATGGCTGCCTTTTAACACTGGATAGAACCGAGTAGAAATGTTAAAAGTAACACGCGTATCTCACACATCAACCGTTTGTAATTTATTCTTTACTCAAAACAAGCTGGTAGAGTTCCACAGATTTTGTCAGGTATTATCTGTGAGGCGTTAACCGCACCGTTATCATTTTTTTTATCCACAACGAGGAAGCTCTTGGCCTGTATCTCACCTGATGGTAAGTGACGATCAGGCCGAAGGTGGAAGCGAGCTTCACCCGGAATCCTCAACCACGGAGGAACTGGCTATCTTACATCTAACTGCCGATTTTAGATCTATCCCTCTCTTTTGCTCTTATCTAAGTGTTAAAATGATTTTTAAAAGCTAAATTGCAAAAAAACTTTAATTGCTTTTATGCCAGCATCTCATTACGTTTAAAAGGAGTATATTAAACCCCGCTGATGTAACCTGAAAAAAAAAACTTAAGCCGATATTAACAACAAACCTGTTTAGAAAAACTACGAGTGAAACATGAATATTTTACACTTACAATGTAACATGTTTCAGTGGAATGAAACTGAAATGAAAATGAAACTATTCACGCGAAATCATAAAATTACAAATGCATTAAAGCACACACAATGTTTTATGCAGAAATTAGTTAAGTTAGCTGGAACACATGTTGTGAGTTGAACCCCGCTCATTTGCACTTGGTACAAAAACATCGAGCTCAGTTAAAATTATCGTATTAAAGCTACAGTTTTGTGGTAATTCAAACAGAGTTACCTAATAGTAAGGTAAATTGTAAAAGTATTAAATTCAAATAATTTATAATCTGTAAAGTATATGTTGAAGTTTGCATTAACCAATACCTTTTAACATCGAGCGATTCTTGAAGTGTTGTTGCTGATGTTAGAAGTATATTAAGCAAAGGTTTATATGCCTACTACCATTCCACAAGCTTCTGCTAAACTTAAATTAAAAACAAACAAATTAAAAACTATTTAAATGCCAAATACAAGGGATAATTCAATTTGTCAGTTACCAAAGGTACAGAAGATCCAAACTGACATTTACGGACGTAACGGAATACTGAGAATTCAACTATTTTGTTTTTCCATTCACGGCAAAATAAAGCTCTATCTTTATTAAAAGCTCGCAATGGAAAAACGTCGCTTTTCAATCCTACGAGACAAATCAAATTACGATTTAGCGCAGCGCGGCGCTGGATGGAATTATATTAATTAAATCGCCATACACGTGACCGCGCTGCTGGTCCGGACTAAAATATACTCGCAGTTGGTTTTTATTTAAACGCTGAATATGCAGGCTTTAGTTTAACAGGCATTTGTTTAAAAGCCCAGGCGCAGACCACCGATTTTTTGCCGGCCGATAGTTTAGTCGGGCAGTTAATCAGTATGGAAATGTATGAAAGCGCGCACATTACACCGATTTGGAATCGGCCGATTCTTCATGCAAATTTGAATCGGGCCCAACTATCGGCCAACTAAATGTCGGTGGTCTGCGCCTAGACTAAACCAAACATAATTTCAGGCCCCAATTTGAAAAGTTTAGTTCAATGTTTAGGAAATGGTGCTGGTTACATACATCAAAGGGATAATAATGACGTATCTGTAATAGTTTCTTTTTACTAGTATAAAAAAAATGTTTGGGAGTAGGATTCTAAGATAAAAACTATTTATTCTTCGAAGCAAGGAGTATTTGGATATAATACTCTCACTAATCTACTATATAAAAATAAGTCGGGTTTTCCTCCCTGACGCTATAACTCCAGAACGCACGAACCGATTTCCACGGTTTTGCATTCGTTGGAAAGGTCTCGGGCTCCGTGAGGTTTATAGCAAAGAAAATTCGGGAAAAGGGGGTAAAACGGGATCCACGCGTACGAAGTCGCGGGCGGCCGCTAATTATTATATGATTTTGAGGTGGAACACACAAAGAGCATATTATTATTATTATATTTTCTCATGAGAAACTACAAGCCATGTTTACCCACTATCTAGTCTCTATATTATTCTCAGTACAATTCGTAGAATATTCTTAATGCAAAGATGTTTAGTTTTGCAGGTATTGTGGTTCCAGCTTCATTGTGTATTTTCATTTTGATTACGTTCACTGCGAGTGAACGTGAATGCTCGTTTCCAGTTTTGCGGGACCCAGTAATATAGTATCCTGCAAAACTGGACTGTCGTGTGAAAACACAATGTTTGTTTGATATTTGAATTACAAATTCGAGCGGATCGAGATTTAGCGGTTTGCAACGGAACGTTCGTGTAAATTTTAATAATTATAAATAACTTGAAAAAATTGACCTACCTAGGGCGGGAATTGAACCCACGACCTGCTCGCCACGCGACTGCTCTTCCAACTGAGCTACTTAATTAGACACTGGATGAACTTAGGCAGTTAGATTTTTTCAAGTTATTTATAATTTTCAAATTACATAAGTAGTTTGAGATGCGACTCTTAACGCTAAAAATTAAAAATGACTAAATTTTAATATAACACTTACCTAACTATATTTCTAAACGGGATTCTGCAAAAAAAAATTCTTGCAAACAGCGGGATATCTTCGTGGGAACAAGCCTTAATTCAAATATGTATTGTGTCCCGACTACCTGTCTGATTCAGATCCAGGCATTTATAGAAAAGGTATCTTAGAATGAGGAAGCTAAAATTTTCGCCTTCACTTCGAAAAAATCCCAAGAAATATTAAAGTCGTATCGACTCTGAAGCAAATTATGATTGGGCTTCCTCTAGTTGTATAGCATCGTTCTGTTGGCACAATTGTATCAATATTGGACATCGTAACTCGATTTCCGAACGCTTGCTGTCAACTTGTGAAGTCGGTCGGCAAAATGGAGACGTTTTCTCTTATTACATTATTAGGGGCAGTCAAGGCCAAGTATTGCTCGAGTTTTTGATTCGTTTCGTCGGAATTAGAATTTTAACTCTAAATTTTTTGTGTTAAAGTTTTGGGAAGGAAATCTTTCTGACTTGGAGACAGTATTGTTGAAACAGTAGGATTCAAATTCACAAGCGAGATAAAATGAGGTGTTATTTGTGATTTGTGATAACTACTATAAAAGCTTATTATTCTAATGTGAAGCTGAAAAATTAAAGACCATTAATTTAGCTTTTTTTTCTACTTATACTAGATGGCACTGTAGCCATACTATAGTTGTCCAATACTGAACCGCCCCAGCTATGAAATTGACAGGAGGGCGCTACTTATATACTATACCTGATTTTTATCACGTTGGACAACAACATGACAACCCAGTATTAATACAGCGCTGCTATTAATACTGGTTTATTAGTTACGATTTTTGTCACTTGACGTTTCAGAATCGTTTGAGTATATTTGTATATGTCAGATGTCACACTATATTACGGTCTATACGGGCAAAATCAGGACATCTAGATAGGCTAATGTTGTGTACGTTTGTTCTGAAACGACAATGGAATCAAAATGGCCACAATTAAAGTCAAACACGAGCGCGGCAACTTCGGCAAATGAGGTATGGTTTATTAATGTTGTCAGTAACTGAGCCTCGCGGAATTGGCTCCATTATTAATACAAACTACTACAGATTAGTGCTTTGGGCAGGGTTGCCACTGGGATATGTCAAGAAAACTACAAATTAAATACCATCACTGTATTTGAAATTCAAAAGCTACAGTTATAAATACTGTATGCATTTATAAGACCAAGGCTTACACGATTAGGTACATTAGGTACGAGTAAATATACAAGATAGGATAGGATAATATAAGGCTAGCAGATATAGGAATTTTAATTGGCAGATCTATGAAGCTTACAAAATAGATTTCACACGTTGAAAAGAGTAGGCACCTACATTTTTAGTAAGTCCATGTAATTAAGATATTTTCCTTTCACTATAAAAATAATAAAATAAGATACATAGTAGGTAGTCATTGTTTTAAATAAAGAACTGTATCATAATGGTTAAATCTTTTGCCTTGCTGCAAATATAAATCACAGCTGACTAAAACAATAATTCAACTAAAATTACATTTCAAGATTTCTCCAGCACGACAACCCTGTTTTTGACACGCGTATTTTGCATTTCGCCCGGCAACATCGCATAATTTTGCACATCCCCTGTCGCGAGTCGCGACGCGGTGTCGCGCAAATTGTATGTGCATTAGATTATTTCGACTGCGGGTTATGAATTGTGAACGCCCGTTTTGGTTATGAGCTCAAAAATGTGACAGTTGCACTGTTTATTTTAGGAGTTTAACTCGCTTATGTCGCCGACGCGCTGTTGGCTTTTGCAATTACGCCGACAACGTGTTTTGCAGGATTGTGGAATGCATTCGTAATCATGCATTTTTAGTATACCTCTGTTTTAGTGATCATATTCCGAGTAAAATATTAGAAACTCGCATTGCCTACATCACTCAAGAAAAAACATTGTTTAGGAAAACCAGGATTTCACAGTGTGTAATAAATAACAAATAATGTAACTTTTGATATGACTCTATACAAAAAATACCGGTTATCGTTATAGTTATGGTCAAAGTTATTTAAGTGGTGCAACTCAGCCTTCAATTTCTGAGAAAATCCGATTTAAGAAAAGACACGTGATGTACATATATGTATATGTAATTATGTACCTATGGATTTCTTTATAAAAAGTTTGTCCAAAACCGTAATAAACTGAGTATTTATATGAGAATTAGTTCTTATCAAGCCACTAAGAATCTCAGCAGTTATCTCATCTCATAAATATCATCTAAAACATCCGAGTGCTTATCGCCCACTAACTTTCATCACGCCCGCACAAATCGCGGCGTTCACCGACTCGGAACTTGGAAGTTGACTCGAAAATTAGCCTACGTGAGCGAAATCCGTATGAGCGGGATGCGTGTTTGATTATCGTACTTCTATTGTTTGGACGACTCCCTGTAGTTGGGAATTTAGACCTTATCGGCTGAAACTTCAACTCGAATAGTCGTAAAGTTGATATTGATAGTCAGTTTTTTGGAACAAAAGCTGGACGTATTTTATGCATTTTAGGTCACCATAATTTTCAGCATGTACCTACATTTTCTGTTTAAGGTACCAGAGAGAATAGAGTTCTTGCAGAAGTTACAGACCTTAAATACACCGAAAAAAATGTTTCTTTACTGCTTACAAAATTGAGTGCGACCTGAGTGTTAACCTATAACCAAACCTGGTTTAGCTCACTACAAAATTGTTTGTTTAATTTACACAAAATGTTGTTGCTTATAACTATAGTACCTACCTAGTTAGTAGTAAAGGTAGTAGTAAAGATAGTAACCTCCAGTTCGCAAGTTACTCATTTGTGTAAGCAGTAACCAAACTATTTTTTCAGTGTAGTTAGTTCGCCTTCTAATTTGTATAAGGATCGGTCGATACCAAATCTGTAGTAATGTGAGTTCTTTCATACTTCATACTGATAGCATTTGGAACAAACTCTCGGCCGATAAAAAATATGTAGTGTGTGAAGGCTGTAAGTTTCTTTATCTTTAGATATCTTTATTAGTGGTGTCAATGGGAGTGGACCGAAGATCACGAAGACCATCAAGTTACCAGTAACAAAACCTCTTCTACATTAAAGAAGATGATCCAGAATAAAACAGAATTTTAAAATTTATAAATTGTGAAAATTTTACGTCGTCATCGTCATTGTTGCTTATTTTTAGAACAATTAACAGTTGAATTAGTTGACTTTCATCTTACTTCTTAGAAGTCCGTTTGAGCGGGTTCGCGTTTGATTATCTTGGTCCCATTGTTTCACGGTTACCTTACTTTACCTTACCTTAGATGTTTAGTGGCTGTGCCTATTTTTAGGACAATTTGGATGATTTATCAATCTAAGTGTTTTTCGCCAAATTGGACTAGTTTAGACGCAGCAGGACTGGTCTTTGCGGAAAACATTGGGGGAGGCCTTTGTCAAGCAGTGGACGTCTTTGGGCTGAAACGAACGAACGAAGACTAGTTTAGAGTCAATTTTGTTTGTTGTTGAATCAAAAAGGCCGTGAACTTGTTTTTTAACTCATTTGTGTATGTCCACAAGGTGGATAGACGACCTAATAAATGTAGCAGTAACCCGTTGTAAGTAAGTAAGCTAAGGACTTGTCCATCTGGATATCTTTGAGTGAGGACAATGTAGTGGGGGTCCTGTGACTGAAATTATGATGTGTTTGAGTGAATATTCTTATTTTATAATAAGTATTCAATGTCGTAATTTACGCTTTTAAGTATTTGCTTTCTAGTCACTGCATACATTGCACTTACATACCAAGCATAATCATGTAAAAGCAATGTATGCAGTTACTTTCAATCCGGTCTTATTCACAAAATTGCTCAAACATTGGCGCAGAGTAAGTTAAAGTAACAAAACAACACTTCCATTAACATTTCTGCACCAAACTCGGAGTTATCCCCCGAGCTGATGGCCATACAAATTGCCAAGCAACTAGCAAATCCCTATCCACCGGCGTTCATTTATTAAACAATTAATGTTCGAGGACTCATTTCCTTGCTACAATTAACTTCTAAACGTAAAAGCAATTAATTTTAATTAGAAACAGTCGGGGAGAGAAAAAATAACGGCTGGACCCACTTGAAACGGGGACATTTTTCTACTATATTTTGTTACTTCAATCTTCAGATTGCTGGAATAATCGCTGTTTAGTTAGGAAAGTTAATTAAAATACTGAATACATACTATGTTACTCTTATTATTGGAATCGTTTGTGTTCGATGGATATTAATAACGTTATACGCTGTTGTACTTCTAATTATTGTGCCTACTTATTGTAGCTTATTAGTATTTAGCAAAATCAATATCTAAAAAAATTACTTTTAAAAGCAGGTACTTACATTAATCTGAGGTTGGGCCTAGTAAGTATATACCTGTGGCAGGAGGCCCCGCTATTCTTATGGAGTTTACTAGTCTATTTATGGATATTCCAAGGTAACATTGAGTTTTTAATGATCTTGTCCAAACTGACTTTCATAAAAAAAGAGGTAATATCTCTATTTCAAAGTAAAGCACAGTTTCGTAATATGACTGGAAGAGAATATTAAGTTTATAGGTAACTACTATAGCAAAGTTTTCTGAACATGTCATATTCGCAACAAGCCACAATATCTGCCCCAGCGCATCGGCATTCAGCACCACGGTGGGCGCCACTCGGCCAACTCCAAATCACTTCCGGAGTGCAGTAATGGCGGCCGCACTTCCTGTCCGACCGCTGCCCGGGAATTATATGCCCAGATTAATGAGGATCAGTACTGTTGTAGAAAATTCAATAAAATTAGTATCTACGTTAATCTTTAAGACATAAGAAAGATATATCTTTTTGAATTATCCAAATCGGACCATTACTTACGAAGATATTAAGTAATAAACATAGGCCGTTTTTGCCGCTAAAAGTCAACGTACGCAAGGCCGCGTGACGTCATTATATCCGAATCGAGCGCAGCCGGCGTACTAATGGGATGGAAATTATTTTTTTCCGGCTAAACTATCAGTTTTAGAAAAAAACTTTTAATAACATTTATTCTTCAAAATAAAGTAACCTATCGACCAGTAATTTTTAAAAATAAAAATTGTGAAAAATAAGTATTGCTATGTCCAAAAACCACATTTTCATAGGATTCGATGCAATGCGGAGACGCGGTTGGGGTGAGTGTAACTTAATGATTGTACACTTTATTTGAATAAATCGCCAAATATACCACCGCGGAGACCCCAATCGCGTCTCTTCGTGCCATTGAATCGTATGAGCGTATGGATTTTTTGCATTATTTTTCACAATTTCCATTTTTAAAAATTACCTATCGATAGCTTACTTTATTCTGATGAATAAATGTCATTACAAGTTTTTCTCTAAAACTGATAATTTGGCTAGAAAAAAATATTTTCTATCCACGCAGTACGCCGGCAGCGTTCGGATCGGATATAATGACGTCATCGTCCCCGCGCCGGGCGGTCAGTGAACTTTTTTAGTAATTTGGCCATAACTTCGTCAATTTTTGTCGTAGAACAAAAATTTGTGCACTGTGTATTAAGGATTTCTTAGCCCTATAAATCTGCATTCACAGCTAAAAATCGAAATGATCCTCATTGAGTTCGACTACGCAACTCAATTTGCGATATGAATTTGATTTGGGTACCTATGTATGTTGAATGGGGGTGATTTATTTTTCGGTTACTGAATGAATTTCATACAAGATGCGTAGAAAGTTAATATGCTAACGATAAGGAGTGGAATTATCTTCTAGCGTTTTTATAACCTCTAGGTGACTTTAACTCACTAGTAAATAGGTATTATGTTTTTTTTTTCATCTCAGACCTTGAAAATTGAGGTAGAATATTATTGAATATTATTTTATGATAAACTTTTTTTGACCAATATTTAACTTGTAGATTACAAGGAAATATTTGGTCTTAGCCAATAGAAAATAACATCATACATTTCTTATTTGGTTCCAAGAGGCTTTCAGGGATAAAAAAATGTTATTATTATTATTATGTTGGATTCAATTGTGCGTATTTGAATCACACTGGTTTCGCCAATGTCGAGTGTTTAAAGAGACACAGTGGACAGTGGAATTTGATGTTCGGCCGGTTCACAAAACCTACGAAAGTTCATTCACAAAACCTACGAAATCCACAGGTCTTGGCTGACTATAGTCCGTATATTAGCATAAATTATACAACCTTCAGAAAACTAACTCTCGTATTTTTTCATACATCTGCCTATTCACATTCAAACACGTACGTATCCAACCGTCTTTGTCATTTCAATGCAGTTGTCCTCACATTTCTTTTTCCATCCGTTACCATGAGGAAAATACCTTCCCACCCCAATAAATGCTCCCGGCGGAAATGAAAAAGTAAAGAGCTAGGTTTTTTATTTCTGCAATTTTAGCCGGGGCATTTTATGAAATAATTTTGAGCTCAAGACTCTCGGCCTAAAGTGAAATTAAATTGTGAGCAGTCTTGTTGCGACTTGATGAAAATAATGAGACATTATTTGTATAGCTACAGCATGTCAGGCTGAGTACTGTGGCTTCTTAGGTAGTTTTAATAAACGTATTTGCAATTTTACAAGTGGTAGTTAAATGTTTATCCTTTAGAATTGCTTGTTCATAAAATCAAATTACAGATTATGAAAATCTAAGCACTTCTTGTCCACCTTCAAGTATACAATTATGCCACAAAATAAATACTAAAATCAAAATCAAAAATATTTAATTCAATTTAGACAACTGGTGGCACTTATGAACATCAACTATCTATATATATAAAAATGAAACCCGTTTCGCGTTGTCACGGCATCACGTGTGAACGGCTGAACCGATTTCGATAATTCTTTTTTTTAAATGTTTGTGGAAGTCCAAGGATGGTTCTTACGGAAAAATAGTAAATAAAAAAGGTAGCCCTTATGGGGCACTTTACATGTCTTCTTATCTTTTAGGCCCTACCAGCGCTTCGAGACAAACATAATATATTTGTCTCGAATGGCAAGTGCTGAGAAGAAACGCCGGAACAAACTCAGTCAGCACACTCGTATTACAAACCGAAACTGAAAACTTGATTTAAAATCTAAGCCTATAGTGAAGCCTGTTGATAATTAGATATTTTCATATGTACATACGTTCAACGCGTCGTTCATAATACAGCAATATTTTCGTCTTTCTCCGCTGAAACAAAGTTTCCTCGCAACGATCGAAAATCTTTCTGCCTCTGTTTCATAAATGTACGGGCAGCCGTTCCGGCGAAGGGCCGGCTCGTTAGTCTATATTGCGATACACGCTACGACGCACAGTGGTTCGCATCCATACAAGTGGTTGGACTTATCCGCCAATCCAAATACTACTACTACATTTAAAAAATAAAAAAAGATACGAATAGTTTTCTACTTGTAATTTATATGACATGAGAAATGCTATACCCGTAGTAATTTTCAATTAAAGTCAGAATGTTCAAGTTACTAAAATAGGAACTTTGCATGGAAAACAACACGATAACATTTATTTGTTGTCACTTATCATTAATATTGACAATAAATGCCATTAAAGCACTCTTTCAGAGATGTGACGAAAATACACCACACCTTTCTCAGACACAGAAAAGCTAGTTTCATTTCCAGCGAGGGCAAAATTTTCACGCCCTACATTTTTTTTTATCCACAACACAGAAGCTCTTGGCCTGCATCTCACCTGATGGAAAGTGATGATCGGGATCTTATTTTATTCAATTTTATTTTATTCAGGACACAGTACTTCAGCTTTGCACGAATAGAAATTGTAATTCTGGAACACGGTGGCACGAACCACTGTGCGGCCGGTCGCAGATTTGGGAACAGTTGGCGCAACCATCCCCGTAGGATGGTCTGTTAATGGGATCATGATGGCGGCGATAAAATGAATAGTAGCTGTAAAAACTAACAGGAAAATGTTTAGATAAAATACTGATGTATGAGACCCTTTTTATACCCTTTTTATATTGTAAGCAAAAATAAGGTAAGGTTTCACTTATGTGGAAATTAGGTAAAATAATTTGGTGCTGATTACCTTAACTTTTATTTAGTACAGTTCGACTGCTTACACAATTGCGAACTGAATAATAACTAATAGAATAGCAAAACTGGTAACTAACTTTGGTTGATGAAACAAGTCCTATTACGCTTCAAATACAAAATTTTTGATAAAAAAATCCTCGAAGTCGCGAAACGTCGGAAGTTTTCTGAGTCTTTTCAATGAAAATTGTCTTTAAAGTTAGGTCCTAATTAATTGGAATCCAGAGCTGTGAGTGTAAAATATAAAAAGTGTTATGTAGTCTGTGGTTTTAGTGTCTGGTGTTCTGTGATGCGTAGTGTATTATTGAGCGTGATAAAACAAAAATGCTGTTGTGATTAAGTAAATATTACACACATATTTTAAACATAATATTATTTATTATTTACACACATATTTTAAACATTTATATTTTACTTTAAACATAGGATTTTCCCTATTGTATACAAATTAGCTGATAATTATTAACAATTAAACGAATTAACTAGTCCCAAACCAATGAGGATCATTTCGATTTTTAGCTGTGAATGCAGATTTATAGGGCTAAGAAATCCTTAATACACAGTGCAAAAATTTTTGTTCTACGACAAAAATTGACGAAGTTATGGCCAAATTACTAAAAAAGTTCACTGACCGCCCGGCGCGGGGACGATGACGTCATTATATCCGATCCTAACGCTGCCGGCGTACTGCGTGGATAGAAAATAATTTTTTCTAGCCAAATTATCAGTTTTAGAGAAAAACTTGTAATGACATTTATTCATCAGAATAAAGTAAGCTATCGATAGGTAATTTTTAAAAATGGAAATTGTGAAAAATAACGCAAAAAATCCATACGCTCATACGATTCAATGGCACGCAGAGACGCGATTGGGGTCTCCGCGGTGGTATATTTGGCGATTTATTCAAATAAAGTGTACATAAGTGTTGTTAGAGTCATATCTTCTTCCAAGTAAAATATAAAAATGTATAAGTATTAATTTATTTACTTCTAACAATGTATTATTATGTTCAATACAAACAATCATTAAGTTACACTCACCCCAACCGCGTCTCCGCATTGCATCGAATCCTATGAAAATGTGGTTTTTGGACATAGCAATACTTATTTTTCACAATTTTTATTTTTAAAAATTACTGGTCGATAGGTTACTTTATTTTGAAGAATAAATGTTATTAAAAGTTTTTTTCTAAAACTGATAGTTTAGCCGGAAAAAAATAATTTCCATCCCATTAGTACGCCGGCTGCGCTCGATTCGGATATAATGACGTCACGCGGCCTTGCGTACGTTGACTTTTAGCGGCAAAAACGGCCTATGTTTATTACTTAATATCTTCGTAAGTAATGGTCCGATTTGGATAATTCAAAAAGATATATCTTTCTTATGTCTTAAAGATTAACGTAGATACTAGTTTTATTGAATTTTCTACAACAGTACTGATCCTCATTAGCGCTCGCAAATTAAATTAAGTAGGACTCGAAATAATACTAATGTTTTAACCAATGTTTAAATACGCTTCAGTCACCGTAATTAGCTCAATACAATAATTGAAGCAATTTACTGAAACTTTTTAATATAAAACCTTAATGCATTGATTTAGGTAGATTTTTGTTTTCATAAACATGAACCAAAGGATTTGGAATTTTAACTGCATAAAAATAAAGACGATACCAAACTTTCCCCTTTGCACAGATAAAAAACGTGACGTGTAATTTATTTGTGGCCAAGTCACTGGCCAGTAATTATTCTTTTTTGCGTTGGACCGGTTTTTGTTTTTGTAAACACTTTTTCTTGGCAAGAGAACCCGAACTAAAGTCCTAAGTTAAATGTGGATATTTTGACAAAAGAAACTTCTTTTGTTTCAGAAGCCGATTACACACTGGACGATTCGTTTTGGAATGAAGAAAGCCCAGTCGGTAAGTCTGAAGTAATAAACTAACCCCTGTTTATCATGACATCTGTCTTTCATTAACAAATATTCAATAGTAAAATGTAAAGTTTCACTCAGCTTAATCTGCCTAAATCAATGCCATAATTTTATTAGTTAGGATATTTTATTTTTGCTAAGCTTCAATTTGAAATCACAATAAGTTGAAATAGAAAAATGGCCGTTCATTTCAAACGCCATTCCAACTTTCCACCAACCGCCATTGCTGTAAAACCAGAAACCTATTCGAACCGTTCCAAATTCAAATAAATAGATGTAGCAAACGCGCATTTGCACCAGAGACTCGGGATTGCATCGGGACACTCAAGTGGGGCGCTTAGTTTTAAACATGTCATTTCGATTGGAATCTGCGCGGCTTCTGTTGATCGTCCCCAATAAGTGGATGTTTTTTATAGTACAAGCTTTGCTTAGTTTGGGGCTAGCGGCGCAGTGTAAAATGTTCAAGGATATTTATTATTTATTTATTTATTATTTTATCGAATAAAGTTTACCGGTGTATCGATACTATTTTGAAAAATAAGAAAACAAAAAAATTGAAAAATGAGTTTCGAAGAATAAAATAAATTAAACTTTTGGACTAGAAACCTGATCTTTCTATTAACTTCCCATGAATAAGTTGACCATCATAATTCATTACAACCGCTATCGTCACATAATAATATTGCATAAAGCATTAGGTACACTTTGCATGTCAAGCAAGTATCTTTTGTTAGTAATGAAACTAGCAACTCTACATCTGATTAATACAGTGCTTGTTTTATGAACAACTTCGATAATCTTATTAATTTTTGCAGGAAATATGTCATTTGAACCCTTTTTTGCTTAACGACATTCGACTGTACCTCAATTCCTCTCCGAAACTTTTTTCAAAATCACCAACACCTGAAAATTGCTAACACCGATCCTGAAACCTATTTTTCGGTACAAAACCCGAAAAATCTGCATGAAATATGAGCTCATATTCAAAGGACAATGCGAGCAGAACCGGGTGGCGACTGTTACACGGCGACTTCCCGCCCGTTAGGTTCCCGGATATCCCGTTCCCCCTTCCCCCCATTTTTACCCTGCCGGTGATAAAGAAGGATGTATAGTGCCCTTGCCAGGATTCTGGGAGTTGTCTATGGATTGATGTCGAACTTTATATTGGGTAGCTTTTTTAGTAATCATTATAATGATTAAAGTTACCGTTATTTAAAGTTGCCAAAAACAATTACTGAAGTTTTACAAAAGAAAACAAAAGCACGTAGAGGTGACGATGACGAGATTCAAATGTTTATTTCAGATATGAAATTCATATTAATTAGATAATTTACATTTAACAGTCTGTATTAAATTTTAAGTAATTTTTAATTGAATTTCATCTACAATACTTTTTGTAGCGAGATTTTATCAGTTATCAAAACGTTACGTATTAGTTACCTACATTCAACGTACACTCACATTTGAAGCATCCATAAGTTAAATAAACAAAAAACACTATTTTGGGTCCTCCATTTCGCACTCTTATCATTATACAGACGACAGTACGTCAGAAAATAATATACATTTTTGTTGGAATCTGAACTCTATTGCAACTACATAAAACCGCAAAGTTTACGTCGATTTGCCGTCTATACTTATATCGTGACCCGCTAAAGGTATAGGCCTAAGGGCGCACGCACGTGACTCGGCACGCGTGTTCGTGTGACATCACGCACAACGCAATATCATGCCCCAACTTTGTGAATTTTTCAAAACAATTTTTATTGGCACGAGCTTATGAAGCTCAAATTGAAGCAGAAAATGTAGGGAATAGAAGCATTTTCAATTTTTATGTGACGTGCGTTATTATAGTATTTATGTTAATGATGATAATTATTTATTTAAGAGTCGCATGCACTACGCACTACACGTTATTGTTGCATAGTCATAAAACTTATATTGACTACCAAAAACTCTACAAATCGATTCAATTTCATACCATGAATGAGAAAATAAACATAATTTGAATTTCTTCATCACCATCGCTTCAGTCAATTGCAGTTTACAGGTGAACAAAGCATCAAAAGAAAATCATCAAAATAATAAAATCTCTCGGATGTTTTTACCAACCATAGGGCCAATTTTTAGAGTCATCGCTTCTAAGAGGCTTTTCACCGAGGCGTGTGGTCTCCACTCCAAATGACTAACAACATTTATTCGCTTTTGCCATATTCAGAATTCAGAATCCACATTACAAATCTACGCCACATTCCTGCCTCACATTCAAAGCTGATATATCAAGTTCCCGAATACCTTGGAGTTATACAAAGGATTTCGCATTGCTCAAAATAATTCCTAAATCTCAATTCATTTGAAACTGGATTCCGTCGCCACATCAAAGCTATCTCGCAGTTTTGATTTGAAACTAGTTAGAACCGGTTTGAGCTTGTTTGAAGCGGTAACGATTCCGGTTTTAGTTGAGTTTTCTCCTTTCTCGGTATAGTTTTTATTGTGTTTAGAAGTTGCTGAGAACTTTACAGCGTTAAAAATGCTGGAATGCTTTTGAGAAATACGAATTGGCATAACTACACATACAAATAATTTTGTACGAACAGTAACTTTCGTACTTACTCTATTTTTCCATCTACAGTTGTGTGAACTCAGCCGAATCGACCATTTTCTTCACACAATCACAAAATATTCATTTCGCGCCAACGAAACAATATAACAATGGCGTTCAGTAATTCTATGCGTCAAAGAGTCGCGTTTTCCAGATTGTATTCAGGCGCAATCTCCACGATTTCTTGACAAAAACATGGGCACAATCAATGTTTAAGGCAGTACCTAGGTTTTTTTTTCACCGCGGTCACAGAATGTTTTATTTAATAAAAAATCATTCGTTTTATCGCACATCAATCAATATATTTTATATTAGATATTGTACAGTGCATAAAGTGCCGTTATTTGCACTCGGACGCTGCCTGGCCACTAAGAAAAACTATATTCTTTTTTCATCGCCAATATCGATGTTCTTTTGTTTCTCTTCTTGCCATGACCCTCACGCTACCTAATATTCACGTCTTACTATATTGTCATATCGAGTATTATTAACTTCGATATCCCGAAGCACATAAAGTATACGTCACATTAAGACTCATCGAGTCACTACATCCTCCATCATTACTGTGTATATTTGTATTATGTAAAGAATGAAGTCGTTTGCATGCAATGTAGCATTTCAATACGTCGCCAATAAAGGGCGGGTGTCAGAGCGAACTGAACGAGACGTGGGAAAGGTTGCTGAGCAAATGACGACGCTTTAAAATGTTTCTGTCATTTCAAATTGTTGATACGTTAACAGTTAACGCTAGTGCTAGCATGTTATTGAACAGTTCTAATCTCAACTCATAGTGAACACTAGTAGCCAAACAGTTGAGGTGAGGCGCATCATAGTGTTTACATCTAGTAGGCCCAAAGAGCTTTTACATTTCTAAGGCTGACTTGCACCATCTAAAACGTAACCATAACGATGACCGGTGTTTTCAACCGACTTCAAAAAAAAGGAGGAGGTTCTCAATTCGACCCGTATGTTTTTTTTTCTATGTTTGTTACGCGATAACTCCGCCAATTATGAACCGATTTGAACAAATCTTTTTTCGGCGTATAGGTAATACCTCAAGGGTGGTCCCATTTAAATTTAATAATAGAAAAAACAACCACCAAGCGTGGAAAATTGAGGATGAACTTTTTTATACGCAATATCTCCGCCGATTATAAATCAATTTGAACGATTATTTTTTTGTTGAATAGGTATTATCAAAAGGGTGGTTTCATGCGAATTTGAAGAAAATATTTCACCCCCAAGGGTGGAAAATTGGGGATGAACTTTTTTATACGCAATTTTTAGTTTTTTTTTGTGTTCACGCATTTGAAGTCGGTTTTATTTTTTTTAAAAGTTAATTATATGTATGGAGTTTGACAGATTTTTTACTTTTGTTAATGTTTAAGTAAGATCATGCAACTCAGCCTTAGAAATGTAAAAGCTACGCTAAGCTAAGCTGTAAGACTACTTTAATTTTATGGTCCAGTTCCATTAAAAAAGTTAAGGTGTATGTTACTTAAGATTCAGATTCATGATTGCTAATAAGGACATTAAATGTTTAATAACTACACAAATAAACTCAAATATTAAACATACGTCGATTAAACAATTTGATGCGAAACCAATAGCAATCAAATATTAATTTGATTTCGCAGTCTAATTAAATTTCAATTTCATCAACCAAATACAAATAAGTCTGATCGTATTTCTCGGAAGAAGCACATGTACCTATCTCATTATTTTACAAATTGCCTCGAATCAAATCCAGATTTGAACAAGAATTTATTAGAGACACGTATAGGGTTCGTATACGTATTCATGAAAATATATATCAGTGCTTTTTATATAGAATTTGACAGATTTTGACGTTTTTTAAAGTTAAATTAAGATGGTGCAACCGAGCCTTGGACGATAAAACACAATATAGTCAACTGGACTGACGGTTTAACACATAAAACAGTGCAGGGGGTGTAGTGTGAGTTTACATCAAACGCATTTGATATCGATAGATTTTAGTTCTTGAAAGTTTCCGCTAGGGACGCTGTACAATTCGTCATACATTGAGGCTGGCTTGCACCATCTTACTTAAACTTTGACAAACGTCAAAAATCTGTCAAACTTCATACAAAAAACACCGATTATCGTCAAAGTTACGGTCAAAGTTAGGTGGTGCAACTCAGCCTAAATGTCACTTTTGATGTAAACTCAAACTACGCCCCCAGTTTTTCTGTAAACATGGTTAAAACTTAGCGCAGTAGTTATAGGAGCCAGGTGTGGCATCGGCGTGACTTCAGACCAAGTTACACCACAAGTTCTTTAGTTTGTTGTGGGGCCTTGTAAAGTGGAAAAATTGAGGAAATTTCAAAGCTTCTTGAGGGAGTTGAAGATTTTTATAACCTCCTGAGTTTATTAGGAGGTTTTGAGGGAATTCTTTAAGAGCATGGGAAGTATTTTACACTACCGGTGTTTTAATCATCATGTATTAAAAGCTTTCATTTATTATATTAAAGAACTGTTGGGTTTATAAATAAATTAGAACTCTTTCACACCGAACAGAGACCGTAGATTAAAACATCCAAACCCGAGAGTCGTCAAGTTTTTCACTCGAAAAAATCGTGTCATTAAAAATGAGAATAAATCCATCGTGAAAGTAACACAAAACACAAATTAATTACAAAGGTCCGGACTAAGGCCGGCATAATTTCAACTTTTCGCCACAATCTTCAACTCAAAGTTTGTGGCCGGATTTTTTGCGGCTCAGTCGGAAAGTAAACAATCTTATTTTTAACGGGAGCAGAGGTCACAGTTAAAACGGGAGGTTTAATCTACATATTTATCACATCTAATGACATTGTAATGATTTCGTTTTCGTTTGCGACCCACGGCTTTCGCGAGCTTATAGGCCTGTGTATAGAAACGAAATTAATAATGAATCTATACTCGGGAATACATTTATGCCTGTGATTGGTTTAATGTGAGTATAGTTTGGGCATCGGACTGCCAAACAAACAAACCACTATTAATCTTATGCTACAGAATCTTTCCTTGATTTTGATCAACATTGATAGGTATTTTGAATTTCATTTCAGATTACTGTAATTCCATTAGAGTTCATTGCAAATCAAATAATTAACAGTGGATCTTCTAGTTAAAACGACCGAATGGTAGGATCAAAGTTTAAAATTTACGCTTGGGATCGCAAAAGTGTTTTTTATAATTCATTTTGTGTACGAAACGCAACGCACTGCCTCTTTCAATTTTCGGCTATTCTTCACCCAAAGCGTAACACAATAACAATTTTGCCCAAAACCGGGTTCTGCTAAGACCCGATAAACTGGCCCGTAACAAAGCGGCTATGCATTCGATGCAACTCTCAAAGCTTTCAGCTTGACACAAAGTGGTCAAGGGCCGTGCCCTCTGCACGCCTTTGTGTGCTGTTAGGGCGCAGACATATTGACGGGCACACGGTAATAGTAAAACAAAAATTAGTTGCTGTGGAGGGAGATTTAACGCCGAAACAATGACTGAACGAAACTCACAACTATGTTCAATTTCATAGATTCAAGCTTTTGATTCGTTATACCTACAATATTATGACCAATCACAAGCTTGACTGTATGCTATTTCTTCCTAATAATTACTTAGGAATTGATTGGTGGCAGGGCTTGTTCTAAGTCCGCCTGGCTAGCTACCACCATACCTAATACCTAAGTCTGTCGCTATAACAACAATGTTAACATCATTGTTGTGTTCCGGCAGTTGGAAGTAAGGTACCCAGTTCTTCCGTGGTTAAGGTTAAGGATTCCGAGTGAAGCTCGCTTCCACCTTCGGCCTGATCATCACTCCGATACCATCAGGTGAGATACAGGCCAAGAGCTTCCTTGATTGTGGATAAAAAAAAATATTAACTCTTGATTACTCAGGTGCTGGAAATCTTACTAATACTTGACCTTCTTGGTTACCTGGTATTTTGCTTGCCAGGCTAAACACTAGCGTGATTGAAAAATCCCCTTAAAGACCCAAATGCCAGAGATGCAAACAAAAAGACGTAAGTAGCCATTATTTTGAGCTCTTTAAATCACTCCGAATAGGTAGGGGTTATGCCTTGATCACACGTACCGAGCAACCAGCCGAGACAGTGTATGAACATTACGCCAAGTGCGCTCGGTCGAGTTTTTTGGCGAGTCAGCTCCCACAACTCACCCAACTCTCTCGGCCTAGTAAACATTTTACTGTCTCGCCCGTTTACTCGGTACGTGTGATCAAGGCTTTATTAGTAGCTTGCTTCCAGCACAAATCTTTTATTTAGTCATGATTTTGCGTAATCATATAAATAAAATAACAGATATTTAATTACCGAAACAATATACGAGTATTAACAAGATTGATGATTAATGAATTATTATTTTTATAAAACACAATGAACGAGCAGGTATCAATTACATACGTGCTCTGTATTTTCGCAATAATTAAGAACGTTCGAATTAATTAAGTATTGAAATGGAATATCATCCGAGCGGAAAATAAATATGAAGTTAATGAATTAACAACATTATATGGTTACGAAATTTAAAAGCTTTTCACAAATTAATATTTCACATATTCTTAAAAGTCGAGTATCTACTGATTTCATGCAAATGCATTATCAAATAACAACATGGACTGAGAGATGTAATGTGGGCAAGGCTCGGTGTACCGAGTTGTGGTCTGGATGCGGGCAATTGCAGGTCCGGTGGTTGTGAATCTTTTGATTAGTGGAGATACTGAGATACTTTTGATTAATGTTTTTGTAAGCTGTGACGACTTATTATCAAGACTACACAGCTCCTTTTCTGCAGATGAGAAAAAAATGTAAAAAAAATACAAAGATACTTGCAGAAAAAATGAGTGAGTTTCTTCCGCCACTTTTCAGCACCAGCCCATATGTTGTCCTGGTTATAGGAGTGGTTATAGGGCAAGCTGTTTGGAACGTGTATAAGTGACCTGGAAATGGTCTAAGAACTGAATAAAAACTGTGACTTTGAAAGATTTGCTTCATAGAAAAACAAATAAGACGTAATTTTAAATGTTACAGATTTCGACTTTTGTTACATTTGTTGCGGTTGTGGATGAGCCCTAAACAGATAAGTTATGCATGGGGCCGTAAGTGCGGATGTTACAATACTAGCATATTTATCGCGTGCGGCTGAGCTTTCGGTTGAGCTTTGTGCTTTGAACTTGCTATTTTTAAGCAACTGAGTGTACTTTTCGTTATCATAATAAAATATGATGTTTAATGTATTTAGTGGGCTATGTAAACTTTAAATTGCCCGATGGTTGATGAGATAGGGTTAAAATTACACTGGGATGTAGAAAATCGCTTTTCTTGTCTATTAGCAAAAGTAAAAGACTAATCTTAGGACTTTTGCAACAACATTTACTTATTACTCTGCTATTTATTTTAATTTGCTATATATATCTTCTTGACTGAACACATAAAATATGCAAAACACTAGACTAAAAAATTGCATTTTTCCAGAAGAATGGGCTCGGAAAAATTACCATAAAGTATTTTCGCCCATGACCACTCTTGTCCAGGATACCTGAGTTGCACCTGCCAATCGAATGATCGGAATCACTCGATTCGACAGCACTCGATTAAGCGTCCGTCACTCGATGCCGCGTGTCATCTGTATGACGCCTCCAATTTACATATGGCGAGCGAAATGCAAATGGCGAATGACATATCAGAGGCCGATCTGCTTGAGACATGTTAAATTAAAATCGAGGGGGCTTATTAAAAATTAAACGGGAGTTGAAAACTTGTAATAACACCAGAAATAATTTAACAATGACGGCCGCCTGGCCTAGCGGTTTACTTGCTAAAATATTATGGTACGTAGGTTGCAGGTTTTTATCCTACTGGAGACAAATTAAATGTAACGAGCATGTGCATTTTGCTTTTGGAGTACAAGCTTTGCTTCTTTAGAATCTAGGTGATTGTCTTCATTGTATGACTTTTTACACTCTTAATCATGTCACTGATCAGTTTAAACTAAAAAATAAAATAAAAAACTACTAGGATATAAACTCTAAAGTGCCTTCTTCTACCACTAGTCCAGTCAATAAAGCATTATAGATGGAAATCCGTGGAACACAATTTTTGACTTCGGGACTTTATTTAGACTAGTTAGGAGGTGAACATAGCAAAAGTCCCCGCCCTTAGCCCTTGAGCCGGCGGGGTGAGGGGGGTTTAAAGGTACCACTTTTCGGTTTTTCGCTTAATCCTATAAACTATGCGTCCTAGTGACATGACTACTATGAACCAAAAAAAGCTTATTCAATTTGCTACAGGTGAGATAGTCAAGTTTTTCTATATCTTGTATAGTTTTTGCGGCATCTGTTCTAGAAGGTCTGTAATATTGGAAATTTTATTTTTGTCTTACATGTTCCCATCAAGAGAAAATCGACTAAATCAACATTGAGCAAATATTTTAGACATGGGGAAGCATGTTAAGCCTAGTTCCAGGGAGAGGACTGCACTGTGCGTATATTTAGACGAATCAATTGGAGCCACTTTTGACTCCACATCACTCAAAAACTACTGTGCATTAACACTTCAAATTTGGCTCATGTGTTGAGACTTGCAAGATAAACATCAGCTTCAAATTTCATAAATATACCTCAAACGGTTCTTTAGGTATCGACGTCCAAAAATCTACATATCTGACCTATAGACCAAATTCTAACAACTTCCAGATGACCTTGAAGGTTCAAATTTGGCATATAGATAGGTAGATGTGTAAATACAAAGGAACAAATAAAAAACCAGTAAATTTTAACATTTTACATTTTTAGATAGATTTTAGTATTCTAAATGTCGATTTTTGAACGTCAATACCTAAATAACCGTTTGAGGTATATTTATGAAATTTGAAGCTGATGTTTATCTTGCAAGTCTCAACACATGAGCCAAATTTGAAGTGTTAATGCACAGTAGTTTTTCAGTGATGAGGAGTCAAAAGTGGCTCCAATTGGGTCGTCTAAATATACGCACGGTGCAGTCCCCTCCCTGGAACTAGGCTTAACGTGCTCCCGCATGTCTAAAATATTTGCTTAATGTTGATTTAGTCGATTTTCTATTGATGGGAACATGTAAGACAAAAATAAAATTTCCAAAATTACAGACCTTCTAGAGCGGATGCCGTGAAAACTATAAAAGATATAGAAAAACTCGACTGTCTCACCTGTAGCAAATTGAATAAGCTTTTTTTGGTTCATAGTAGTCATGTCACTAGGACGCATTGTTTCCGAGGATTAAGAGAAAAACCGAAAAGTAGTACCTTTAAACCCCCCTCTCCCCGGCGGCTCAAGGGCTAAGGGCGGGGACTTTTGCTATGTTCACCTCCTAACTAGTCTAAATAAAGTCCCGAGGTCAGAAATTATGTTCCACGGATTTCTCTCTACACCGTCGTTAAAGCATTCATTGACTGGACTACACTAGCCACTTTGTTTTTGAGAATTTATAGACCGTCTTACGCGTTTTTTGAATTGTAACAATAATTGAGTTCGACATTAATCCTATTTCATAAGCTAAAAGAATCTGTTTTGTCTGACACACGCCGTGCCATTTTCCGCTATTTGCCCCCTTTCCACGATAAAAACGAATTGTAACGTAAACAAAGGCTTTCAAATTTTCCTTCCTGAAACAAAACAAAATCTGCCCAACGGCTGTATAATTAGAGTTACTTATGCAGTGTAATAAATTCGTCTAAATACATTCACGTACGAGCCGCGCCGCGGAGCGTGCGAGGCAAGCAGGCGTGACGACCCTCCCTCTGCTGTATTTTGACGTACGGGGACATAAATTGTGGAGGACGAACTAAGTATTCTGGCGAATTTGGATTCGCAAATAATTATAGTGCAATGAGGTTGGTGCTGCCCACGATTTTCCTAACACTATTTCAGAGTTTAAGCATGAATTGTGAAAGATTATTGTTCAGTTTTAGTTATAAATATGCTAATGATTTTTTAATTTAAAAAAATGACACCTCTGGACTTACGCCAGTATTCACAAACATTACTATGAGGTCTCATAGTGCGCGTGGATGCACAGGGTGACACATGGACACACATCAGATCATAGAGCTTTATTCAACGCTGTGAATTCGATTTGCTGCTTCACTTAAGAAAGAATCGTTTTTGAATACGACCGTAAGAAATCAATCACTGTAGCAACTGTCTGTCTGTCTGTAGGTAGCCTCTAGACTTCTGTTAACACTTAGTAAAGATTAAGTCAGTCCCAGGGTATACTCGTAGTTTGAACTGGCATTACTCCCGTAACATAAATAAAGCTCTAAAAGATAAATAACTAAATTGAGCGATTTTAGGAAATGTGCAACATTTTCAGCACATAATAGCTCGTAGAGACGATGGCCGTTGGGGCAGAAAAGTTCTCGAGTGGCGACCACGGGCTGGAAGACGTAGCGTGGGCAGGCCTCCTACTAGGTGGACCGACGATCTGGTAAAGGTCGCGGGAAGAGCCTGGATGCGGGCAGCGCAGGACCGTGCATTGTGGAAAACCTTGGAGGAGGCCTTTGTCCAGACAGCATTTTATTGAAAAGAAAAAAATAAAACATGTTTTTGTAAAATTCATTTTGAGAAAAGGTGATAACAACCGTTAAGGCTCAATATTACATTATGCTTTAGAAACTGCTGACAGGCCCTTACTTTTAGCTTTAGCCTTTCTCGTCCACATTTTTTCGTCAAATTCGAAGTACAGATCTTTGAACCCTGCTAAAATAATTTCTTTTCGCATTTCACGCGTCTCGCAACAGAATCGATTACGGGAACGTCACGTACCGTAGGCTACGTTTGCTCGGGTGCAACGACATGCAAACGACATCGTCTCGCAATGGGAAAAATGCGTTTATTAAACGACATGGCGGAATAACAAATGCCGGTCGTTTTGATGGCTGATGGCCCGGCAAATACAATGTTCGCTCTGTAAAGGCGGGAATGTACATGCCAGTAAAACGGAAAAGTAGCTTGTATACTTAGTATCGGCATGTGCAAGTAACAAATCCTCAAGTGGATTAAATTGCAAGCAATTTTCGACGTTGTATTGTATTTCCAAATGAAAAAATTAAATCAAAGTTACGATGTACCTATTCGCTTGCCAGATACTTGCATGCCAGTTAGCTTTAACACGTGCAACTGTGCAAGTAACAAATCCTCAAGTGGATTCACTTCCTAGCAATTATCGTCCTTGTGTATGCCTCTATTAAAATCTCCAAATGAAAAATTGAAAATCAAATGCTGAGCGATCTACTTGCTTAAGTTTGCCAGATACAGGCGTGCTAGTTAGCATAATAATATACACAATGACAGTTTTGTATCGCCGTCTTAATGCCACGTTCAAGGGAACGGTTGTGAAAGTCTCGTGACGTCACGTTTGTTTAGAAAAAAGTGGGCAAAGCATGCGAGTCAGTTTGATGATCGGCGACCATGTTAATATTTTTGAAAATAAGCCTTTGTCCTTACCAAAGTATGGCCTATCTCTAAATAAAATTCACATAGATGGCTTCAGTGGTTTAGACGTACTCGTATAAAGAAGGCAGACAGATAGTTACTTCGGCATAATTATTATGGTATTTCATGGATTAAGTTCAAGCTGACAACGATTAAAATAGTTAACCGTTGTTGCTTGAACCAGCATTATACGTCACCTGGTGTATCGACGACGACGTAACCACGATGACATGCTTTAAATTTACGGCCATACTCAAAACTTTGAGTATAAAATAATACGTGGTAATCCTGCCAGACGAGCGTTAGTTTGTGAACCATAAAACTGAGATTGGAAAGTTATGGAAATTTACATCAGTTCAGATGCGAGTTGCTGAGTAAATCACCTTCTGGAGCTGATTATCACCATACTTAAGTCCCATTTTCAATGAACACTCGTAAATGGATAGAACACCTTTTGTTCCAGTCAAGCATTTCAATTGAAATACGAGAAACTCTCTAAAACTCATAAAAATCATCTATTTTCTTCAAAAAGGCTTTTAGAAGTGCTTTTACAAGACTCAGTATAACTTTAACCCAGTGTTTAGGGACAATAAATGGAGCCAGTGCTTAAAACTCTGGTCTCAAACCATAGGATCTAGTCTTGCAGACAGATGGCGACTTGAGCGCGACGTGGCGAGAATTCGGCACATACCTGACGTAACATCTATCAAATTGTATAGAAACAACCTGTTTATTTTCGATGCCACACTAACGTCAGCTATGAGGCAAAGGCATGACCTTACAGATATTTTTCTAATGATGCATTTTTATCAATATCCGTGCCTTTTCAAGATGAGAGTGAATAGGCACTTACAGGGCAGATGTGTACCATCTTAGACTGCGCATCCTACTTAACATCATGTGCGATTGTGGTCAAATACCTGCCTTGTTATGCATAAAAATATATCTAATATCATACAAATGATGGAACAGCAAGGATTGGGATCTTAAGTAGTTGTAATTAAATGGCTGAATATGTTGTATAGTCTTATGTTCTGTCGACTGTATACTAAACTGAGCATTATTATTAATCAGTCATCCAAAATCCGTCTGAGCTAGTGTTCATTCCATCTCGATAGCTTGTTCCAAGTTGAAACTTAATTTATTCCCAACTATACTAATTACAGTTCTCTTTAATCAAACTGTGTTGCCATAAACTGTTCTCGGCTGTAACTCCAGACTCACTTTACATAAATTAGTTGTAAATCCCTTTGGAACAGGTGCTCCTATGAACTTTTAGCTATTAAGGCATCGTTGTCTTGTTTGCCGAGATAGATGCTTATTGACAAACTTTGATTTTGTAGCTTGAGGTCCTGTGATAAGGTTTATATTTGAGTTCTAAAGAAAAGGAGTGTGGTAGTAATTGATATTAGATAATTTTAATAAAACTTTCCTTCAGATAAACTATCTAAAAATAGGCATCAGTCATTTTTAGTTTTCTGTGTCTTTTTGGTATTGAGTTTCATATTTAGATCATTTTCAAAACGATTTATTCTTGTAATATTGTCACTTTGAACCAAAATGAACACCCACAAAGGCATGTGCAAAAGCCATGATTAATTAATGTTAGTTTTATTTGTGTTCCGACAATTTAACAAGAAAATTTCCTTAAAGAAAACGTCGACAACTAGCCCAGTCACTTCCCGACCATCAACTTCAACAACTTCACTTAAACATTTTGAAACTGTCACAGAATCGCCTATTCAGCCCCGACAATGGCGGCATGTGTTAACGAAAAATTCTGTTATTACGAGGAATTTTCGCCATTCATCCAGCAATTTGCGGGACAAAGTATTTTTCGAGTGTAATTAATATGCGATAATTTGCGCCCCACTGCGGTGTGTTTAGGGGGAGGTATTGGGGAACGGGGTATTATAATTAGTGTAAACATAGTAATATGGTGCTCACCTATGTTTTGTGGTTACACGACTAATAAGGCTGAGTTGCACCACCTAACGTCAACAGTAGCTATAGCGATAACCGGTCTTGTTGTATGGAATTTGACAGTATTTAAAGTTTGTTAAAGTAAGATGGCGCAACCCAGCCTAAGTAATTTTGATGAAAATGCATAATTTGTTGGAAAAAAAACTCCACTATGGTGGTTTGGTTGGTGAACTAAAATGCACCGAGGTAACTAGATAATTCTTTTTCCTTTCTTCATAAATGTAGAAACATGAGAGGATAAATATTCAGACAAATAAGGCTTTCAATAAACCCCAAAATACGACCAGAATATTCACAAAACACGTCCAAAAAGGATAAAAGCCGTTCACGAAAAGATCCAAGCTGTATTGAGAAGTCATATAAATTACGACAACGTGCCTTACACGACTCAATTAACTTTAACCAGATGGTGAACCAAAAATACATCAAGAAAGCTTACACACGGAATGGTTTCACAACCAGTATAACTTGACCCCGCCTGGGCTTACCTCCCTCGCGGTTGGTAGTGGTTTTGTATAGATTCAGTGGGGCGGGAGGTCAGCTTATACTGGGCGGGCGGTCGCAGTATATTCAGAAACTTACAATGGTTCAGCGGTTGGTTTTTGATGAATTGCTTAATTAACGGAGCGTGGGTAAGCAAATGTTACAAATTATACACACTGTCACGTGGACTTGACGTTTTGGTGTTGCAGTTTGAGGTTAAAATAATGCGTATTTTGTTACTTTTAGGAGATTTTGATAAAGTACTTCAATTTGGTTATAATACAAATTTATATTGGACAGTAGTTTAGGGGAGACGCTTTAAGAGTTTACAAATGGCATTTACTGCTTGTAACTTATGAACTTTCATAATTATAAATAATTCATATTCACACTGGAATAATAATTAGTTATGACTTGAGCTTTTACAAAGGCCACATTGGTTTCTTTAAAACCCATCTATCAATACTATATAGAAATACCTACAATGAAGTATAATTTGTTTCGCTTAATTATCGAAACTAATTTCAATTTACAGGCACCAATAAATTAATAATTTTCTCAAGACTTAGCTGTGACATCTAAATGACATCGCCTCCTTCATAATATCTGAGACGACACATTACTGGGGCTTACTTTGTAAGAATCCCTATGCCAATGAGCAAATACCTATCAAAGTTTTGTAATTGGAATGGCGTGACAGACTCAATTAGGCACGTAGGGTAAGGGTGANAAACCACAACCTCTGGAAGGCAACAAAGTACCTCCCTCAAAGTGTTCTCCGCTTATAAGGTCCGGTAATACATGAGTGTGAACTGACAAGAAAAATCTCAGACCTTTGCTACATGACCAACCGGTTTATTTAAACCCATTGACACGGATAATCCAAAAAATCCATAATTCAATCAAAAAAATAAGATCAAGCATTGGACTTGATCCGAGACTTGCAGCTATGCCTGCCTTTGATTCCTACTGATGACGATGATTCATCCGACCGATTTCGGTCATGGTGACTTAGCTATCTTAGCGGCGCTGGTGCGCCCGAAGATGGCTTACATAGCCCATCTTCGCGGCAAACTCCTCGCACATTAAGAGTACCCGCCGCCAACATAATTATCACTGAATGGCGGCAGATGGACGGGATTTACATCATCGCGTTTTGCGTCGAGTTCAGTTACTTGTGCGCTGCTCTTTAAATTCGCAGACTCGCCTCTACACAACACAATCTCCCGCCATTCTAGGTGCTGTGCTGCCAAACCTTCCCATTGTGATTTGAGAGGGCCCATTTTGCATCTTTTCGTATGCTGCTTCTGGTCATTTTTGTGCTTTTGTAATCTGAGGAGTTGACCGCCATGTTTCCGCTTACCCTCCTCAAGTTCAAAGTAGAAGATTGATTCCTACTACGCTAATTGAGGGCGAAAGACGCAGGAGGACAAAGTGACTGACATAGCCCACAGAATAGCTCAAGTGGCAGTGGGCGGGGCACATATCTCGTAGAGCTGATGGTCGCTCGGGCAGTAAAGTTCTTGAGTGGTGACTACGAGCCGGAAGACGTAGCGTGGGCAGGCCTCCACTCGATGGACCGACGATTTGGGGACGGTCGCAGAAAGTGCCTGGATGCGAGCGGCGCAGGACGTCTTTCGGCTGAAACGAAAGAACTAACGCTAAGAGAGATGGCTTAGCTAAAGAAATAGCCAAAATGGACCCTCGTAAAGCACTTGCATTTGATCTGATCACCATGAAGTCCATGGTCTTGACAATGACCACACTGAATGAGAACCTCGCAAGTCTCTTAACTTTGGAAATGATCCATAAGGCTGGCAAGTCGCCTAACGAATTCTCTTATCGCTCAATTAATCTGACATTTGTATTGTTAAAATTATGGAAAAGGATCATTCTTGCTCGATTATTCCCTTGCCTAAGTATGACCCATGTAATATAGTAAACCCGAACATAAACTTTGGCAGAAACCATACCAACCATAATCAGTACAATGTTTGGAAAAGAAAGAATCCTGTACGTCTGCTTTCGCTGCGGCTTCAGCTGGGTTTATCATATAGGACTATTCTATGAAATTAAAAAGTACCTTCTAGCACACTTCTACTACCTCCTGATGGATTCTAATGATGACTGACCAAGTGGCGCATGTAATCAAGCCCCGAAGTCTCACCATATTATCATTTAAGATGTGAAACTTATCCTCCGGCCAATCTAGACCTCGACACATTGCTGCAGTCAACCTGCATTAAAATCCTGGACCGTAGGATGACATGGAAAGACCATAAATATAAATAAAACAGAACTGAATATAATATTCCACCGACAGTCAGCTAATCCAACATTAACTATGTGCCTCCAAAGAGCTCAAAATACATGTTAAGGGTACTTTTATCGGCACACTGGTACGCTCGCCTTTGGGAAATACACGAGAACCTGATGTCAGCCAAACCCGCTATCCAAATATCAAAGTATCTATGATCAAGAGAGCTAATTTACTAGGGTTTACCACTGCTCTAGTGGCTCAAACCCCAACCAACTGCAAATCACCTGATTAGTCTTAATGACAGATACTAAAAAAGCAGATTTAAAAAAAAACCTAATGAACAAAGGTCAAACAAGGTCACGCCGCCGACGCCGCCGCCGCCGAGGTCAAAAAGTCGGCGCGCCGCCGCCGGCCAATTGTATATCGGCGCCCACCTCTACTCTCTCTAGCGGTATCTAGAAATTTTGATACCGCGATGCAGGATTATAGGCGCGGAGGCGTGTGCCATAGTAAAGTCATGTCAACGCCATCTATTGGTGGTTGACTGCCACTAGTCTGTAGTTATGCGTCGATAGATGTCGCCACAACACTAACCTTCGCAGTGCACTGCCAGGTGCGCAGTTTACTCTACTGAGATGTGATAAGGTCGTCCATCCATCAAGTAAGTTTTTAGGTTTAGGTTCAATTCACTTAGCTGTTTCATCCATCAAGAAAGACAGAGAGATAGGACGTGGTAATCTAACTTGGTCGTCTGTCCACCAAGCAGATTGTTCATCAGATGCTTTAAGACGTAAAGTCGCTTAGGTTACCTTTTTAACCCTGTGGGTAAGGTTGCGTTCTAATCACGTGGGGTCACCAATGTGATTCAAGAATCATCCACATTAGGAAAGGAAGCTTTTTCTATTTATACTAGGCAGTGCAAAAAACTTTGATACCGCAATGCAGGATTGTACGCGCGGAGCCTTGTACCATAGTAAAGAAAAATCAGCGCCATCTGTTGGTGATTGACTGTCACTAGTTTGTAGTTATATGATAGACTAGCTGTGCCCGCGACTTCGTACGCGTGAAAACCCGTTTTCGCAACATTTTTCATTATTGCTCTGCTCCTATTGATCGTAGCGTGATGTTGTATAGCCTATAGCCTTCCTCGATAAATGGGCTATCTAACACTGAAAGAATTTTTCAAATCAGACCAGTAGTTCCGGAGATTAGCGCGTTCAAGTAAACAAACAAACTCTTCAGCTTTATAATATTAGTATACAGGGTGGAAACGATAAGTGATCTCATTCGATTATTTCTAAACTATACAAGACATCGAAAAACTGGTTACTAATCCTGAAAGAGCTTCACAAGCTCTATCCAACGGTACCAATATTAGGTTACAGAATTAACTGGATCTATCCGAAAATTTAATGTTTTCAGCCTCCATACTAAATGTATGCCCGCCAAACAAAATTAGAAGTATCTTTTTTTTTATTAAATATTAAACACTTAAAATGAACTCGTAAATTGCATTCTTATTTAAAATTATTCTTTGAAAACATTGGTTTTAGGCTTTACTTGCTATAATATTAACAAGACATGAGTGCCATGACTGTGGCTGTACTAAATGTATGGAAGCTGGAAACATTGTATTTTAGAATGGATCCAGTTTATTTTGTAACCTACTATTGGTACCGTTGGATAGAGCTCGTGAAGCACTTTAAGGATTAGTAACCAGTTTTTTAATATCTTGTATAGTTTTTAATATAATGTGGTTTTAATAAATGTATGGAAGCTGGAAACATTGAATTTTCGGATAGATCCAGTTTATTCTGTAACCTATTATTGGTACCGTTTAAAAGAGCTAGTAAAGCACTTTCAGAATTAGTAATCAGTTTTTCGATATCTTGTATAAGTAGTTTCGAAATAATCCAGTGGGATCACTTAACGTTTCCACCCTGTAGATGTCGCCGCAATACTTACCTTCATCCTTGCTCTCCCTAGCGTGTTCGGCGGCGGCGGCGCTTAAAGCGGCGGCGGCGGCGGCCTCCAACGCCAACGCCGCCGGAAAAGCCGCGCATAGCACGCCGGATCCACGCCCCCGGCCCGCCGATTCCAAGAAACTGGTCTCGATGGTGCGACTGTGTGAGGATATCAGGTTGGAGAGAGCTGTGAACAAGTTCTGGAAGAAAAAAATCATAACTCACTAAAAATAGTTATATCTAAAGCGAGGTTTAGGCTGCATTTCCACCAGATATGTGCGCGGATGCGGATGCGAGGGATGTGTTTGTAAGAAACCAATAAAATCGCTTCATTTACCGAGGCCAGATATTTTTAAGTGACCCCTATGGTAACAAATAACAGGTATTATGTTTTCACAGGGGTCACTTAAAAATTAGGGATTGATGGTAAAAACGGGCAGTAGACTATAGTCTGGTCTATGAGCACGTAGAATTTTGTTCAATGCTCGCACACTCACTGCGGGTACCAGTCGCATAGTCGCGACAGCAATACAATTACGCGCGAGCGATAAGGACGGGTAGCTTGGGGTCATTGGACGAAATTCTACGTGCTCACAGACTGGGCTTTACAAATCTAAAGCACACCTGAAGTCTCACGGCCGCTGGTAGATTGATTTGTCACGGCCACTGGCGATTGACTTGTCACGGTCACTAACAGATTTACTTGTCACGGCCTTTGACAGATTGACTTGTCACGGCGGCTGACGATTGAATTGTCACGGTCACTAACAGATTCACTTGTCAAGGCCTCTGACGATTGAATTGTCACGGCCGCTGACAGATTGACTTGTCACGGCCGCTGACGATTGACTTGTCACGGCCGCTGACAGATTGACTTGTCACTGTCACTAACAGATTCACTTGTCACGGCCGTTGACAGATTGACTTGTCACGGCGGCTGACGATTGACTTGTCACGGTCACTAACAGATTTACTTGTCACGGCCTCTGACGATTGAATTGTCACGGCCGCTGACAGATTGACTTGTCACGGTCACTAACAGATTGAATTGTCACGGCGGCTGACGATTGACTTGTCACGGTTACTAACAGATTGACTTGACACAACCGCTGACATATTGTCTTGCCCGGACACCTGACTTTTTTGAATTAAGATGAAAAATAGGCTGAAAAATTATCTCAAAAAACGCTACTTATTTCAACTTACGTCAACAGCTGGCAAGTAGTAAGGGTATACAGCGATGCCAGCTATCTTCTTGGCCTTGCTATACGCTGTGGCTAGCCAGTCGTCGCAGCGTTCAGCGATTGACAGCAACGCTCTGGACTGTTCTAGAAGATCCTCCTGGAATATAATGGAATAGAAAGTGTTTATTTGTCTCAAAAAAGCTACAGTCGAACATAGAACCTCCTCCTTCTTTGAAATCGGTTAAAAACAGATAATATTTACAAGTTATCATAGTGTTTCTTTACGATATCGAATCAGAAATGACGAAATCCGTAAACAAACTAAAGTCGCTGACATAGCCCGAGGGATTAGCAAGCTGAAGTGGCAATGGGCAGGGCACATAGTACGCAGAACTGACGGCCGATGGGGCAGCAAGGTTCTGGAATGGAAAACGCAGCGTGGGACGTCCACCCACAAGGTGGACCGACGACATCATAAAGGTAGCAGGAAGGCGCTAGACGCAGGCCGCTACCAACCGGGCAACATAGAAAGCATTGGGGGAGGCCTATGTTCAGCAGTGGACGTCCTATGGCTGAGATGATGATGATGATGATATCATAGTGTGAAATACGCCGGTATTCACAAACGATGCTTGCTTAAATGAAGCAGCAATTCGAACGGACAGCGTTGAATAGAGCTCTGTGATTGGTTCGTGCGTCCACGCGCACTGGGAGACCTCATAGTTTGTGAATACGGGGATTAGAGCGATTGGGGGCTTAGTGAGATTAAAGGACGTAGCACACTTATCAATCCAGAAAGGGATCGTCGTAACCGTACAACTCGAGGTAGTCAGTATTCTTTGTATGAACTAGGGATGTTATGGATATCCGTAACCGTAACCGGTACTTTCGGATATCCGAAATAAAAAAATATCCGAAACCGCAACCGTAACCGATTCAAAAATTTCAGATAATTTCGGATGTAGGCAGTTTAAATTGTTTTTTTGTATAGCATTATATTATGTAAAGGCATAACAGCCTGATTTGCCTTTATAATGCCATCTAACATCAATTTTTATTTTTTTATTACTTTTTATTCGATGTAAAGTGTGCGGCCATGAATAAACCGTGTTGGAAAACTATTGCAAATTGCATTCTAAAGCACAGATATCCGTAACCGTAACCGAAACTTTCGGATATCCGAAATAAAAAAAATATCCGTAACCGAAACCAAAACCGGTATAATATTATTCCTATATCCGTAATCGTATCCATAACCGAAACTACATATCCAAAACATCCCTAGTATGAACCTCCATACTGCAACGAACACTTATCCGCACCGAAACGGAAAGGCCTCGCCTCGCGGTTGACAGTGCGCGAAAGGCGATGACAGCTTGTGAAAGGAGACACGAGGTTGATCCCTTTCCGAATTGATAAGTCTGCTATGACCTTAAGAAGTAAGGGTGTAAATCGCGTAACAGTAACATCCTAAATGAAGTGTACAGAACAACCTATTCTGAAACTTAAGTAGCTACAAATAAGGTTAATTTTCCCTTACCTGCTGCAGCTGAGGGTCAGACAGTTTCTCAAGCAACATTCGCCTTTATATTTCATGCAGAAGGCAGTAGTTTCTTTAGAGTCCCTATAACCTATTTCTGAATCTATTCTGTACCTTAATACAGCTATACATAAGGGTGAAAATAGCTTACCAGTAACATCCTTAGTCTATTGTACAGGACAATCTATTATGGACCTTAAGTAGCTACAAATAAGGTCCAATTTCCCTTACCTGCTGCAGCTGAGGGTCAGACAGTTTCTCAAGCAACATTCGCCCTTGTAGCTCTGTGTAAGAAGGTAACAATTCCCTCAAAGGCGCGTACGCAGCGCGTCCGAATTCCCTGAGAGTCGCTGGTAGAAGGATTTCTAGAAGAATAAAGAAAGAAGATTTTTATTTAGCACACAATAAAAACAAAAGACCTCCCCAACCCGTCTGGCTAAAGTCTGGTCGCGGAGCACGTAGATTTTTGTTTAATGACCCCAAGCTACCTATCCTTATCGCTCGCGCGTAATTATATTGCTGTCGCGACTGTGCGACGGGCGGCCGCAGTGAGTGAGCGAGCGCGATAGCAACATAATTACGCGCGAGCGATAAGGATGGGTAGCTTGGGGTCATTGGACAAAATTCTACGTGCTCAGGGACCGGACTATAGCGTGTAGGTCAAATCCATTTGCATCTGGTAAATTAGAGGGTCGGCGTGCTCCTGCAGTGAAGACTAATAATTACCATCTTAATTTTAATATCTTACCATCAGGTGAGATACAGGCCAAGAGCTTCCTCGTTGTGTATAAAAAAATTAGCCAAGTGCGTGTCGTGCCACGCGCAGTGTAGGGTTCCGTAGTTGTCCGTCGTTACCACAATATATTTCAGAAGCAAGCAATTACTTCATCTAAAGTCACTTTTTACCCGACTGCGCCAGAAAGAGGGTTTTCGAGTGTATGTATGTATGTGGGTATGTGGTTGCGCCATAAATTAAAGAGTTGGTTTGTTATCCGCGTGCAAAATGCATCTGCTACTCCCATCCTTATCCCGCACGTATTACTAGAAGAGTACGAGTATATTTGGCGCCACCGGCGGCTTCCGCGTCATCCACGAGAGGTCGCTACTGTTGGTTTTTTCGAGTTTCATCGCACGCACCGCCGCGGGAAGTGATGACTGCGTGACCGCTCCTCTGATTTAATTATTTCTCCCGCTAATTAGACTTTGTAATCGGTATACCTTGAACCTATTTGTCTGTGAACGTGTAACTTGCACGCATTGCATTTTAAATCTATTATAGTAGCTATTTTTTCGTAAAATAAATAAAATTTGATATGTAAACAAAATATGATTACGTCATTTTAAAAAGTACTCATTGTACATGTAAATGCTTAAAACATGTAGCATATTTAATTTGGTTGGATTATAGGTTTCATTCATTCATTCACATCTCATTTTTATGAGGTAAAGGGCNGTATTAATAATATTTTGATCTCTACCATATCATTGAATAATACAAGTTATTTACTATTATTTCTGCCACAAAAAAGTTTTGGAAAATGGAAATTAAAATTCGCCACCGGAATTAGGCAAAAAACGAGTTTGTTGATATTCACCCGTAAGATATTGAGCTGAGTGGTAAGCACAAGCGATAACAATTTCATTTGTGAGTGATTTGTTGCTGTGAAAATCTTTGGGAGAGGCTCTTGAAGTATTTTTGGAACGAACGAGTGAATGTTTTAAGGATGCGTTATTAGTGCTAATGGTTGAACGAAACGACAACAATGTAAACTTTAAAACATTTAACTCAAAAGAATAATGAGTACCCAATGTTCATCTCCGAGATGGACCGACGATCTGGTGAAGGTAGCGGGAGGTGCCTGAATGCGAGCGGCGCAGGACCGGTCTTTGTGGAAATCCTTGGGGGAGGCCTTTGACATCAGTGGACGTCTTTCAGCTGAAACGAATGTTCATCTCCACTATAGATACTAAGTTAACACTTTTTTTTCTTTAAAATGGCAAATGATACAGTTATTATGTAAGTTTACAATTATTATAGGAACATAATCATGGCACTAGCTCACGACTAAATTAATTCTTACAATCAATTGATTAAAAAAATTAACATCCTTTGTGAAAATGCGGATCATATAGCAGCAAGCTATGGCACTGGAATCTTATATTGTAGACGTTATAACCACTATTCTGCAACCAAAATACATAAATAAGACGTGCTGTAATGCAATGCCATTCTAGAGTTATTTAGATTATATGCTAAATATCGCTCCCGCGACTCCTGTCCATATCACCAAGCCCTTAAAATGAATATCGCCACTTTGCTTTATTACAAAAGATTTACTTAGCAAGCGAGCAAACTTAAATTGAATTGGATCCGCGATGGGAACTCGACAGGTGGCGTGTATCAATATGGTTTATGAGTCGACAACTTTGACAAATGGTTTTAACATAATTTTATAGGTGACTGAAGTAACCTTCGATGAATTGGAATAGAAGAAGGATGTTAGAACGCAGAAAAGGGTATAGAACTTGCCTTTTCAAGACAAGGGTGAATAGGCACTTACAAGGCAGATATTATGTACTATCCTAGACAGCATCTCACTTAACACCAGGTGCAATTTCGGTCAAATACCTGCCTTGAAATGCATAAAAAAATCAAGTATAGTATGACGTAGCCGAGCATCTGTTAAGTATAGATGGATGTTTATCGCTGACTTACAGACAGCACATCAGACATTATTGTGGAAAAATAGTGCCTGTTACAATTACATTAAGACACCACCATATTTACCTTGATGTTCCAAATTTTCAACAGCCTAATTTTAAAAAATTATGAATTTAACCTTTATTGACGTCATCACCGCTTAAACTCGTAGAATTTCTCTAATAGTCATTGAAACCAGAACACATTAGCCTCAAGTTTCCCGAAACATTTCTTGGATTAGGAGCGATTGTCGACAGTCCTTAATACGTAGGTAGGTATTATGGACTCCTTTGTTGGTCCGTGGAAACGTTGCAAATGATTCGGAACGCCTTTGACCATATTATTGTGACCACTCGCCCTGTTGCTAAGCACCCAGTTCCGGATAGTGATGCTAAAACTATCGATAAATTACTAAATCCATTGCCCATGGACTTTATAATCAATAATCACTTTAAGCCTATTCGCAGACCACTGACTTTTAGTTCGCTGATAGTAGCCCGATTTCAATTTGTATGAAGAATCGGCCGATACCGAATCGGTGTAATGTGCGCACTTCCATGCCCATACTGAATAACTGCCCGACTAAACTATCGGCCGATAAAAATCCTCGGTCTGCGCCTAGGCTTAATTTTCTCTTGTAGTCTTATTTTTCTAAATTAACTCTGCTAAAAAAGAACCACAAACTTGCTTTACATTTTTTATAGCTAAGTATTTATGACTGTTTTAATAATAAGAACATTCCTACTCGTTTAATGCAATGCAAGAGCAATGAACTTAAGTTATAAAAAAATAAAGACTATTGGAAAACGTATAGTAAACGTAATTTATCGATATCCAATAGGTACTAAACTAAGCTAACTAAGCCCTGCTGATGGCAACACTAATCTGGATAAATTAACTAGTGGTTAACTGAAGGGGTTTAGAGTCGTCGTAACGTTTCTATTGCCATGTCAGATTAGAAACTAACTAATGGGTTGGCAATTTGGCTGCGTAACCCGCCGGCAAATATTTGGCCATGGTGTTTACATGTCGCGAGAGTAAGTCAAGATCCATCGCAGTTAATTAGATATGAAACTTATTTGTACAACCGCCGTATATTCTAGAAACGTGGCGTACTCTCGACGTATATTCTTGTACCGTCCACGCCACAAACTTTACCTTAACAAAAGTGCTGTTTCGCAATCTTTTAATTAGTTATACCTGCCTCTTTTTTACAGAACAATGCATGTCCTGAAAAAGAAAGGGTAGTTCACACGCAAACCCGCCAAAATTTCTTCCACATGATTTAGATATCTGACGATGGTAATGCAAGATTGCAGTTCCATCTTTCCTTTCTGAAAATTATGTACTATGCTACAACAATACGACACTAAATAGTGCTAGATAAAAATTCAAGTCGCAGACTATTTACTTACTTAATTATGCGTGCCACTGGTGCATAATAATAGAAAAAAATATTTAAATACCTATTAGGTGTTCCACAAAGCCTGCAGTTTACGTACGTACGTTCACTATGTAGTGTGACTGATTCACTATAATTCAAATTTATTTTATTCGTAACCCTAAGCGTTTATTCCTAACTTTATTCAGAAATTCAGAACCAAAACCGTTCTTTTGTTTTCCTGCACCCTATGACCCGTGATACATTTTCCCCCAGTTAGGGAAAGAGGGAAACGATTTGACGACTCACGTCCAACTTCAGCGACATTCACAGTGCTATACATGCGGCATTCATTAGAGAGAACACCGACCAAAGGCAGTTATAATTGGATGTACATGCACTAATATTAATTAACAGCAGTTAGCGTTGCCGTGGCAACGGGGCGTATTATTGTAATCCCCTTTAGTGTTACTGTCTCTTGTGTTACAGAGCTAGGGAGGAAATGTTGTTGTGTTGAATCCACGTAACACTCATTGCACTATGGCATTTAATAAGCGTGACTTTGATGTTTGCACTTAGCTAATGTTTGAGCTTCATGATGTTATAAATCTCAGTTAGTGCCTGAGGCATACGAGCAGCAGGGGAGGGGTGACATTGACATGATAATATGACAGACCATAAAAATCTGAAGAAGATCTGAAGTCTTACTGGCGTTTGACGTTACAAACGTTTGATAGTCTTGTACGAGTATGGCGGAAAAGTCTCTCTGTCAAAAAAATCAAAAACGACTAGTCCTACGCTGTCCGAATCCAGGTACTTCCCGCTACCTTCACCAGATCGTCGGTCTACTGATTTATTACTTACTTATAGCATAAACATGAGGTTTCATAATCTAACATTAGTAAAAGTAAGCATTTAATATGTATCCTTCAATATTTTTATCAAAAGTTTGATATTACGAGTAAAATCACAAAAACAATAAGCTAATTATGACGATAACCGGTGTTTTTTGTATGGAACTTGACTGATTTTTGACGTTTGTTAAACTTAAAGTAAGATGATGCAACCCAGAAGTAAGGTTATTGATTAACAACTCTGTACTATACTTATAATTACATACTATACCTATCATATAGTACACTTGATCAGCATGGAACAGGATATTGGTCCGCTATTTGACTTGGCCATTACATACATCAATCAATCTGGGCAGATTTTCTCAAAGCGTTTTCCTTCCCGTCTCGCAGGGCGGGCGGTCTGGTTCGCAGAGATTTCAGTTGTATAGAATGTGCAGTGCATACCTATTTGCTTGAAAGATAATGTGAATGTAGTTTCAGGTTACATAGACTAATTCATCAGAGCCTGTTATTTTATGTTTGCAAGCAGATTTATTGAAACAACATAGTAAAAAGTAAAGTAAAGTAAGAAGAAAAGTAAGTTTTATTTTGTGTGGGGCAAAATCATATGTATTTAGCTACAATTTATTAAATGTTTAATGTTTTTTGATAACAAACATGAATGTGCTTGCTTTTGGTTAATGAGAGGTGGCTTCTTTATTTGTATGTGCACTGAATATAATTTTATGTCCCAATGTTTCTACAAAATGACTTGGCCGATTTAAATGTTACATTTTCACTAATATGTTTACGATTCATAATCAATGGTTTTGACTTTTACAAATGCGTTAAGACGCCACTAAATTATATTCCTTATAAACTACTTTCATTGTTAGGTGTTTTGATTACTACCTTTGACATTTGAATGATTTGACGAAAACTTGACTTGCTACCTCAAGTTTTGAATGAGAGGCGTGATCAAAGTCGTAATTACAATCCTGGGCAATAACCGCCATTGTAATAACATGTCCCAAAGCCATAGTTCAGTTCCAAACTTCTATTTACGTTGTTTACAAGATCAGAGGAATCTTTGTGTAAGGCTCATATTAGTTTGAAAGTTTGACACTACATCGTAACTGAAAATTAATATGTATTGGTTATAATTGAACGTGAGCTATTGAACAGGTATATTGCTGAAATAGTTTTCGTCAATATTGATGCCAATAAGTATAATTTAATACCCATTTGTCTTCATAAATAATAATAAAACTCGAGTAGATAAGCTTAAGTAGTTGGCTGGTTATCAAAATTTTTATTAGTATTTTATATCATATTTGAGGACTTGAAAATTACGAGAACCTACTATAATTATGTGGAATACCATTTTTAATAAAGAACATTATTTACATAGAAAAATACCGATTGAGTTAATTGGATCCTCATACGCTTATACCCATTCCCTAAAAATACATAATAACTACTGATCATAGTCCCATAAAAATACAGATTAAGCAGGAATTAATTTTTTACAGCGTCATTTGAAACATTTAAAAATTGATCTCTCCATTTTGTTAATGACAAAACACTACAAATATAAGTTATTAGTAACAGATGCTACATTTTTATCAAATAGTATAATAAAATTGTTTCAAAAGTTTGTCTCACATCAATTTCAGACTGGTTTCATTCACAAAAAGACCAACTTTACAACATCCAACACGACGAATTCCACCAACCTGACAATAACAAGTCGTCAAAAAACAAGCAAGTCACGGGCAAACAGCAATAATCGGGGCGTAAGTAAAGCCGGCTCGCAATTGGGACAGTGAGACGAGCGGTAATACGCCGCATTGTGCGCAACTGGAGCGAACGCGCGCCCCCGATAGCTGGAGATGCTCGTTCTATATTCGGCTGGTGTAGCGGGTTGGTGGTTGCCGCTTTTAATGCAATTGACATCTAAAGTTCATACTTAAATCTAAAGTATAACTCAAAGGTGACTGACATTGTGATCTATCAACGCACAGCCCAAACAACTGGACGGATCGGGCTGAAATTTGGCATGCAGGTAGATGTTATGACGTAGGTATCCGCTAAGAAAGGATTTTACGAAACTCCACCCCTAAGGGAGTAAAACGGGATCCACGAGTACGAAGTCGCGGGCGGCCGCTAGTAAGTATAGTAAAGAAAACAGTGACTTTCACCTCTATAAACTTCTCGTAAGTTAGTAAAAGTTGATTTCTCTGGATATGAAAGTCCAAAGTTCGATTGCCAGGAAGAATACACAGAATAAATCGATCCATGTTCATAGCAAAGTAAAAGCTAAGTAGGCCTATGATAAAAGTCTCAAGGGCACAAGCAACCCTCACCCGAACAGTGGAGTAAAAGCGCTTTATAAAAGCCTAAGAACCTGCGGAATATAAGCATTTTTGAACAATGTTGTATATTTATCTTGTATGCTGAAAAACCTGTGTATTAAACACTTAATACGTACATACCTATATGAAGCGCTGTTTACGAACAGTCCTATCATAATACGGAATAATACCATCAGTAACAAGGGATATTAAATTTCAGCGTAATGATATGCCCTGTAGGCTCCTGTTGTAATTCGGGACATGCCTGCCGTCAGCTTGTGTAATTAAATTGATGCATCGATATTCCAATATCATCGTCTACAATGCTTCATGTGACGTAATGTATTGGTTACCGAAATGACGATCGATGAAGCCTTTTGATTGAAAATACTTAAAGAATTGATGAGAACTGTTACCTCTTGTATGGCATTTCTATCCCCATTTACGAGTATGTAAAGCCTGGTCCGTGAGTATTACGCGCGAGTGATAATTACGCGCGAGCGATAAGGATGGGTAGCTTGGGGTCATTGGACGGGATTCTACGTGCTCACGGACCAGGCTTTAGCACTAATCTATAGAAGACGTTAGTCTTTTCTAATTTCTTACCTCTGTGGTAGAGGATTTCGGATGAAGCTTCCACCTGTGAGTCTACGTTAGGTGTGCTAGCGAGTACGTCAAAAAAATCTGTGAAGATTTTATTTCTTGAAAGTAGCCACTAGGGGCGCTGTACAATCTGTCATACATGTGATGTCATTTTTTTACGTACTCGCTAGCGAGGACATCTAACGTAAACTCATGGTATGCACACTGATTATATTTTCCATCAGGTGAGATGTAGGCCGGGAGCTTCTTTGTAGTAGATAAAAAAATGAATCACATTATTAAAATTGAATGTTTTCACTTTAAAATAATTCCAATAAGGTATTGGAAATTAGTCCAAGTAAATAATAAACCCCAGTAAACATACTCTTCTAAAACTGGAGTTAGTTACTTATTACACTGCATGTATACAACAGTACAGTCTGAATTTCTGTCAACTATTTAATTAAAGGGAATTTAACATATTGTTAACATATTGTCACGCCTCATTACACGTACTCGTATTTCCCTAACTTACAACATTGCCCTTACACGCTCAATAACCGAATGGTGAAATTAATATTCATCGACACGGCAAGTTAGTGCTGACGCGAGGTTAATTGAATTGTTAATTGTACAATCGGTTAGTGATTTAACCGGGTACCAGTTTCCAGTAATTGGCCCACTGGGACACGCAATAGTTGCAGTACTCGTAAATATTGCCGAAAATTGCTAAAAGTGACAATGAAAACAAGTTGCGGACTCGATTGGGTACGCCACACTCACTGGAATGAACCCGCATGGTGGAAATTTACCGTGATTGGGTTGGGATTTGTATATTAGACTACAACACGGTTGTGGATTGAAACCCCAATGGGAGTCGATGTTAAGGTGATAAACATCACGTACTCTACTCGTATATCTAGTATACTACGAGTATATTACCTTATTAAGGTCTTGCATGGAAGGGTAATTGGTATGATAAGTAGTGTTAATAGATAGTAAGTGTTTACCTCTTTGTTTAACTTGCTCTATTATAATTGCCAAACTCTTTTTTTTATCTTTCATTGTATGTCGAAACTGCACTGCACTTATCTACTCTCTTACTTTGTTCAAATCTTGTTCGTCATAAAATGCTCTTCATCCAGGAACTCTAGATTAATTATTAATTATTTAATCTCAAAATCATGTAAATACGAGTATACATTTTACTAGGTTTTAAAACAGATCTTTCCAGCAATGTAAAATCGTTTTCAGGCCTATAATCTCAATTCCTTAGTTTATGCCAAAAAGCTTCCACACGGCAGCTTTAATATATCTTGTTATAGAATCGATTCAGATGCAAAATAGGTATCGATTGGCACAATCGAGAAGTTAAATTAGAGGGTAGGGACCTCCTGCGACGTCGGAGGCTGTCGTCCACGTTTATCGGAGTAACATTGTAATTTACAGGGTTATAATTTGAAACATAGTGAACAAGAGTTATGTAGGCAAGCTTTATGTGCTAGATCATGTTTACATGGTATAAAAAAAGGTGCTTCCGCTATCTGTGTGCTTAAATCTTTTAAGCTACGGATTTTAGTGCAGTTTTCAGCAACATATAGAATTATTCAGAACATTTATGTGTACCCGTGTGAAATTAACTGCTAGTCTAACATAAGCTGAAGTGAAAAATTCAAACTTAATCTACATAGATTTTTTTTAATGCTTAACAAGGCAGTTATTTGACCACGATCGCACCTGATATTAAGTAGGATGCAGTCTAGGATGGTACATATCTGCCCTGTAAGTGACTATTCACTCTCGCCTTGAAAAGGATAGATTCATGCATAGGACAATTTAGATAAGTAAATATTATAAAAAAATAATTCCAAGGCATATTATTATCTATTTTGAAAACACTTTATTTTAGCTCCAGAAACTCAATTAATTTTCAATTACCTGGCTACCAACTCAGTTGCTTTAATAAACTCGCCTAAATTGTAACAGACTAACCAAATTACCATTAATTTACAAGGAAGTCATAATACAGTATCAAAATAAAACATTAAATTCCTCAACAGATCCTCATCACGAAACAATTTGACCTCAAAATTCCAAACTTGCGTAAACAACAACAACAGTCAATCTCCTTAATAATAAGATAGAATTTCTGTTTGTTTATCACAAGTAAACACAGTCACGTTGCGCCTGCGTTAAGGCACGTGAATCCAACGCAGCCCGGGGGAGGCTGATATAACTTCTGCCGATACAATAGGTCGAGCGGTTTGAATATTGTTTGGTTGTGTAAACATTACATAAATTGCGATACAAAGTATATTTGTAGCACCAAGGGGATGCGTCGGCGGGCATTGTCAGTATTTAACCCATTTAGACCGATAATTATTTTTGTAAATAAAATTTGTTTTTTCAGCAAAAACTTTCAAAGGGAAGCATACAAATCATGAAAAAAATATTTAAAAAAATAATCCATAAATAGGGGGCCGTGAGGAGCCCGTACCATATAGGGTACAGTAGGTCTATAAGCATGCAAAACATACTGGTTGTTCAAACAAAGTTTTTATTTATTTTTGTATGATATAAATTAAAAATAAAATCACATAATCACCAGTATCATACTTGGCATATCTTGTAAGACGTTTTCTGTGATACTTAGCCACGTTTGGTTCTTTTTTCCTACCATCTCCGAAGTTAGTGAGGATAGCTGAAGAAGACCTGGCTTCTTCTGACTTGTTACGTTTAGTGCTATTTATAATCGCATTTAGCAACACGACGATGGAAGTTCAGCAAATCCATCCAAACAACCTCTGAGGGTAATTATTTACATTGACACTATCTTTATCGCCTGAATCTTCGTCAGTCTGATCATCATTAGCGGTCATCTGACAAGACAGTAGTAGAACAATACCAAAATTGCTTTATATTTGCTGAAATTGTCAAATTTTTCATGAGTTGTGGCAATATAGTGAAGCATCAATCGATGGCTCCTACGTATAAGGGCGAAACTGCCGCTTACGCCTTTTTCCAATTATTTAAGCAATGATTTCACTTTGCTCTAATCTATAACATCAGTAAGAAAAAAAAATTTTTTTTCCATTAGATACAAAATAAAATTTTAGGCAAATAGGCGTATGTGCAAAACTACGCCACGTATAAAGCCCAATCATACGATTCGTCAATCTATACGAGTAGTTGCTTACATAAACATATATTTTTTATAATCCAAATCTTAAATAAAGCCATGAAAATATTTAGCAAATTGTTTTATTTATAAATTATGACACATTATATAGTTATTTAATTTTTAGCGTTAAGAGTCGCATCTCAAACTAATTTGAAAATTATAAATAACTTGAAAAAATCGAACTGCCTAAGGCATCGTGGGTTCAATTCCCGCCTTAGGCAATTCGATTTTTTCAAGTTATTTATATTTTTGAAAAATATGACACATTATGTTAAAAGACCTAACTAAATCTCGAGCACAGTATATGGGCGTATTTGCGTTAAAACGTAAAACGGTACATTAAACGACTTTTTCTAACTGATTTATTATTGATATAGCACATGATAACAATTAAAATAATTACATGCATAAATAAAGAGAGTAATCGCTTAAAATATTATATTTACGTTGTCATTTAAGTCTCTTTACGTTGAACAATATACATGAAATTATAGAAATATGCCGACGTAAAAGGGCAATGCGTAAAATCTCAAAATATATAAGAAAAATATAAAAATTGATAACAGCAGTAGCAAAAGCATTACATGTTAAGGCTAAATGTGAAATTTCATTAAATTCGTTTTAGTAGGTCAGAAGATATGACCCAAAAATATGGTTCTGGCCACTAAAATGGCTCTCCTGTAAAATTTACTTTTTTCACTTACGCCAGTATACGTAGGAGCCATCGCAATAGCCTTAAACAAATAAAAATAATAAAAATCAATTATATTTTCTCGTATGATTAGCTCATGCATAGACCTACTGTACCTTATACGGTACACCTATTTTAGACTGGAATAAACCCTATAAAAATAATCTCAATAATATTTTATTAGTAGTCATGATATCTTTTGTACTCTATTTTTGAAATAAAATTGATAAATAACATAATTTACCATAAATAATAAGAAATATACCTTCTTGAATACATTGTAAATAATTTTTTTTGTTTTCTGTCGAGGGATTTCATAAATATTTTCGAAACCATTTGTTAAAACATATTTTTAAATATTTTTATGTAAAATAATCACTTTAAGCTTACTGTCACCATCATTTTTAAAAATTAACGACAGTTTGGTACTTCAAAATATTTTCAAAAAGATACTGTACCACATAGGGTACGGTAGGTCTAAATGGGTTAATAAGCTGACACCCATAAAATTTCAGTAGCTATTATAAGGCACCAAGTAACACGCTGGAGACTTTTCTGGTAGCTTACAATCTTGTTTAACGTTTGCCTCTCAAAAAACAGGAATGCAGGAAGCGACATTCTACTTCTTGACCGAACCTTAAGACAAGCGAATAAGGTACTATATTCCCTCTGCCTTATAAAAGTTTAAAGTTTAATTGCAGCACATTGTCGACTAAAAACCTAAGGATCTAAACTAAGCATCGAACTCAAAATCATAAATAATACAAAACAATGTAAAAAATAACATCGCCACGGTATTTTTCAATTCAGTGCCATTCATATCTGATTCTTATCCATAATAACAATAATTTGTAATACTAATTTTGGCAAATAAAATTGATTTGGATTGAATCTTTTAACACCTTTATTTCATTTTGCGAAATATAATATCGATTACGAGTATAAACTTAAAATAGAATCTAGGCGAGGAATATGCTTTCGGATAGAACGAGCGATTTCCGCTGAAGCTCATGCGCTCGCTCAGCGGAACCCATAAAGCGGCCATATTGAAATTGGATCGAGTCAAAGTTTTCATATCGATTGTAAAACTAGTATCACAAGATTGTAGTTGCGAGAATCTTTGTAGTTCACTGTTTTAAGTTCCGACCTTATGCTATTCTCGTGTGTACATGAGATGAAATGTGGAGTTGCAGCGAACTCGATTGTGTTACACAAGTCATTTATTGTATGTACGTCTGAAATGAACAAGAAATTATTTATTAATTAATATGTATTACGTTTTTACATATTACGAGAAAGCAAACTAATCTTTGGTCCACCAGATTTACACCCGTATTCACAAACATTACTATGAATGAGGTCCCACAGTGCGCGTGTACGCACAGGGTCCCAAAAACCTATTCAGAGACAACAACTACTTGAAAAACCTATTCATAGACAATAGGCGAAATGACACACACGAACCAATCATAGAGCTCTATCAACGCTGTGCGTTTGACTTCGTTGTTGCAGCAAGTATCATTTGTAAATACGGGTGTGAGAGTTGCTAATATTAGGTTAGTTACAATAGTTTTATTTCGTATGCAAAAACAAATTCAATTGCTCCCAGCACGCGTCTTTTGTTCTTTGGAAACACCAAAACAGAGCACAGTTCACAGCAAATGCAACTTTGCGCGCTGCAATTTACTTTTCAATTTCGAAATCCCCGCCATCTGTGGTGAGTTTATGAGGACCTTAAACTGAACAATGGCGACCAGATTGGAGCTCATTTAGGTCATAAGTGCGCTGGAACGGCCAAGATTAACATTTATATAGAGCTGTCAAACCCGAGCTCGCGCCCATTGTCAAAATGGCGCCGATAAGGGGAATTGAATCCGTGTCGTATTCTGCGAGTGGCGATTTTGCGACAGAAGATTATAGAAGACTGTGATTGACCGTCTAGAATTACTCTTTGTCTTCTTTATTTCATTTCTGGACAAGCTTCATATTTGCATAGTTTAGATCTATGCCTCTAGTTTGTCATCCAGTTGAATGCTACAAAACAAAACAAGTGAAAGTGTAATATTTTTAAAAACATATTCCATTCAGCTCAAATGTCTATGATTATTACAGCTTTGATCACACGTACCGAGTAAACGAGCGAGACAGTGTAGTGTAGTCAGTACAATACAGTGCATACCTTATTGATGTTTCCTTACTTTTACTTGAGCTCCACGTCGACATCCGACGAGGCCCGGGCACAGTGACAGAACAGATAATTTTAATGTCGACGGCCATGCCATGACTCACTTTGGGTCGCTGCACTGCGTCATTTTAGTTAGTCTATCCTTGACCTTATCAATTTTGACTTTGACCTTATCAATTTTGACCTTGACCTTATCAATTTTAACTTTGACCTTATCAATTTTGATCTTAACCTTATAAATGTTGACCTTGACCTTATCAAGTTTAACCTTGACCTTATCAATTTCAACTTCGACCTTATCAATGTTGACGTTAATCTTATAAATTTTGACCTTATTTTTGACCTTATTAATTTTGACCTTTTCTCTTGTTCCAGGTGAAGTGGAGCGGTTGCTACGGGAGTACAGACAGAACCAGGAGCTGGTGCGGAACATCGGCGCGCACTACTACCAGATCATCTACCCCGTACAGCTGCGCCACCACGAGAAGATGGGCATCTCTACAAGGGAGGTCAACACGCAGAAGGTCAGAACCTAATGTTTATACTTCCCCTGGGACAAACTGGTTTTCACTGGTCAGGTTTTTGGCTTCAATGATACAGCAAGCAAAGTTTGCTGTAGCTCACTTTTGTAATGGGGGTTGCAGCAGATTTTGTAGGATTCCTTGACAAATGGTGCCTGGCTCCATGAGAGTTTTGATGAGCAAGTTTTCACACCACAACTTTCGGATGTTCCCTCAGACTGCTATTGCCGGAACAATGGAGAATCACTATTCACATGCATCCCATAATTCCAGTTAGTTCTATTACTTTATTAAGTGAATTACAACACTGAAATGAAATTTCAACTAATTTATGAACGAATGTAATCTATCAGTTTGTACGTATAAAACCCCATTCACAAACCTTAATTTAAAACTTTAAAAGTCACAGCAAGCAATAATTTAGATTACTCTGTGAATAAACCTGTGAATGCCGACTAACTACATAGAAGTCCTTATAGCACTCACAAACAACATTTCAAAGGGTAACAATTTAATTTTAATTCAAAACAGTTCCACGAAACAAATATTGGTAACTCCAAAGCACCACGCGATTATAATTAATGGTTACCTGCAAACAGTACGTTCGAACGATCTTAACAACTTCAAACAAGTTTTTAGAAGTTAAATTGGGTCTTACACCAATATCCTGGGAGCCCGAGCGGACCGGAATGCAGGGACCCGGGTCGCGGGATCGGTGCTCGAAAATGCTCAATCCATTTTGGATTATAGTAGTTGCGCGATTCAATACTTTTCGTATTGGGATTGGATTTCAGAAGACCGTAAGAATCAAGTTTGAGTTGGTTGCATGTATCTTTACAAATACCAATATCTTTATTATAATAACTCTGTCTGACTGCTTCCTTTTCACGTTTAAGCCACTAAAGTGATCTAGATAAAATTTAGTATAGAGGTAGATTTAGACCCAATGAAAGATAAGATACCTAGTTTTATCACGATTTTTTAAAGAAGAACTCGCGCGATTACATACAAAATGTATGTTCACTTAATCCTTAAGGTTAAGGTTAATCGATCGTCTGTCTTGGAGCGTTGTTTGTTTGAACGAAGCATAAATTAAAAATAAAATAATTTTACGTGTGTAAAATTAAATACCAACTGAATAATTACAGTCTAGTCTAATGTCTAATCTAAAATAGTTCGTGACCAAAATTCTTCCATGAACAATTTAATCAACTCTATCCGAAATTACCTCGATTGTCTCTAGTCTGCAAGTACTGATCACAACAAGCTTCTGAATAACACTTTGGCATAGCGTTAGCAACTTCAAGGGAGCTCACAGACGAGCGACAGTATATCGGTGACTGCTTGCAACTTAAGGCGATTAGTGTCCTCAATCCGTGCTAAATGGGCATTTTGTAAAGCCTACTCCTCTTTTACTGCTGGACAGAAATAGTTGAAAAAAATGTATGTTATACAACAGTTCAAGGACTACATTTGTGACGTTTGAATTTTCGCTACGTGTCTTTGTTTTGGATTAAAAAAATAAATACGGGACATCGATTTTTTACTTAAATTCCCTACTCCTCCAAAACGGCTATGTTAATTTAAAAGATTTTTGCACGAATAGATTGGGAATTCTTTAATCTTTAAATGACACGTTGCGTTTTTCAATCGAACATTACTTTCATTCATAAATTTTACTTTTGATAAATTCCGAACGTTTTGCTGTTGAGGGGGCCTTCGCGGGGTGCGGGCGGCAGTCGGCCGCTGGCCTTCAGACGGGGAGGTNGTCCCTCCCAACCCGAAGATTTCTATATCTTCTTCCCTGGAGGTAAACGTCAATGTCATCTCTTCTCTAAATATAATGAGACCGCTCGGACACCGAGCCCACAGCGTGGTAGGGGTGGGGTTGCCCGCTCTTTTGTTTTTTAATACTACTACGCTGAATATTGTGTGCGGATTGGGTTGTCGTACAGGGGTACTACATGGTAAAATAAATCTCTTCGGCGAAAACAGGATAATTTAGATCGAACTTCACTTGGTAAGTTCGTTTGATCATTCAATTAGCGCTCCATTATCAGTTTGTTACCTAAGCCTGTTCGAATTCCAACCCCCAGAGAATTGTTGTGTAACCCTTCAGTGCTCACGTGCCTTCAGACCACGTGACGATCTCACGTTGTCCCAATTGCTCAATTCCAGCGATACACAATCGTAACTAACTTCTTTGTTAAGTATTCTTTGTTCTACACAAAATTCTATTCAAAAGTTGTACGAGTTTGGCGGTTTTTGTAATGCCGTTTCAGGGATTTGATAACCCTTCTGAAGGGGTGTTAGAAAGAAATTGGGTAATAATTTTGGGCGGTCTAAATTGCCCGATTTTTAACCGAGGGTAGTAATGATTTTTGGCCGCATGTATGATTATTTTCCAAAGTAGACAATAAAATTAAAAAATAATGATTTTTGGCCGTACAAGTATTATTATTTCCCAAAATAGTAAAAAAAAATCACGTTTTTTTTAGTTTCAAAAGTAGCTTTTCTGTGCTTTTTAAGGTATTTTTACAGTCAGATCTTCAATAAAAGTAAATGAATTGCCAAAATGTATAAATTTAAGATAATAATTTATCCTGCAATATACGAATAGATACTAGGTCATGACGTGGCCACTGAATAAAAATCGATGGAAATTCGACCTCCAACGCAGGAAAATGAAGACAAATAAAAATCTTAAACGTGATGTTTACATACAAAAAAGGATAAATACATAATTTATATCTACCACATGCATGACTGACAATTCGGGCTCACGTGTCTGGCTGAGGAACTTAAAACACTTAAGGTCGAACCACACTGGGCCGTCCGTGAAAATTAGCAAGTGGTAAAATTGGATCGATGAGGATCATCTTTCTAGTTTCAAGTTTTGACAACAAAATTAAAAAAAAAAACAAAACAAAAAAGGAAAAAAGAGACTAAATAAAAACCAAGTAATATTGTAGATTATACAGGGTGTTAGGTAAATGGGTATATGAGCCGACACTAGCCCATGTTAACATGGTCATATAAATGGTATGGTGAAGTCAGAAATTTGATATCATCATTTTAAATTTTTTAATATTCATACAAAATAAATATTATAAAGTCCGATTTGTATGAAAATTAAAATAATTAAAATGAAGATATCAATTTTCTGACTTCACCATACCATTTATATGACCATGTTAACATGGGCTAGTGTCGGCTCATATACCCATTTACCTAACACCCTGTAAAGTACAGTATTGTAGTATTGTAGGTATACTATGATTTTTCTAACCCCTTTTGTTTTTTTCAAAATTTTTGAATAAGCGGTAAGTATGTATTAATTAATGACATACTCATAAATGCATGCCTCCCACTAGGTGGACCGACGATCTGGTAAAGGGCGCGGGAGGTGCCTGGATGCGAGCGCGCAGGATCGGTCTTCGTGGAAATCCTTGGGGGAGGCCTTTGTCCAGCAGTGGACGTCTTTCGGCTGAAACGAACGAACTCATAAATAAAATGAAAAATCTACCTCGTCGAACCACGAACCACCTGAGCCGTGTGGTCGTACCCTTTCAGTTTCAGCCGATGGTATGCGCATAATCAACTCGTGCTTTGTATGACACGTGAGCCTACATTGTTTTTGTCATTTCCTTTTGTTAAAACATTCGGACGTGGATTTTCCGCATGTAGGATATTTCTATGGGTTTGACGTTTACAATATTTATAGTTCCAAAATACTGGACTGTCCTGTCGATGACATTGACAGCGGGGCGCCACCGTCAATACCAGATCGCTGGTTCCGATTTTTGCCATGTTTGGAAACCATATAGTTGAACGATGGTAGCGCCCCCCTGTCATTGAGTTTGGCGGGACAGTTCAGCGTGGGTCATCTATATCTGGTAATTTAGCCATTCACATGATGTGACATTAAAAAAGTTATTTATTGCCACATTCTAAATAGTTAGCTAAAGAGTTAGTACGTTTTGTACACAAAATATACAAAAAGTTTTTTGTTTCATATTTTTAGTCTACATCCTTTATGTCGCATGTATCATATTTGATTCGACAAGCAGGGAAGTCGTTTATTTGTATTGTGTTCACACAACCTCCTTAGTACAAAAATAGCTAAATCATAATTAAAAAATAAGTCACCAAAACGTTCCTATTAGTTCGCAATTAACAAATTAACTAATTACATTGGAAACGTGACCGTCGCGTGAGGCATTTTGATACCTACTCTAAGAATACATTGTTAGTTGGTTTCCTTAATGTGAATTTGTTAAGACACGTGAAAATGTAAATTAAATAACTTTTTTAAATCACTCTTTCAATAAAACACCCAAAATACTGGCTACAAAAATAGCTCAATCATGATTAAAAAATAAGTCACCAAAACGTTCCTATTAGTTCGCAATTAACAAATTAGGAAACATACACATTGGAAACGTGAACGTCGCGTGAGGCATTTTGATACCTACTCTAAGAATACATTGTTAGTTGGTTTCCTTAATGTGAATTTGTTAAGACACGTGAAAATGTTTATCGTTATGTAAGCTATGCTTAAAAATATTATGTATAGACCAGCGCACGTCATTATGTACCTAGTTGTAGGTTTTATTTTTAACTTAATATAAAGCCTGATGTACTGTGCTGTACGAATGTAAGAATAATTTAACACACGTTGGTACAAAACGACTAATTTCCCCAAGATTTTAAATTGTTCGTTCTTTCGTTTCAGCCAAATGACGTCCACTGCTGGACAAAGGCCTCTCCAAGAATTTCCATAATGCGCTGCCCGCATCCAAGTTCTTCCCGCGACCTTCGCCAGATCGTCGGTCCACCTAGTGTGTGGCCTACGTCTTCCAGCCCGTTGTTTTCTGCCCCAACGGCCATCATCTCTCGCTAGCACCACCATTTATCGCATGGTAGGGCAAGCTAATATCTGCCCTGAAAAAGTCCTACATATTTAGTTACCAATAAAAAAATGAAGTCTATTTTCTTCTTAATGATTATGGTGAGACTTGTAAGAGAGTTTCTTTTTTACAAAAATACGTCATACAAATGACCTCCATTAAGTATTTGCGCACGAAAACACATACTTTAAAATATAGCTTAAAAATATAATTTACTTCCACGTGTACCTACCGTGAGACGCTAAATAGATGCAACCACTTGCATTCTAAAGTACATTGTATTTTTTTATTCTTTGTATTGAAAATACGCAGTACTAAAGTAGTGCAGGTGGCATATTAAGCTTGACACTGTAGATGCAGTTTTGTAACAAACATGTACAGTCAAGTATTTTAAAAATATGTTTTCGGTTTTGCAGTCTTCTTAGCTGGTTGAAAACAAGACTCAAGTTATGTAATCTTTATTTACGTAGTTGACATTTAAGCAGGTCATCTTTTAATGTTAAAATTATTATTGTGGCGACCACGTAAAACAGTATCGGTTTCGGACGGCCGATTCAAGGATAGTTGGATCCGAAGTCTTGGTGAGGAAGCCTTTGTCCAGCATTGTACTTTTGAAACCAGGAATAAGAAAAAAATCCGCCAATTTTATAGATGAGCCTACGAGTATAAGCTATATGACCTAACTAAGTATTCTTCACTTCGTACGCGTGAACCCCACTTTACCCCCTTAGGGGTGGAGTTTCGTAAAATCCGTTCTTAGCGAATGTCTACATCCAATAAGGAACCTGCCAAGTTTCAAGTTTGTAGGTGTCTTAGTTTCTAAAATTTCGTGATTAATCAGTGAGTGATACCTATTTTGCGTTTATGTATACAGTTACCATAAGCCACCTGGCATTAAGTCCGCCACTGTACCTACTGTGTGCAAAAAGTATAAATAAATAAATATAGATTTACTATTATTAAGAAATAATAAATACGAACACAATCACAGTATCATCGTAACCAATTAGCAAAATACAGCAGATTGCAGCGGTCACGTGACCTGCGCACGAGTGGCCATGACCGCCGCGCACATTTCTTCCGCACCAAGCGCAGCGCGAAAATAGTGACGACTTATCAGACTTATTTTTGTTGAAAAATGACACCTATTACGAGTGCTTAGATGTCACTGTGGTTACCTTGATGTGCCGTTGGCTGTACTTATTTAACTTGTGTTTATTTAATGTTGCGTTATGAGAAAATTGTATATGTGTGCTGGTAATGAAATATTATAATGTAGTTTATGTGTTATCATTATTGCAAATGTAAGTATGTATGTAGTAGTCTTGAAATTATTTATTTTCGTATGTTGAGTTACATCATTACTTATCTTTAAAACTCTTTTTTAAGTCAGCTACCAACGAGAAAGAAATTGATGAATTTTTGAAAACATTTTCAATCCGTACTTCCAGAATTTTAAGGAAGAAATTTTGAAAAAAAAAAACTGCTATTATAATTATTCGAGTAATATTTTGACCTTAGACTTCTAAATCCATTAGTTTAGGGTTTTGTCAGTGTTCAGTATTCACAAGTAGATTAAATTAATATTATGAGTTACATTAATGAAATTCTCCACTTCACTTCATAACACTCCAATCCAACATCATTATATCACCCGGGTCGAATAGACCTGTACCCTCCCAACCCAAGCATTGGAGGGTTGAAAAATGACTCCCAAATATTTTCTTTACCCGATTGAACTGTGCGAGGTATTGTTCAGAAACGTGACCTTACGTAAGTCGCAACGTGACATTTATACAATTCCCAGCGGATAGCTTATGAGGAATGAAAAGTTAGTTTTTTAGACAGGCAAGGGTTTTCCGGGTTTCGTTTTTAGCTCTGAAATCTTTTATCGTATGGGTTTAAACAACGGTCATTAAATGTCAAACTAGCTGTCAGGCCTCTGATTAGGGCCCTTTCTAGCAATCCAGTCATGCAGAATCCCGCAAAACTGTGTACCTACCATGAGTTTTTGGTGTGCTCGCTAGCGAGTACGTCAAAAATCTCTATGAAGATTTTGTTTCTTGAAAGTAGCCACTAGGGGCGCTGCACAATATGTCATACAATTAAATGTCATTTTTTTACGCAGTCGCTAGCGAGCACACCTAACGTAAACTCATGGTAAGCACACTGGACTGTCAAGTGAAAACAAATGTTTGTTTGAAATTCACATTCCAAATTCGAACGGATCGGTTTTTTGCGGTACTCTGCAAACGGGATGTCCCTGGGAATATTATTTTAAAACACCTCTATACTACATACTTATTAAACGGGATCCTGCAAATACAGGATTTCTACGTGGGAATAAGCCCTTGTAGGTCACGTACCTCCACTGATAGTCCGTCATAAAACAGGGTTCCTCAATTAATCTTTGTATAGGAATAGGAACCTATTGTCAGTTATTCACAGTTCAACTGAAAATAATTTAATTTAAATTGGGTTTTCCAGGTTAAATAAAGTAATCTTAAGGCGATTAGTGTCCTCAATCCGTGCTAAATGGGCATTTTGTAAAGCCTACTCCTCTTTTACTGCTGGACAGAAATAGTTGAAAAAAATGTATGTTATACAACAGTTCAAGGACTACATTTGTGACGTTTGAATTTTCGCTACGTGTCTTTGTTTTGGATTAAAAAAATAAATACGGGACATCGATTTTTTACTTAAATTCCCTACTCCTCCAAAACGGCTATGTTAATTTAAAAGATTTTTGCACGAATAGATTGGGAATTCTTTAATCTTTAAATGACACGTTGCGTTTTTCAATCGAACATTACTTTCATTCATAAATTTTACTTTTGATAAATTCCGAACGTTTTGCTGTTGAGGGGGCCTTCGCGGGGTGCGGGCGGCAGTCGGCCGCTGGCCTTCAGACGGGGAGGTTGTGTCACTCGCTACAAACTGACATTAGCGATCAAAATGAATTTTTTCTTTGGCTAAGTTGCACTACCTGACGTGACCTAACTTTGACCGTAGCTTTGGCGATAACCGGTGTTTTTTGTATGGAGTTAGACAGACTTTTGACGCTTGTCAAAGTTGAAGTAAGATGGTGCAACCCAGCTTTTGTTCGACAATAGATTTTATGTCAGAATTGTTCATAGAGTACGTGCAGTCAGACGATACAATTGAATTATGACGCGCTCAGACGCTATTTTCTACCTGAATAGAATCTATTAGTGTAAAAAAACTATAATTGACTCCAAAACAACTGCACTAGATAAATACAAGTAGAAAAATTATTACGTTATTTATTTACTAGGCCTTTGCAATCAGTATCCAAATTAGGAGCTAGTCAGAATCTGTAACTTAATCGATTTACGTGAAGAAAACAATTTATATTTTTCATACTTATTAGAATTAGATTTTAAATATGTTTCTTCGCGAAAATACCACAATTAAAAATAACACCTGTAACGCCCCTGGGTCTGCGGGTGTCTATGGGTGACGGTAATCATTTACCAACAGGTGATCCGTTTGCTCGTTTGCCTCCTGTCACATTAAAAAAAATTAAGATAAAGTGGTATTGAATTGTTCTATAGAGCTTATTAAAAATTTGGATACTGATTACAAAATTAGCCATTTTCGGAGTCGGTGTCGGTGTCCTACCTTTTGGTGATTCGTTTTGGAGTTGGTTTTAATTTTTAGTGAAATTAATCTATTTCATGCCTTTAGTAGACTATAGGTACCCAGTAGACCTTGTTGTTGCCACTGAAGGTGCATAGGTACTCAGTACATTGATACCATATTTTTCATGTTAAGTGCAAATAAACTTCCCTAAATTACCAAACCATGAAACGTACCTATATTATTAAAAAGTTTCGCAGATAAAAACTGAAATCCTCTTATAAGGTGATGAATTTTAGGAGCATGTCATGAAACCAAAATTATTAGCATACAAGAGCTTGTTTTAAAAAAAATCTTTTTATTTATGATGGGGAATTTACTGCGGCGTAGTAGCAGAGATTTTCCGTTTGTAGATCGTAATAATTTCGAAGAATAGGGATGTTTCGTGGATAAAGCAAGAAAGTAGCAAGAGTTTGAATAAGACCGTCGGTGAACTTACCAAAAAAAAACTCTAAATGTATTTTTCACTTTTTTACACTTATGAAAATTTAGAGATGAAGCGCACCAAAGTTCAGAAGATGAGGCACATGACGTCAAGGCATGCTTAAAAATGTGGCGATTTGTGTCGTCACGCGGAATTTCATCGCATCATATCTTAGTTCGTTCGTTCGTTTCAGCCAAATGACGTCCACTGCTGGACAAAGGCCTCCCCCAAGGTTTTCCACAATGAACGGTCCTGCGCTGCCCGCATCCAGGCTCTTCCCGCGACCTTTACCAGTACCATATCTTAAAACGCCCAAGGTCATTGAGGACTCTAATCGCCTTAAGTCGGCGACAGTCACCGATAATCGCCGACGACAGATTTTCAAATCAGACGACCGTTGCCGAATCATCACGAATACTGCCAATGGTCGCCGATAGTCGCCGATGCATCGCGACTCTTGAAGATGGGCAGTCATTAACGTATACGGGACTTTTCCCACCTCTCTTTCCCACCGCTGGAACTCATGTGAAGCCAGGATCTACAGCTTGACTATCAATAAAACCCAACCAGTGAAGGTCAAGTTTGTCCCGGGGGAAAGTTAAACTGTCATACGTATAGTCAGTGTCAACATGTCATGACAGCGGAAGTCGGAGACTGTCTACACAGTCGCAAGTCGTACCACTATCGCAAGCAAGCAGTCACCGATATAATGTCGCTCGTCTGTGAGATCCCTAAGATTTCACCTTCAAAGTTTTCTTATAACGAATTTGGTACAAGTAATCTAAAGTTGAAGATTAAGCGCGAAGACAATATCTGGGCCGGTTACTTATTGATTAAACTGTCTGCGTATTTGGTTCTACCTTAGAGTTGAGATCGATTGGATTACTTATTGAATTCTTGATAGATAATGTGACATTGGTTTTCGAATTGGACGTGACAACTCGGCCTATTTTGGTGATCACTGAAAGTTATTAATTGCTCGTCACGTGAACGAAAACACTAACTTTTCCCATCCCTAACATGAGAAATAGACGAATTTCATATTAAATCTCTTTAGACTCACCTTCACATTTGAAATGTTACTTAAATAATCATACTCAGCCTCAGTAATTATCTCAATTCGCTATTTTAGGCCTATGTATTTAGGTCAAAGGCTTTAAAATAAGTTTGTCCAATCCCAATGTACATGTCACCAGGTCATAATTCAATTTATCTGTTATTTTCAGCCAAATAAATACGAAAAACCTTTGTAATTTCACGAGCAAACTATTCCAGGAATAACAAACCAACGGCCCGTGAGAACGTGTGACATACTAAACTAATTTATATGTAGATAATCAAATAACTGGATTTTGGAGTTCGACCTTCGAAGCCTGTTTGGACAAGGTCAGGTAACGGGATGAAAGAGTTTGTGGACGTTTCATTGGATTTGGAAGGGGAGTTGTAGCTGTAATGGTGTTATAGTTTGCAAACTGAAAAATATTCGCTTCCCTGCCTAAGAGTAAGAATACCCAAGAGAAATTTGTATTTTTAAGCTTATCAATAAGTTACATTCTATCGATTTCAAAGACAAAAAAATATGTTTGGCACCTACCTACGCCGCAAGTAACTTCAATAATAACAAATAACGAGTAATAGGGATATGTATCTGAATTATGAAGATTGCATTTCATGACTTTTTATAGTCATTTACCAATAACCTTGATGTAAAACTGTAAGGCTGGGTTCGCCATCTTACTTTAACTTTAACAAACGTCAAAAATTTGTACGTACAAAAACCACCGGTTATCATTATGCTGCTCTTAAAGTTAGTGGTGCAACTCAGCCTAAGAACCGTAAACCGTCAAGCCGAAAATCTGTAACACAAAAACGCAAAAACTGCGTTTCCCAAAAAAAATTAATCAAAACGTATGACAACCAAAAGAACTACGAATAAGAGCGTGTGCTCTCGACAAATCGCTTACGCACAAAATGTCGAAACAAAGCATTCACAAAGGATATTTTATGAAAAACGCTTTCCTTTTGATGTAAAAGGAAACGCTCAAACGCTACGGTGGGTACTCACGGAGAGTATGAAAAGGGCATAGTGCCGAATTGACGAGCCTCCCCCGAATCTCAAGGACGTAGTTCGTATACGAATAAGTATTTTTAAATTAATTTCCGCGAAAAAGGTTTTCTCTTTGTAAAACTATCGAATTGGGTCGTTTTTGTCCGATTGAATATTGGTAAAGTGCGTTTATACCTACATTTTATAGTTATTCCAATTTTCAAGTGTTAAGTCGCATCTCAAACTAAATTTTGAATCAGTTGAAAAATTTAACTGCCTAAGAGAAAAACTTTTTAATCACATCAGTGAGTTTACGTTAGGTGTGCTCGCTAGCGATTGCGTAAAAAAAATTACATGAAATGCATGACAAATTGTACAGCGCCCATCTGGCTACGATTTTTTGACGCACTCGCTAGCGAGTACACCTAACGGTTTCAGAGGCTATTTTGCCATTAATGTAAAGCTGTGTTCCTTCTTCTAACGAAGATAATGAGATCATCTCTTTTTACGAGTGCTAGGCTAAGTTTTTATAGAGTGGGACCTACATACAGTATATCAGTGGGTGGCGGCGAAAATAGCCGGGACTATTGTATCAACCTACCCCAAGGTTTTCACGTAGTCCTATCAACAATCTAGGCAGCCTTTTCTAGGCGTTTCTCTCAAACGGTGTCTTCGCAAATTATCCGGGTCAGCTATATTATTTACCGGGTTTTGCCGGGGCAAATCGCACTTCCCTGACGTAATTACGGAGCCCGGATAAACAAGCTCTGGCCCGGATTCGTTTACCGAAGACTAATTTTGTTTACATAAAGTCTGGATCGCTAATGCGTCAATTTTTCAGTACAGCCCAAGTTGGGAAACTGGGGCGGTTTAGTTGTTATTTGGGAGTTTAAGTACCATGAAGACTCGAGCTGGAAAAGTATTGGAGGTTCCTTGAATTTCTAATCTATACAGGGTGTTTCTTGTAAGGTGTCAAGCCGAAGGCAGGTGATAGGTGAGGACTAGACCTATCGATTTCACCCCCATGTATGTTTTACGATTTTTCATAGTTTAGAAGTCATAGTTAATTTTGTGATTTTTTCAAATTGTATGACCTAGTAGGCTTTAAATTTTTTTATCTTTTTTTTGGGTCGACTTTTCTCAGATTTCTTTTTTTTGACAGATTCCCCATTAATTGCAGATTTTTGAAAAAAATAATAAACTTCCTATCTTTGATGCAAGATACAAAATTTTTGCTAGAAACATAAAAAATATGCTTTTAGCGGAACATTCTAAAATTTTCAACTTAAAAGTTTAAAAAAAAAAAAAAATTCCATAGGTCCAAAATAATTTTAAAAACTGCGCAGTTTTCTGAACTTTCATAATAACACAAAAAAACATGTACTTAATAGGCCATTATTTTCTGTAATCGCTCCACTAAAGTGGTAAGTCGGAGATTCCGTTACATGTTTTTGACTTTCTTAGGACTAAGTAATGTTTGCAATCCCTTAAGTTTACGTTATGTAGAACACATTTAGAGACAATAACTGAACAGAACATTGTTTTATCCACAACGAGGAAGCTCTTGCCCTTCATCTGGTATACAATAGGGAATATGAAAATATTGATGAACTGCGGACAAAGCTGACTGAAGCACAAAACCAAATTAAAATGAAGAAGAAGGTTTTACGAAGATTTTTTTTGCGTTGTTGTCGAATGTGCATTCAGGTCAACGGCGGACATTATGAACATTTACTTTAAATTAAATCATTATACCCATTTTTGCTCTCTCTCTCTCTCTCTCTCTCTCTCTCTCTCTCTCTCTCTCACACACACACACACACACACACACACACACACACACACACAAACTCTTTCCCTTTCTCTCACACTCTAATATGTAGGTAGTTAGTTATATCGAATTTAATCGTAAAGTAACAACCACCACTGTGGTCTAGTGGTAAGGCCACCTATTTAGGACAGCCAATTCCTCTGTGGTTTAGGATTCCGAGTGAAGCTCGCTGATCATCCATCAGTTTTCATCAGGTCAGATGAAGGGCAAGAGATTCCTCGTTGTGGATAAAAAAATGTTCTGTTCAGTTATTGTCTTTAAATGTGTTCTACGTAACGTAAACTTAGAGAATTGCAATCATTAGTTAGTCCTAAGAAAGTCAAAAAACATGTAACGGAATCTCCGACTTACCACATTAGTGGAGCGATTACAGAAAATAATGGCCTATTAAGTACATGTTTTTTTGTGTTATTATGAAAGTTCAGAAAACTGCGCAGTTTTTTAAATTATTTTGGACCTATGGAATTTCTTTTTTTTTTAACTTTTAAGTTGAAAATTTTAGAATGTTCCGCTAAATAGCATATTTTTTATGTTTCTAGCAAAAATTTTGTATCTTGCATCAAAGATAGGAAGTTATTTATTTTTTTCAAAAATCTGCAATTAATAGGGAATCTGTCAAAAAAAAGAAATCTGAGAAAAGTCGACCCAAAAAAAAGATAAAAAAATTTAAAGCCTACTGGGTCATACAATTTTAAAAAATCACAAAATTGACGATAACTTCTTAACTATGTAAAATCGTAGAACATACATGGGGGTGAAATCGATAGGTCTAGTCCTCACCTATCACCTGCCTTCGGCTTGACACCTTACAAGAAACACCCTGTATAATATCGCCTTCATCTTCGTTTGTTCTTCGAAATATGACTATGAGAGTTAAATGATACTTATGGCTTATGAAAATAATTTGTAACTATTACAAGTAGAACTGTAATTCTTAGGCTAAAGCAAGGTCAAAGGCGTCTCTCTTGTTTTGTTTACGTTTTAAAATATAACTAGAGTTCAAGAAGGATCTTTTCTTCTTCAAAAGTGGCAGTATTCCAAACTATAATAAAATATTGTGTTAGTCAACTAAATAATAAAATAACAATAGTTTATGCACGGGAATACCCAAGTTACCCTTCTGTAAACTAATAAAATTTGTCGACAACTCAAAACGTGACTCAACTCTGAGTCAAGTTTCACTGTCGCTCTCAAACCCTAAAAATAAGACCAAAATCCTTAAGAAACTCATAACTTGCACCACGAACGCACTCCAGGGAGGAATAAATTGCGTCCCACGGGACTCCTTCGACGGATTTACAATCGTTTTTTCAGCTCATGCAAAAGACCACTTCTTGTTAAGCAATTTCAATTGAAGTAGCAGCGAAGTGTGACTGTTTTTGCAGCGGATTTATTTTTCGATGTTCTAGTTTTTAAGAAAAATGTTATAATATAGGCATGCTCTTAAAGTAAAAATTAAGAATAAATAACCAAAGTAAATGAAACGGCTAAGAAAGTGAGGGCAAAAGGTTGTTTTATGTTTAAGAAATGTAACTATTGCTACTGCTCTTTCGTGCCCGTGGAAGTTGTATTTTTAATTCAAGAGAGGAGAGTTGTAAAGTTACCTTTCAGAGGTTTAGTAAATACGTACAATTCAACTTTGAAGTTTTCCAGATTTTATAAGTATAGAAAAGACATCTCAGAATCTATATCTTTTAATTGATTCTAGGGTAAATCTAATAAATTGTTTAGAATAATACTTTCAATTTATACACTAAATACAGTGTGAGATAGACATAAAATATGTTCTTTTTAATCCTAAGAGACGAGAAGCAGGAAAAAGGCTGTTTTTTAAGCTTAAATTTTGATAAAAAAGAAGCTAAGCAGCAGCTGCTGCACTATAAATTGTAAATGCAATAGAGGCAACTTTTTCCGCAGTCTCTAAACCAAGGTGTCATAAAAAATGCTAACCTTATCACGAGGGAATAAAGTCTACAATGTGGTGTACAGACCAGCCGCAAACTTAGCATTGTCTCAAGGAAAAGTTAGGGGTTTGCAGCAAATTATATTAGAGTAAACTTGGGTTTAACGCACCCATAACACGACTTGTTGATGTCGCTCAATTTAACTTGAAACGGTTAAATATTTAACTGACATTCCATTTGAGGGTAGTTTCGGTCAGCCAGCCCGTTTTGGCTGACGCCGGCCATTTTGACGCGGGCAGTGCGGTGGGGGTAATTGGAGACGAATTTTGCTGGAGGTTATAATTTCCGTTGGCACTAGTTGAAATCGACAAATTGACAAGCTATCGGGTTGAGCGAAACTTTAGTACAATCAGCCCGCCTGTGTACTTATTTCGAAGTACTACTAAACTAAATACGCGTAAATAAGCTTCTTGTGTGCAATTCCATTTTAGAGCAAGATTGGCTTCAATGTTGCCGTCTCAGACACAGTTTTATCCTCTTTCACTTTTTTATTTATCACGGCATACGACGTGATAACAGTACATCACTATGAAATTCAGATATGTTGTATGTGCATTGAAAAATGTGCCCTTTTGAAACAGTATGGTTCACACTTGTTGATATGCTCGTATCTTCTAATACAAAAAAGTGCCGCAGTATTTTTTGGCAAAATAGTACCTTTTACAACTGAATAAGACATTTTAGCTTTATCTGCCGTCGACTGTATTTAAACTATCGTCACCCGTATAAACAACAACTTTCCAACGGCTCACAAGCCTTAACACGTTCTAATCCCTAATTGAAATAACCGAGACGAAATTAGAGTGTCACTGCCACTAACTGCTGAAAATACCGACTTTGGACCTTATGCAGAAGGCTTACAGATGCGTATCCTTCACGTTGGAACAAACAAACAACTAACTCGGTTAGTTCACGATTAACACGTCATGAAGAAGGTGGTTAGAAAGTAAGTCCTACTAAGAAACTTCAAAATTTAGTTATGCGAGCACACACGCTACCCACCAGGGCTCGTAAGGTTAAGTCTACAAGTAACTAGAACCTTCGATAATTGGAGTGAGATGCTTAATTCGATTCAAGGAAACTTAAGAATTAGGTAGGTACTTTCAGAAATTTTAGAACTTAGTAGGACTTAAATCCATACATTTACAAATATTGGACGTTTTAGAACAAGTCTCAAAGAAAGTCTGGCTCTCTCTAAAGAAAGAAGTGTAAGAGAAGATAAAACAATACCATCCACTACAAATCTGCTCTATTATTAAGTAGAATACTTATAATACTGATGAAAAAATAGGAACAACAAAAAATACAATTTAAACGAATCGACATAGTCATGCAGTCGTATGACTAGACATTTTCTCCTAGAAAATTTACCCTCAAAAGTGTAATAATGCCCAAATGAACTCTGCTATATATTGATTCTAAATATTTGTTCCAGGGTCGAGGTTACGGATCGGACTACCAGCAGGGCACGAGGTCACGAGCAAGGGTAAGTAATATTAGAAATATTGTAAATTATTTCACAGAAAATAACGTTTTCGATACCTAAACGATCTAAATTAAGAGCCACTTGTATGAACAAATTCTGATTCAAACTTTTTTTTAAATTTAAAACATCATTAAAAGATTGAAACTAATATATTAACTAATAAATTTCTAGGATGCAAAGACAATTGAAACATGTCTAGCTTTAATATAATTTAGCAAAACGTCAATCAAGTGAGCCTAAATCTTAATTCATCCTTGAACAAACGATTACGCCAAAACTAACCACCGTTCAACCACGTCTTAAACCGCGATTCCCCTGAACGACAGTTTAGCAGAGTGCTAGAGCCAGACATCTTATTCGCAACATTATACTTAATAGGTTGCTACGCGCAACAACATTAATTAAAGTAAACCGCAAACAATGCTGATTGAGGTTGGATTATACCTTTAGCAAACTTTAAGCAACCTGAGAAGTTTAATTTAGTGTGCACTTCTGATCGCGAAAAACCAAAATAACTGACTTTGTTGATTGATCATAACGGGTTTCGATTTTCAAAAAGAAAAACTTAGTAAAAGTATTCGTAAATACATAGCTCTATCTTTGTAAAAAAAAATGCACATTTGAACATTCACAAATTGTAAATTTTAACCATAATGATGTCTTCTAAAGATGCTCCTATTTGCTTAAGTACCGTGAAACCCCTTTTTTCCAAGCGTACTTATGACTGTATACTTTGTAACTTTTGCCTGAATCATAAAGCACTAGGACCATGTCCCCTAAACTATAACTTTAGCGAAGCATTTTCGTACATTTTGCGTTACAAAATAATGTATTCCTGTTACTCTGACAGCGCTATAATTAAAGCCTCGGGTATTGTACGTGTTCAAATGTATGAAAAATATAAATTTCCACAAAATAACGCATTTTTAAACGGTCATTTGATTTGCAAATGGTTTTTCGATGATTGAGCCATTTTGGATTTTAGAAGGGTGTGACAAAATAATTGTGTAAAAGGGGATTTTAATATTCCATTTTGAATAAAATTAAGATAACTCATTCCACATTGGTTATGATTACTGTCGTTTTAGTATGATAATAATTTATAGAATATTTGTTTGTTTATTTGTTTTTACACACTTTTCAATTTCCATGTTTCATCATTGGCAATCCAAAATTTTTTCATCTACCTAAAGTGTTTAGTTAGATTCTTAACAATGACCATAAACAAAGAAGATTTGATTTTATATGGAAAGCTACAAAAATTGTAATATCAAAACTTATTGTAATATCCTAAAGCTATTGAAATAAATTGTATATGAAGGAAAACTTACTTTTTTATTATATTTTAGCATGTTAAACATTTATTTGTCATGGAGTTACTCTACCAATAAATAATATAAATATTTCTATATTTACATAAATAATTCACTATTGTTGTGTAGATAGTTCCGAAACTTAATACGCAGCGATGGATATCTCATGTTACAAAACGTGACATTTATGAGATGTCATGGCTGCCGTATTAAATCATGGTAATGAGACGTACGGGCACACATACGCTTGTGATTCATAGCTGGATGTTTGTGACACTAAGCATCAAGTCAGGGTGTTGTGTAACACAAACTATAATCAAATTATTATGCTACATACTTACTAGGACATATTTAATTCCACTTTGAACCCCACAAAAAATGATTAAAACTATGAATAAAGTACGTTAAAAAGATACAAGCGAGTACAATATTTTCCCAATATCGTAACACTAGCATATTTCGTAGCACTGCTACAATTCGTAGACTTGCAAAATTCGTAGTATGCAGCGTAAATTAATTGTTCTTATACGAGCCACCTTTTAGAGCTCGTGGTACAGTATTATCTATGCAATGCATTCATAACTATTTGAATAACGTTGTCTTTAGGTATTATTTATATTACCCACAACTTTGTAAGCATGTAATTCACTGTATAAAAAAGAAATTCTCGAAGATATTTTGCTAAAGCCTAAATTAATAAAAATAAACCCATCCAAAATAATAATAAATCATTTATTTGCTCAGAAACATGGTAACAAAATGGTCGATAGAAAATGTCAAGTCCAACATGTTTTGTCCAGGGTAGACATGCAAATTTTACAAAATTGGAATCTACATATTAATAACAATAATCAATCACTCAGAAATTCTTTAACAGTATAAAAACATTTATCAACTAACCATTCATAAAGACATTTCAAACCCAACTCCGTGATATATGTCGCATTACGCCGTTTCAGGGCAAACGAGCCAAGATGGCTGACACAGTACAAAACATAATTGGACACCAGACGGGCCGTCAGTCACCTTCGGTCATATCCCTGAAATATTCAAGTACAGGCCCCTATTCCAGGAAGTTGAATGACTAGAGTTCCCAGTGGCCCCAAGGGGACCGTTGGTACATAAAACTGGTTTTAACTGGTTTCTACCGGTTGGTTAGAGTGCAAGCTGGAATTCTTTATGAGAAGTAGTGAGGTGTAAGAGGGACTTAAGACCTAAAAGTCTAATGTAAATAAGAAACTGTGGCTGGAAATCAATCATCAACTATGAAGTGACTCTTTTTAAGAATCTACATACTTCGTCATCTTTCTTATTCGAGTGTAGGACGTCCATTGCTGAACATAGGTTTCCCTCAATGATTTTCAGAATGGCCGGTTAGAAGCAACCCGAATCCAGCTGCGTATTTGTTATATTTTAAAATATTATTAACTTCTTAGTTTACTTTACATTAGCATCATGTTTCTGGTTTATAGTGATAGTTAGTTAAAAGAACATTATTTTTTTTGTAACAGACAATCGTTCATCAGCTCCCTTCAACACTCGTGTGATCAAATTGGCCGCCCAACCAACCGCGTGCGTTTCCCAATAAAAACAGCGGTTTATCTACTTATTTATTACCAACGGAACTAATCAGGCGTAGTCCACCAAAAAACTCACACTCGTCAGGCTAGGGATGACGGTCTGAAGTCGGTGAATCGTAACAATGATCTCGTGAATCGATTCGAGATACTCGACAATCGAAGTTGCAAATATTGTATTTATTTAAAGAACTCGTAGCATGCAACATACAAAAAATACTGTCGGAATCCTAAAATAGATATCTGCAATTGAATTCTATTTTCCAAAGTGTAAGCCCATTTTACTAGAGGCTGCCTCGACGCCATAAGAGTGTAATTGGGTATATTAACTTCAAAAATTTGTAACGATTTTTTAAATAATATATTGGTAATTTGAACAGCATAAATTACTAAAAGTCCCGTTAGTCCCTCTGACTAAGCTGACATAATACGAAAATGCTTTTGCTTGTGCTAGAAGTGGGTTCACTAACATAGTCCTGCGCCGGTGTCGGGATTCAAATACCAGCTTTAAATCGGTGGTCCGATTCGATTTTTATCGACTCTTTATGAACTATTGCAGTCGTCGATAGGAATCGATTAAAAATCGATACTTTCTCACAACTACCGCCATCACTACCTCAAAGGAGATCGGGTCGAATTGCCATTTTCTGAGACATTACACAAAGGACAAAGGGCGGTTTGGGTAATGAACCCGCCGGCTCCGTTAGCGCGCGTAATCGCCGGCATTAGGGCTTAGAATTAGATACGATGAGGAAATCTAAATCAAGTACAAACTGCTGCATGTTAGCTGAATTTACATGTTGAGTTTCTGTTCCATGGACTCTGTTTCCATTGAAAATCAAGTAGGTATATTCAAATTCAAATAAAGTAATAAATAAATATCCTTGGACATTTTTACACTGCGCTTCTAGTCCCAAACTAAGCAAAGCTTGTACTATGGGTACTAGACAACGGATATAAACATACTTAAATACTTTTTTTTTGTAAAAACATACATAGAATCATATTATACATAGAAAATACAAATTGTTTATTCAGTACATAGGCCCTTTCCAGAGCACTTATACACGTCCCAAATATAGCTTGCCCTACCACCACTTCGGGACAACATATGGGCTGGTGCCTATAGAAGCTACCTCATGAAGGTCTGTGTGCTCAACATGATAAATAATATTACATTAAAATTACTGCGTAAAAAATGCATGAAATGTTTAACAGATTGAACAGTGGTTACTTTCAAGAACTAAAATCACCATGGTTTTTACGAACTCGCTGGCTTTGGTAAAGCTACTAGCTTTTAAGTTTGAAAGTTTTTTAGAAGTTATTACTCGAAGTAAAGAAAGAATTGATAATGACTTACGGTGTTAATTAGTTTCTTCTAAAGTTACCTAGTTTTATTTCACAAATTCATTGCAGACTAAAAAACTCATTGTCGTCATCCGATATACACAGATTCTAGGTTCGGTAGTAAGAATTAATTGTATTCATTTAATAAGAGAAATTTATGTAACAAAAACTAATGTTTCAAATATTTTTCCTTATGTTTCTAAAATGGAAATATTCAGAAATGTACTTGAAAAATGATTCCAACCTTCATTGACCTTTTATAATCTAATTTTCCAAAGCAATCGGCAAAAGTCTTCATTAGAATCGGAGCCGAACCCAATAATCCTCGATAAGATTTCCATTTTCTCCTTGCTAATGCATTGGTCGTCTGCATTTCCCCGCGATCTCTAATAACGAAAGTATTGGAAAAAACGGACAAGTGCGAGTGGGACTCGTGCACTGAGGGTTCCGTACCCTCATTTATCGATCTACTGAGAAAACATCTACGCCAACGGCCAAGTGAGAGTGGAACTTATGCACGGAGGGTTCCGTACCCGTACGTAATTCATCGATGTACTGAGAAAACATCATCGTCACTTTCGGAGTTCATTGGATTCTTGATCGATTTTTTACAAAACAATTACACAACGACCTTTATTGAATTAAACACAAATTACTAAGTGCAAGCATAAAGAAAAAAATTCGTGATACAGTTACAAATTCACTATTTTCAGATGTAGGAGTGCTCTAAGATCTTGATGAATACCAAACTCCATGACTCTATGACATAGAGTCATGGAGTTTAGGTTTAGTTTAGTATAGGAAGTCTCTTAAAAGTTTTGATTCCCATAAAAATGTCTGAAATGCTAAAGGAGCGGCCGTATCTTTTTGTGTTGGCTCATAAATTAAATTTTTTCAAACTGTTGATTTGGCTAGACTGTTTGATATAATAATTCTGCCGCTGATGGACGTCTTGGGTAAAACTGTAAGTCCACAGTGAATTATATAAATAAATAATAAATTCATCTTGATACCTCCTTGTAAGCATAAGAAAAACTGTCTTGCAAGACATACGGACAATGAATAATGATCCTTTATGTGTATTCCCTTTGAGGTACGGAACCTTACATTTTAAAATTCGAACGCAATCCTGGGCACATGACTCAGATCAATATTAGTGGCCAGTACTTACTGACTTTTTAAATTAAATCAATTTGTTTCTTCATTTGAAAAGGTTGATGTTCAATTGTTTTCACGGTGTTCGATTCGGTTTAGTTTTTTTCTCATTAATTTGTAATTATTATGTTCAATTGTTTTTGCGATGTTCGCTACAGGAAAGGTTTAGTTTAATTTTCTTTTGTCCTGAAAAACAAACTAAGAAAATAGAGTAGTTAAAAATTGGTAGTAATTTAACTCCTTTTTGAATATTGATAAAGTTGTTAAAAATGTACCTGTATGATGAAAAGTATCAAAAATTATTTACAAAAAACAAAGTGTAATGAAAACGACTTGCCGTGTGATTTTCCTCGTTCCTTAACTTAATCACAAGCATCAAAACAAATTACAGTGTTCTATCTGACAATATAAATACAAACAAAACACATAGAGCTCTCACTTGAAACCGTGCTCGGGTCTTCAGCGAAAATACACCTCAAGGAAAATGATCCTGGCTTTGTACCGGCCTTAATTACAATTCTCCCCCTTCGGAACGGGGAGGGGGCGTAATTATTTCTGTCCCTATTCCCGTGGCCAAGAAAAAGAGGATTCAATCATCTATACCCTATGACGTGAATGATCTCAATCAGCCACGGATTACGTTTGGTATTTGCGTCATTCGATATCAAATACGTAATTATGGTTAGTTAATAATACTCATTTTTGGTATTATCGGAGTTCCTTTGGGAACGGTACTAAATTTAGTAAATACCTACCTACCTCTAATTCATTCGCGTTAGGAAAATAGTAAAACAGGCAGTGTAAAGCGTATTATACTGTAGTAAAAATCAAATCATTAACATTATTGCACAATTATCTAAACTTACTTCAACTAGTCAATGTGTACTCGGCTTTCTTTTTTTTTTACCCACAATGAGAAAGCTCTTGGCCTGTATCTCACCTGATGGTAAGTGACGATCAGGCCGAAGGTGGAAGCGATTTTACTATGTCCAGCAATATTTTTCCATAAAATTAAATGTTGATACATAAAGTAATCAAACAGTTATAGAAATAGGTATACCCAAATAGCAATACAGTAGGTACGATATATGGGTTACCTATGTACAACAAAGAAAATACTTATTGTGTAAGTAAACCTTCTTCGTTCCATCGCGTGAATAAAAAAGTAAGCTTAAGACAATAAACAAACAAATTTTAACTGCGCCAACCTTATTGTCTATAGAAATACGGGCTTTGTAATTTTAAACGCGCCGTAAAAGGCATGTAAATCTCCCTTGACCGGATTTTCCTGTCGTTTAACACCCAAGAATTATGATAAAAGATAAGAAGTAGCTCGGAGTTATCTATGAGGTTCATAAAATGCACTTTCAAGCCGTATTTCATTCAAGATTTCATATAAAGTGGGGCTGACGGTCGGGAATGAAGCGCAGTAACTTTGACTGAATTTTATGAGGTTTAAAAAAGATTTGAATTTGAAAGACGTCTATCGTATTAGTAGAAAAAAGTAAAAAAGATTCCCAATTTAATTAATATGCTCAAGAATAGAAGAAGAAACAGAATGAGCCTGTGATCAGTCCAAATCTTAACTTTTCACGTGTCTCAAGGGGACATTGCTAAGTTAAGTTTACTTTGCGGGAATCTTGCTTAATATTTTCTTAAATTAGTACCTATCTTTGACATTAATACAGCACCATCCAATCCCAATCTAAGTAAAGGCATTGTCTTGTCTATGGGCAACACACTGATATTAAAAAAAAACACCCAGACAAACGAATATTAATAAACACGCGTGTGTAGTTTATTTATAGTGTGTGGGGATGGAAACCGCGACCTTTAGCGTCAACCATCAGGCCTCGTGTCAATTGTCGAAGCTCTAAAAACTTAGTGACAAGCAATTATCCTGCTTTCGCCTCCGAGATTTATTTTACCATGTAGTACCCCTGTACGACAAGCCAATCCGCACACAATATTCAGCGCAGTAGTAGTAAAAAACAAAAGAGCGGGCAACCCCACCCCTACCACGCTGTGGGCTCGGTGTCCGAGCGGTCTCATTCCTTTGTGCGCACGCGCAACGACCGCACGCAGTATAAGAAAAATGCTTAAGTGACGTCACCAGGACGTTTTTACCGACAAAAAACGTAATTATTTTAGGTTGTGCAGTGTAGTGACGAGAATTAGACCCAACACAAGGTTGGTTGTAACAACTATTTTGTGCAAGTGCTCGTACATTTTTATTATAAGCGTTGTGACACGACGCGTAACTTTGACCCATTTTTAGCTCCAAGTTAACGCGCGATGTTAACCAGTAGCCATTTTTTGCTCCGAGGTAATGCGAGATGTTACCCAGTAGCCATTCTTTTGCTCCGAGGTAATGCGAGATGTTACCCAGTAGCCATTTTTTATGATCAAACGAACTTACCAAGTGAAGTTCGATCTAAATTATCCTGTTTTCGCCGAAGAGATTTAAGGTCCCTCCCAACCCGAAGATTTCTATATCTTCTTCCCTGGAGGTAAACGTCAATGTCATCTCTTCTCTAAATATAATGAGACCGCTCGGACACCGAGCCCACAGCGTGGTAGGGGTGGGGTTGCCCGCTCTTTTGTTTTTTACTACTACTGCGCTGAATATTGTGTGCGGATTGGCTTGTCGTACAGGGGTACTACATGGTAAAATAAATCTCTTCGGCGAAAACAGGATAATTTAGATCGAACTTCACTTGGTAAGTTCGTTTGATCATTTAATAAAAACGAATTATCCCTTTTCTCCGGCCTTTATTTCTTCTCGCCATCCGGTCCCAAATCCCTACCTCCAAGAGCTGCAGTGTCAATAAGGGACATCTAGCGACAGGTCTGCCGCTAATTGGGCACACTTGCTGAGACGACATTTTGATTTACCTTTGGGGCATTTTAGGGATAAATTGGAAGTTTGAAAATCTCTTTTCCAGGTACTAGTGTCAATTTGATGTTACAGTTCTGTCGTGCTCCATTGATGTACCTAAAGGATATGCAACCTTGAAACTAGAAGAGTGTGTTTTACTGGCTATAAAATGGATATACACGATATATGCTTCAAAGCTCAATAATACCTGCTATTCATTGTAAATGAATTGAAAAATCTTGCGACAACTGAGAATATACAGTCAGATGTATTATGTCCAGTCGAAAGCACCTCAGGCTACAATAATTGTTTCGAAATAGCATCTTTATTAACCACATAAATCGTCGCCTGCCTCTCTAACTGATGTATCTGAATTTTTTTTCGAAACTGAGTTATGTAGGCATCTTAATCAATTTTGCTAGACTAATCGATTTGTCTAATCGCCTGAAAATTTTGCTCAATGTCAGTTACGTCAGTTAGAGAGGCAAGCGACGAAATGGGCACAGTGTTTACTTCGATGTACTATCGCCCATACCTATTTTACCAATGGTTTGCTATAGAAAATAAATTACAAATAAAAAGTTTGAAAAAGATGCAACCCATGAAAGGGTTCACATATAAATACCACTAGCAAAAGTTGAGAACCCCTGGCATACAGACGCCTGAGCTAAGCACTGATGCTGCGGTGCACCCAATTAGCCGTTGGTCTTTGTCACCCGTATGAAAGGGGCCATCCATAAAGTACGTCACACGAATTTCATGATTTTTTGACCCCCCCCTCCGTCCTTGTCACAGGTGGTCACATTTCTGAGACCCCCCCCTCCCTATTGTGACGTCACATGTTTTGCAATTTCACATCGAAAAATTATTAAATTAACAGCAGTTCCGAAATTAGTTTTATTTTAATTTAAATTAAGTACTTTTTTTTAATGAAATCAACATTATATCAAATATTTGAAACAATTGAAATGTGATGTCACAAAACTTAGGACCCCTCCCACCCCTTGTCACACCATGTCACACTTTGTCAACCCCCCTCCCCCCCTCCTGACGTGTGACGTACTTTATGGATGACCCCAAAGTGGAAATCCTCTAAATCGGATATTTATACGAAATCTCTAAAGGCTGACTTAAATACCTAATTGAATTTTCGATAAAAATTACACCATGACTCACTTAAGACGGAAAACTTTTATTTGATATCAAATGTTAAAAATGAGCCGGAAGACGTAGTGTAGGCAGCCTCCCACTAGGTGGACCAACGATCTAGTGAAGTGCGCGGGAGGTGCCTGGATGCGGGCGGCGCAGGACCGGTTTTTGAGGCCATCCTAATTTATAATACCTAAATTATAAGATGGCCTCAAAATGGTCCCTGATCAGTATGAGGCTTGTCTCCTTTCCCATCTTTGATTCATGAGATATAATCTTGATTTAGTATCACAATTGTGTCCAAACCCGTAGTTGACACTGTATCGGTTACAAGAACCAACAGTTCTCAACTACATCATAACAAGTAGGTAACTTTAAGATGAAATATCAATAAATTCTAACCCAAATCTCATACAGTGTAACAGCTATTCGACCCGGGGGTTCCGCTGACCGCGCAAAACTACGGAACTCTGATACAATTCGATTATCATTCGTCTTGGCAAGTATTATTGTTCATCTCCCTTTTGTAAGGGTTGATACACACTGACAAATATCCCACGAGCTTTCGTACAAACATTTAACAGTAAAATCAAAATCAAAAATATCTTTATTTGTATAGATTAATTTTGTTCTTACTTACAAATCGTCAAATGCGGAGCCTTTACATGGCTCATTGTTTCTTGTCCTACCATTGGTAGTATAGCATTATGTAATTAAAAGCAAGAGGTGCATGTAGGTCGTTAATTAAAGACAAAACCTACATGATAGAATATAATGCTGTTTTAAAACTTTAAAATCAGTTGCTTGAAAATTATAAGGTTTATTATCTCGTATGAAAAATGCTGAATAATTTTGTCATAGTAAAGTGGAACCTGTTCTACTACCTGTTCAGAACTCTCTCCTCTCTATCCCACCGCTGCAACTCCTGTGTAGCCAGGATCCACAGCTTGACGGCCAATAAAAACCCAACCAGTGAAGGTCAAGTTTGTCACGGGGGAAAGTTCAACTGTCATTGGACCCACAACAAAATTAATCAGAAGAATATGAGGAGTTCGAAGTTAAGGTTTGACTTCCCTCCAGTACAAAGCGGATGAAAAGTGACTAAAAGTGTAGTCAGGATGGCTTGACCGCCAAAAAAAAACCTAACTAGTGTTGTCAAAATTTGAGATTGTCGAGTATTCTGTGTAGTGATTTTTAATCTGCTTATTTTCTCGCAAGTGTGAACCCATCCTAAAGTAAAGGAGGGTGGTATTCGGGCGGGGGCTCCTTATTGATGGACGTCGAGGTCGTCAGTGTAATCTATGACGATTAATAATCTCCATGGCCACTGGATTATTGTTCCCATAACATTTCCTGTAATTTAGTGAGGAAGATCAGTGGTTTCTCTATCGATAGAAGCTGATGGGTCTAAGAGGTCTTACTTACCTTAGAAAATAATTACTGACAAAAATAACTTTGAGTTTTTAATTTCTAAAAAATCGACTAGTTATACAAAATAGGATTCATACCTACTATTAAAGGCCGGTAGATCTATTCTCATAAATAAAACACTGGATACTCATCTTTCACATTATATTGCCTTATTTAAGATACAATTCATCACTTAGCACAAAAGCGCGCGGAGTCATCTCCGCGCGTCCCTCTATTCTGACGTTTGATTCTCGTGTGACATTGACAATACGTCAATGTCACTATGACAGCAGCTCATTGGCTATAACGATACCGCTATTTTAACGTTTTATATTTTTCACAATTAACACTACTATTATTGTAATGTTTTATGTTATCGGTTTTATTAAGGTTCGGACAAACCAACGCGTGCAGCGATGGCGATGGCGATGGCGACCACTGCGCGTGCAAAAGTTGTTTCACACTGCCGCGACCGCGATGGCGATCACTGCGCGTGCAGATTGTCACTGTCACCACAACTGTCACGCATATTGTCACTTTCGCTTATTGTCAATCACGCCTATTCGGCAAAATGGAAACTGAATTAAATGATTTGTTTGAAGCTAGCTTTTGATGCAATTGAGACAGTGGAAACACTTTTTCACTCAAGTTTATTCAGGCGGCCATATATTAATGAGACAGGATTACATGCGGTATAGGTAGTAGGTATTGGTTACTCATAACCAAGCTATATTTCTGGCTTCGTTTGTAGTCCCTAGAGCCCTAACAATACCTTTTAATTAAATTTAAAGAAAGGTTTGATAGGAAGGAGGACTGCACTAAGGCTTTCTTGGCCTCAGTGGGGGGAAATGAAACACAACGCGGACGGCTGATATCTGGTTTATTACTGTTATGCTATTGCTATATACAAGATTTACATAATGTACACAATTCAATGTGTCCAGTCCAATGTGCCGTCGGTGTAGAGTGCCTACGGTTATACAAGATTTACATAATGTAGGTACACAATTCAATGTGTCCAGTCCAATGTGCCGTCGGTGTAGAGTGCCTACGGTGCACGTTCGTTCAGGGTTCATGGGCCAGTCGGCTAGTCGCGGTCGATGCTGACGTGCTCGTACAGTATCCTTGTGGGCAAGTAAGATTATAACCAATTCATATTTTTCCTTGAGGGAAAAAAATTGCCCCCATTACCTTTTACCATTGTAGTTCTTATCGTTAAATCGCACAAAACTACACAGAACTCAACAAAACATCTATCAAAATCAATTTTCATTTTCATTATTTTTTGGTGTAACAGTCATCTTGACATTTACTTTTTTTAAGGCAAAGGAATTATAGTTCCAAAATACTGAACTGTCCTGTGCATGACATTGACAGTGGGGCGCCACCGTCAATACCGGATCGCTAGTTCCGATTTTTGCCATGTTGGAAACCTTATAGTTGAACGATGGTAGCGCCCCCCTGTCATTGAGTTTGGCGGGACAGTTCAGCGTGGGTCATCTATACATTATGCACCCAAACCACAGAGTACTTATTAGTCCAAATATATTTTTTGTCTTAAATAATAGGCAACTCAAAAATACAAAAAGACATCAGTTTTGGTCAACTAGGTATTTCTAATGGCACTAAATTAATGACTGAGACGTTTGATGGGTCTAATTAGGTTTTCATTTATGGCGTAGGTACTTAGAATTGCTCTAGGGCCTTTGAGAAAGCTGCAGACATGTACGTACATTCTCAATTATTTTGTTCTGCAGATAATATCCCAATATTCCCAATTTTATTTATGAAGTTGAAGAAGCAGATTCTCGAAAAAACTAGAATAATTTGTTTATTACAAAAAAATAAATTCTGATATTGATTCTTTATTCTAAAACCTTTTTTATTATTCAAGTAGGTCAGACTAGTGGTATCATTTTTAATTATGTAAAAACTTTTTAACAGATCCTACTTACTATTTATTACATCGATTTTAAAAAACAGAAACGTCACAGTGAACACAGTGACAAATGTCGCGATGATCGCTGATCGCTGCGTGCAGACGCTGCATAGATCGCCGCGACCAATGACAGGACGCGTTGATGTGAACACATCGCTACAAATTCATACACGCTGTCTGGTCGCCATCGCCATCGTCATCGTGCACGCCGGCTGCACGCGTTGGTCTGGTCTTACCTTTACTAAAATAAAACAATTTTGTCAGGTGATCATCCGTGCTATGACTTTATTTACATTCCCAGAACGCGTCTACCGGAACATAAAAGACTGTATACCTTCCGAGTTGTGAGGTTTGCAAATAACCGTAAAGTTTTGTGGATGTATGTCGCCGCGTGCGAGTAGTTTGCAGTGTGAGGTCCGGTTTCCACGAAGGCGGAGCGGAGCTGAGGGGAGAGGAGATGTGCGGCGAAGCTGGCAGGCTATTTCCACCAAAGATGAGCGGAAAAGAGTGGAGCGGTGCGGAGACGAGAGATGTGGGAGCTGTACATAGCTTTTTTTTATACACAACGAGGAAGCTCTTGGCCTGTATCTCACCTGATGGTAAGTGATGATCAGGCCGAAGGTGGAAGCGAGCTTCACCCGGAATCCTCATCAACCACGACAAGTGCGCCCGAAACTTCTCCGCTCTTCTCCGCTCGATCCATTTCCACGGAAGCGGAGCGGAGTAGAGATGTGCAAATAAGGGAATCTGATTGGTTATTCCAAAACTTCTCTGCTCCGCTCCGCTTTGATGGAAACCGACCCTCATAGTGTATGTGATTTTTTATGACCCTGCGACTACGTGGCACGATAAATATTTGTGTAGGGTATTGGATGTGCCGGGATTTGTCGAGTTTGTAAGGATGCTCGCGTTGGTTATAAATAGTTAATAGAATCTTGAGAGCTGTTCAAGGTTTCGATGCTGTATTTGAGCGTTTAGATCCATCAATCTGCTTTTCTTTTCGTTTCGTTTCAGCCAAATGACGTCCACTGCTGGACAAAGGCCTCCCCCAAGGTTTTCCACAATGAACGGTCCCGCGCTGCCCGCATCCAGGCTCCTCCCGCGACCCTCACCAGATCGTCGGTCCACCTAGTAGGAGGCCTGCCCACGCTACGTTTTCCAGCCCGTGGTCGCCACTCGAGAACTTTCCTGCCCCAACGGCCATCGTCTCTACGAGCTATGTGCCCCGCCCACTGCCACTTGATTTTAGCAATTCTGCGAGCTATGTCGGTTACTTTGGTTCTCCTACGGATCTCCTCATTTCTGATTCGATCACGCAGGGAAACTCCGAGCATAGCCCGCTCCATCGCCCTTTGGGTGACCTTGAGCCTTCTTATGAGGCCCATAGTAAGCGACCATGTTTCGGATCCATATGTCAACACTGGCAACACACACTGCTCGAAGACTTTCGTCTTGAGACACTGCGGTATTTCGGACATGAGTATATGGCGAAGCTTNTTTTGTCTTTAATAATAACTCAAAAATACAAAAAGACATCAGTTTTGGTCAACTAGGTATTTCTAGTGGCTCTAAATTAATGACTGAGACGTTTGATGACTCTAATTAGGTTTTTATTTATGGCATACTTAGAATTGCTCTAGGGCCTTTGAGAAAGCTGCAGGCATGTACATTCTCAATTATTTTGTTCTGCAGATAATATCCCAATTTTATTTATGAAGTTGAAGAAGCAGGTTCTCGAGAAAACTAGAATAATTTGTTTATTACATAAAAATAAATTCTGTTAATGATACTTTACTCTAAAACCTTTTTTATTATTCAAGTAGGTCAGACTAGTGGTATGTTATGATTAATTCATTTTTAACTGTGTAAAAACTTTTTAACAGATCCTACTTACTATTTATTACATCGATTTTAAAAAACAGAAACGTCACAGTGACGAATGTCACGATGATCGCTGATCGCTGCGTGCAGACGCTGCATAGATCGCCGCGACCAATGACAGGACGCGTTGATGTGAACACATCGCTACAAATTCATACACGCTATCTGGTCGCCATCGCCATCGTCATCGTGCACGCCGGCTGCACGCGTTGGTCTGGTCTAACCTTTAGAAGGTACACAAAGTTCGCAAGTAACATTTTTAATAAACAGTAATTTAAAGTTGAGTAATATAAACAATACCTATTTTCAGTGAATATAAAAAAGAAAAGTGTTTCTTAAAAAATAGATCTAATCACAATATAAAATATTTTAGAAACAGAGTCTGAATAGCAATTGCGTAACATGAGCACTTTGATTTGAAATCAATAAAATCTTATTAATACTTCCATTGTGATTAATGTTAACAATTATATTAATACTAGCATTCCGCCAGCGGCTTCGCGCGCGTTGACTACATTATCTACATATTTTACGGAACCCTATTTTTTTCCAAAATAAAGTTTAGCCTATGTTACTCGTGGATGTATGTAGCTTTCGAATGGTGAAATAATTTTTAAAAACGATCCTGTAGTTTTTGAGCCTATTTTTTCTCTTTATAATATTAGTGTAGAATCTGGCTTCCATTATAATTAATTACTTTAGTTTGTAATTAACACGTGTTGCGAACATTACAAACTTTGTCAGTATCGATAGTGAATTTGTATCGATGTTGTCGATGACTATCGTTGTACAACACTGGTCTAATAGCCGAGATAAAGGATTACGCTCGTGCTGTCGAAAATATGATGTTGGGATTGTGGTTTTTGCGATGACGATAATGAGGTGATTATCAGAGACAGTATTAATCAGTAAGATTGGGGTTGGCTGAGCTCTACTATTCTGTTTTACTGAGAAAATAATTTATTTGTACCTAAAATGTACCAATAACAACTTACAATGTTGAATTCTTTGACTTAGAAATGAACTTTACTATGCATGGACCTATAAAAAAAGTCGGACGGAGTCTCATCAACAAAATACTGTGACATTAGGATACACCAGCTTGCCTGTACGTACAGGCCGGCACGCACACATTCACACCCTGTTACACCACTTCGAGAGCAAACTTCACACAGTTGACACATTTAAGCAGCGAAAAAACAACACGAATACGACATGTCTTGTGTGATGAAATTGTGTAAAAACCGTTCTGTTCGAACAAACAAAAATTAAGGAATCACATTTCACAGGTAAAATAATAATCCAATCACTTATTTCTCGACATTAAAATATTGAAATTAATTGAAATCAAACGTCATTCACTCGAAAAAATAATACGTCAAAGACCAGTGTTCTCAGTTATTTACGTGGGAAAATTACCCGAAATATGGGAAATTAATAATGATTTTAGGACTTTTTAGTTATGTATTACGCATACTATGGAAATAAAATAATTTATCATAATTATTGTGTTTTAATGGGATATATTTTCATAGGCAAATTTGATCCTTCCCAAAAATGTGGAACTGCGAAATTCAAATTTTCTTACATTGATTGCAAGTCAGTGTCAGGTTGTATGTTAAAAAATATCTATCAGAGATAATAATAATATATTGATGATGCATAAGATTATGATTATAATGTACACAAGATTCGTAATTTGTAACTGCGTGAATTATTTTTGATCAACANATAATGCAAATATAGGAAAAATAAATAAATAAAAAATAATCATACCGCATATTTTGAAATTCGCCACTACTCGCAACGGAATCAAGTAAGTAATTTGATTTAATACGTCATAAATTGTAAACCGCTACGTTTGTACGGCGGAACCCTCGGTGTGCGAGCCCGACTCGCACTTGGCCGGTTTTTTTGTATACTTACATAAATTATAAATTTTCTTCAATAGTTTAATTTACTTTCTCATATTTTTTAAACAAATCCTTAATTATTTTCTATGATATTCTCAAAAAATTAATAGATGTACCTACGTTTTACTTATTTTTCGCTACAACTGTGAAACTCTACTAGTAACCACTCTACTTCAAATAAAAGTAAAAACTTCTAATTTATTAATAAAACTGGTGATAAGTGCCTAGGTACTTATAGCCTGAATGCATTATGTGGGTAACAACTCATAATAAAATGTTTATGGCTTTGTAGAGCAAAGGAATTTCCTGAAATTATGTGCATACGAATAACTGCGTACCTATTATATTACAAAAGATAAATAAAAATATCAATTTAAATACATTCTAACACCCATAAAAAGTAAGACTCGCGTTGAACGTTCAGTATAGAAAAGTCATTTTAAACAATCGTTCAACGCATGTGTAACTTTTTATTAGTAAAGTAGGTATCAAGTGTTACACCGTTTTATCGCTTTAAGAATCAATCAATAATCAAATTCCAGTTTTTCTTTTTCCAGACGCCCAAAAGAAACATTTGTTTAAAATGAAAATTCTTCTGTTGTCATCTTAACAGACACGTAATTTCCTTAACACATTCACTGCCATTGCTTATTCATATGGAAAAATGTGCTCCTTGGTGAACCGACGGAACTCGGGCCAAGCGCTATCTATATGGAGTGTGTAAGTGTCAATTTTAGTATGGCGTATGAATCTCAATTAGTTTCCGCCAGAGCGAATCATGTCATTGAGAATATGTTTTAGTAAACAAACCATGTACGTGAGGGTATATTTATCACTATTCCATGGGCCTTAAATTACAACTCGATTACATGAATCATTTTGGTGGTCCAAAACTATCAATTAGGTGTTATCTTATAAGTAATTGATTTATTCTTGTCAGATTGTTGTAAGGATCGCTTATTGAATGTTTTTTTTAAATATTTATATTTATCACAAATTGCATTGACATTGTTCGTCCGGTGACAATTGAAAATAGGCCATAAGGAAATAAAATTTGCCCCCATCCAATCGAAATAGTTCAAACTTATTAAAAACTTTCGTCATCATTAGAGCTAACACTGAAATTAAACTAAAGAATCTGCCGTTCAAGGATAAAAGGTGCTTATTCATTTTAAAATCATCATCATCATCATCATCATTTCAGCCATAGGACGTCCACTGCTGAAGATGCATAGGCCTCCCCCAATGCCCCCCATGTTGATCGATTGGTAGCGGCCTGCGTCCAGCATTTTAAAATAACAAAAAAGTATTGTTCAATTCCTAATATTACAAACCGAACTGTTGCTACTAAATAGTTTCGGTAGTTCAGTTCTATACATATTTCAACTGAACTACCGCTACGAACAAGTTGCTCTAGTTCGGTCAACCGGACTACTGCTACTAGAGAATATTTCCAGAAACCTCTATATAGGTCATATAAATGTTATAGAACCTGCAATCTCTCAAATCAGCAGCTTTTAAACTGATAGGCTATCGTCTTTAATCTCTCTAGTTAAAATAAAATGGATATGGCGATGGAACTTGTTCAAAACTTGATCCCAACTCAAGCTTAGGTTCAAGTCTGAGATTCGTTTAATTAATTTCAATATTTGAACCTTATTACAATATTCATTCGATTCATGAATTTAGGAGCTCTATATTCATATTTGAGCGTCATACTTCACACGCAATTTCCCTTTCCTCACTCAGATATTTCTTGCTGTCTCTTTCCCATTGCTATTAATCACCGCCCTGTCTGCCTCATACTACAGTTCAGTAATCAATAATCATTACTCATTATAGTTTTTTTCAGAACTCCATCGTCCCACATAATCCCAACTAATATTATAAATGCGAAAGTAACTCTGTCTGTCTGTCTGTCTGTCTGTCTGTCTGTCTGTTACGCTTTCCCGCTTAAACCTCGCAACCGATTTTGATGAAATTTGGCATAGAGATAGTTTGAGTCCCGGGAAAGAACATAGGATAGTTTTTATCCCGGTTTTTGAAACAGGGACGCGCGCGATTAAGTTTTTCTGTGACAGACAAAATTCCACGCGGGCGAAGCCGCGGGCGGAAAGCTAGTACACAATATTCTTTGAACAACATTCATCAACATATGCTTGAATTTTTAAGATGTATTTTGAGGTTCCTTGAGGATCGATTCGCATCTAATATACTCGAACGACTAGCAAAAGGAGGCGACTGGAAAAGCCAATTAACAAAGACACTAAATGGCATTCGCAAATAGAGGGTTCGTGTCTAAGGTACAACGAAAAGGTCACTGTATAAGGACGATAACGAAATTCAAAGTAAATTAATCAATGTAAAACATCATCCATTCTTGTGATCTAGCCTACATGCAATTTTTATGTACCAACCTAGTTTCTTACCTAAATTAATTACTATTGATTCTTGATCATTTAACGTACAGTTTCTGTTGCGAAACTGGCCATCATTGAATGACTAATTGGAAAGTCATTTGGCCAGCAAAATTCGGTTCAGTTGTGTCAAAGGACATTTTCTCTTTTGATAATTAACAAAATGATGGGGATGGGTCATTACCTATAACAAACGCTACGCGTTCCTCACATCACCCTGCTAATGAAGTACTTTCGAAACACACAACGTAATATTAGTATTGTAGCTACCTAAGTACATTGTCATAAGTATCACATTCGCTATATAGCATTGGCTTCTGATGTCACTATTGCTGGTATTTGCATTTTAATGGCTTGTTTATTGAATTAATACAGACGAGAGTGAGATCCGTATAACTAGGGATAACTTGGAAAATCAATTAGTGTAGGTACTACCCACTGTTAAACTTAAGTGGGGGCTGGTTCACTTTTGTGTAGGTATATTCGCAGAATCAAACAATGAATGAGGTATCTGAAGAAGGAAAAGGGTTTTCATGAAAAAAGTCTTGTACCCATTTTTTCAAACATTAACTTAACTTCGACTCGATTCCGAATGAAAATAAAATTGGACTACCGTTATTTTGAATTCGTATTCGGCGAATCATATTTGCCCGAAAACGTTAACTCGAATGCTCATAAGATCGAAAAATCACAAACCTTATTAAATCGATGTATCAAAATCGTGAGAGACACTTCAACAAATTTTATGGTTGACGGTGTAAAAGGTAAGATCACTTACACTCCCACAAATCGGTTATTGCCTTTTTTAATGGTTATATTTTTTAATGCATGAAATAATATATTCGTATACGTGAAAACCTTGTTCAGTGTTACAATTATTAACAAAATCATTATAAACATAAAAGCATTTCATTTATTCAAAATACTTACAACGTTGTTTACTTTATTTTATGATAGTTATTGATGGGTTTGGAATGTGGAAAAAACAACAAATTAAGGCGAATTAAAGCAATAATTTGGTTTCGCGATAGTTAATCTAATTACTTACCGAACCCATGCTGTTCAAGCCAATTTTGTGTATGGTGTAAACAGGACTCATTTCTTATTTGTTTGACGGAATCTTCTGCCCTCCTTCACAAGTTCTATTTCATTCGGTACTTCACTTTAGTCCATCACACAAATGTCTTCAAAATAAATGGAGCCATTAAGACTTGTCGTCAAATAGTAGAGATCAGTATCGGAGTAATTGTTAGAAGGTTGGGTCACGATACCGAGTTAGCACGAACTTCAATTAAAGGAATTTAGTTAACACGACTAATAGGTATGAGAGACGGCGAGGCTTCAATTAAGATGGATTCCACTGCGTTGTTCGGCGTATTTTTATTTGCACTAAATTGTATGTGGTTTGATCAACCATCCAAATGGAAATGAGCGTTTGATCCGAAAATAATAGATAGTCTGTGCGTGTCCAAGGCAGCACCATCGGACGAAACAATAGGCCATGAAGAGCGAATAGCCGTCTTCCATGAGCCGGCGCGCGGTGTGACGCGTTCACCGTAGCTTCCGTTGTAAATACTGATTGCCTACCACCATCGCCAAACCTAATATGTCTAATTGCCGCTTTAAAAGTTAATGCATTAACTTGATCGTGTTCCGATGTCTAATCTCAATTACCACTATTGGTGTTTGCAATCTAAACGTTTTAAGTTAATTAATTTTTAAGAGATTTTTTCACACCTCGTTTTCACTTCAATTTAGTGTGGTGGCTACCAATAACGATCGGTGTTACCAATTTTGACGTTTGAAATTTTGGAAAATTTTAAACTTCTCAGAAATAAGTAGAAGTGTTTCATGATGATCAGAATATTAGTTAGTAAGAAAAAATATAAATCTAAGTTTTATTTTTTCTGAGATTTGATGTTAATCAAAATTCAAACTTACATTTTAGGGGTATAATGTATTAATACCTAATATTTATTTATAAATTATTAAAATAAACAGCCATTTTTTACAACAAACGCAAACTTAACTATCATAAACAAAGAAAAAAAAAAAGAAAACTTATTGTTTAATCAAAAATAAAAGCGTGTCCGCGAGACAAAGAGGGCGAGGATGCTGGCTGCATTTCCTCGCTGGATATCAATACTGAAGGTATTTGGTTAATTCTGGTTATTCGACAAGCGTCTTTCTACCGCCCGTTTTTGTTCAGATTCGTCAAAACATTTTACAGGTTTTTATAGCGACCTACACGGTCACAGCCTTGGCTTTCATTTCTCGGCGACCAATATGGCGATTTTTTTTTCGCTCGACCCTTGGTTTTTTTTCACGCACACTTCCACGACTCGATTCGGAATATATTGTAATTAATAATGATATTCACCTTTTAACCCGTTTATCGAGTAAGTATACTTTATTTCTACGAATCTCACAAAGCACACATACACAAGATTGGCTAAGAATTTATTTAGTTCTATAAAAGCAGATAAAAATGTGTTTCTTGTTTCTATTGTTGTTTTCTGCATCTCATATCCAGCATTTTAGTAACCGTTGTTCGACGACTTTATTTTCTACTTCGTTCATCGGTTTATACCCAGAAAGAAAGTAGTAGTAGACAAAACAGAAAAAAACATGAGTTCTAACAATTTATATAAATTAATCCATTTTCACAAATAAAAAATATTTGATTTGCTTTGATTTGTTATGCTTAACATAAAGTTGATAGTTATTGGTTTTGAAGTTCTCTACTTATCATTCTGACTGTATTTTCTGTTTTCTTCTAAGTAAATATTTATGGAAATGTGCAGTTGGGAATTTTGGTAGGTATTTTTTATCTGTCGTGTGGAGTTGAGAGCGTGTTCTATTGGGCATACATAAGCCTGAAAAATACCTATAGGGTGGTTAAGTTTCTGATGACGTTGGTGTGGTTACCACGACCAGTATAAATAAATAAATAATAAATAATAGAGGATTGGGAAGCGAGAATCTGGGCTGATGTCTTCTGCGGCTTTGATTCTACCAGCCAACCTTAATAGCCTGTCGTTTCCAAGTGTAGGTGAAAGCATAGCGAGACGACTACGATTTGAAATAGGTTGACCTTTTAAAATCAACTGAAACTCTTCTCCAAAACTTTCCAACTGTATGCGCTGAAGAATATGCCTCTGCCATCAATTCTGCGGTTAGAGGCTCTATAATGTATACTGCTGTATGCTTTTCATTTTATTTTCTCTTTCTTTTGATGCATATGAATGGAATAATACTGCTTCTAGTTGAAAAAATTCAAATGTTTACGATGACAGATTTTGAATTTGGGATTTGGGTAGTTTTTGATAACGTTGGTGTTGTTACTACCCCATTATCTATAAGAAATACTGCGACATGTTGCATTTATCTTTATTTTTATGCAGATTTTAGGTTTTATTTTATTTTAGTCGTCTTTAATATTTACAAAGGATTTCAAAATCTAAATGTCTTAAAATATGTATACCTAGACTATAAACTAAACGTATGAAAACGTAAATAAAATTGAAATCGAAAGTAAATTACAATCCCGATGTTGGCTGAAGGAATAATATTTAGCCAATGTCTTTCAGCAAGATGGCAATGAGACGAGCACAGTTGTATCATTTAGTACCTACATAGCTACATGGTGACGGAAGAGAGTCTTACGTAATTTTAAAAAGCGACTCGTCCCGTTGTCGCTTTGAAGATAAAGATAAAGGTGAATCCTTTAGATAAATATGACCATGACGAATTTAAAAAATAATTTAAAATAAATATTCAAAAAGTTATGCATTTAAAATGGCAGATTTTGCGAGGAGTGGTAAGTTTCTGATGACGTTGGTGTGGTTACTATGCCCGTTGAACTAAAATAGCCACAGGCTTCTTTGTCTCATTTCATTCTGCCTTTATTTTGATGTAGATTTATGATTTTTTTTAAATTTAATCCTTTCTATCATCCATTTTTCATTCCATGTATTAAGATGCTTATTCAAATGCTACAATGTTGATGATTACTGTGCCTACAATCAATGACGTGATCTGAATACTGATGTGAAACACATAATTTGCATTTACAGATATTATAATATTAATTCTAACTCCAACAGATCTAGTTATCCAGTTGGTTAAAAATTACTGCTAATATTGTAGACTTTCAAGACCTTAACTTTTCCCTTAGATACGAGTATGTAAAACAAAACAAGTGTTAAATGCATAATGCGAAACAAAAACGAATTACTGCCAGGCAGTGAGAATTTCTAAAATCTGGAATTAACTTCTTGATGGTCGCTGAAAGTGGATGTTTACTTTTAAGGCCGAGAGGGCATCAGGAGATTTAGGTGCTATCCTTTGATGTCACCGTCACTGATCTTTGATTCTATGTGTTTAATATTTTTTCACTGTTATCTTTATAAGTACAAGAGCGAGGAATGGTTGTTATCTGAAGATTGCCAAGGTGGATTCAATTTCGTTTAATTCTATGTAAAGAAGTTATTACTCTCTTCTTGATAGCAATCGTTACCCAAGGTAACCATCAGTCAGGATTTTGAACAGACAAGTCTGATAAGGTTTTATCAATTCCAGCAGGATCATCTGCCTCTACCACTTTAGTATTCCCTATTTTATCTTAAAGAAACTTAAAGGACTTGACCTTCTTATCTTCATATTTACACAGCTGATTTATATATTAATACAAAATATATATCAAAGATAAACCTCTAAAATCACGTAAAAAAGTAATCAAGTTATTAGATTGATTTATGTTTACGTCTCTGCTTTTAAAATGTTCTACTTTTCATTAAGGAATATTAATTTGATTAAATTTTTATCCCATTGAATGAAACCTTCTAGCGGGGATTGGAAATCGTTATCGTTGGGTTTTTGAGGGAATTTTCCATCGCAATGTAATATTTTCAATCTCTTTGAAGCAATACGAGTAATAATATGCTTGATTTAAACGTTAATCTGTTTCGGGACACACGGGCCTTACGTACATTAATGACACCGCAGTCTACTTTTAAAGAGGGTCATATTCTTGCCACTTGGCATTGATAATGTTATGTTTGAATCCATAAAGTTCGTATACCATGAAGTCGTCCTTAAATTTTGGCGTTGTAATGAATACCTCTACTTTTCTGTTTAAAATGTAGGCGTTTTCGATATCTGTCTCCGCTTTGTGATGGCCGTTTGTATCACATTAACTTGATCCTATTAGCTGATCTTTTTTCCTAATAATATTATTTTATTGCCAAATGTAAAGCCACTTACTTCTGGGAGAGGCTCTATCCCATCTTCTAATCGATTGCTGGAACGCACGTGCAAAGGGCTCAGCGGGTTGGCAGCGAAGGGCTTCTTAATGTATGAGAACCCCTGGCTTTGAGTCATACTCTGGGAATTTATCCCAGAGGGCCCGGGCATAGGGCCCGCAGAGCTGGATATAGTGAATACTTTGCCATCGCGGTACCTGAAACGAAGAGTGGCCGTTTATTTCAGTACTTTTTTTGTTATCTAAAAATGTAAAAAAAATCTTATTGTTTTCATTGCCCTGTAATTTGACATGTCTTCAAGTATGAGGACCAATCATCCAAATTAAAAATTGAAATGATGTGGTGAAAATGGAAGAGCTGTAACTTAATGCAAAAAGGAAAGAGTAGTTTAGGAGGTCCTATGACGAGTTTTCTATCAATACCTATGCCATGAATTTGCATTGTCGCCGGTCATAGATAGCATGTTTTGAACATTTGGAAGTTATTAACGGAAATACTAGGTAATGGAAACAATTAACTTTAAATACATAACTTGTAATAAACTAAATAACATACGAATAAATATGGTCATCGCCAGAGTTCGCTGCCGAGTTACGATTGTGAATAGAGTGACGCGAGTCTCCGCGAGCCGCCGCTATGATGTAAGCCCACATGACAGTGGCGCTGCACACTTCGCAGCATCAGGATTATCTGAAATGAAAGTTTTAATTACTCTCTGCAATTTCCTCAGTCTTTTTAGATGTTTCCGTGATATATTTTTTCATGTTACAAAACAACAACATTGTTAATTACTGCGGATATTTTTAGCTAAATTTTAGGTACCACCACGAAGATAAAACTCGTAGCCTGCGGCAGGTAATACGTTATGCTCCTAATTCGATAGGGCCGTGCCGGTTAATTAGGGCAACGTATTTATTACACGACCCATTTTTTAAATAAGATATCAGTGTCACCGTTGCCACGTTGCCATCGGATATGGTCATATATTACTTTATGATAATATTATGATGATGATATTTGTTTTTATTCCATTACAGGCGAGCCTCTAAAATATCTAAAAACTGGCCTGTCTAATTACTATTATCGTATCCTTCCTGATAAAATAAATCAGATAAAAACTATGAATACTGAATTTCACGCCGGCGCCTCTTTGAAGTAAACAACATGAACTGTTTATCCAGCATTTAAAAATGTGATCTCTCTTGTCTTTGTTTTCAAGTTTATTTTCTTTTTCTTCAATAAATAATATCTGCTTTCTACGACTAGGTAACTTTATCTGAAGTGTAAAAAGTATACAGACATTAGTACACTCGTACGATGCCACTTTGTTCGTCAATATAATAAGTAAGAGTTCCACTCAACTTGTGTTCTCGATCAATCACGTTCTTCAGGTAGGTAAGTAATTTCATTCTGCGAAGATGAAAGCGCTTTTAGCTTGAAAGTAGGTAAGCGCATTTTTCTTTGTAATCATGCCGCGTAGGATTTTAAAGAGATTAGAAAATATGATATCGTCTTTATGATGAAAGGATCTAGGGCTATCAGTAGGTACCTAATCTGCCTGGGGATTTTTAAAATATGACATAAATAAAATAAATATTTTTTACTTAGAAATAATGTTTTACATTCAATGGTCTTTTCATAATAGGTAGGTACAAGTATGTCTCTTTCTTTGCAGAGTCTCCAAAAACTACATATTTCACAACAGGCTTTTAGCCAACGATTTTAGCAGAATTACCTCAACATTTACCTCTGAGTTTCTTTTTCTTATAAACCTAAGCTTTAACTGCTAATTTAATAGTTTACCATGCACTTGCACATTTGTGCTTTACTAGTGTTTTTCCTCGTAGGTACCTATCCTAGTTACTTACTACGGCACCAAACAAATTCAATGATAATGCCAGTTACATAATTTCGACGCTAGTCAGTACTAAAATAAAGATGTCTAGTCGAAATCCTCCAGAAGTAAATTCTTGGTTGTAACAATTCTGGCGTCAGACCTAATGAGCCGGTATATTCACCAGACACGGTTCAATCGCAGCGACCGGCTTAAAATTAACCTCTGAAGGAAAAAAATATTTCCCAGACAGTTAAAATAATTAATGTTCCAATGTTCTACATTTACATTCAATTCTAGTTCTCTACATTTCGTTCAATACGGTAGTAGTACCGTATTGAACGAAATGTAGAGAACTCTTGTTAAATGAAATTCTAAACATCGAAAGAGTCTTTCAAGAGTTGTACTCTGGGTATGGTAATTTCAGAAAGATATAAATTAATATTATTACGTACTGTATGTACTTCTAATGGATACCGTAAATAGCTCAATAACAAAAGCATACAACTACTAAGTAGGTATGAATTATAGATATATAATTAAAGAATTATGATAGAATTGAGTTTGAGAAAATCATGATGTCTACGTTCCTTTTTAACCGACTGCGCTAGAAGGAGCTTATTTACGTAAGATTCTGTATTTTATGAAGATGTTACTTGATTTAACAAAATCCTTTTAATGTCCAAAGCAACCTGGTCCAAGGACTAAGATAGGACGCAAAAAGGATCGTTTGTTAATTGAGTGCGATTTCAAATAGTTTTTCGTTTGATGTTTATTTTTAATTCACTTTCTCATGTTTTTTTCCATGGCTTTTCTTTTGAAGATGATTTAAAATCATAATTCATTTTTCAGTAGCAATAAACCAGACTCAAAGGGCTTAGATTTGAAAGCATCACAAAACTCTAAATCCATCTACATTATGAATCCATTTGAAAACGGAAAATTTTCCAATACAGCTTATGAAGGGTACGCAGCGTTTTAAAGACCGAAGAGTTTGGATATTATATAAGTAGGCACCTACCTACCTAAGCAATATGTAATCTTTTAAGTAGCGTATGTTGTCACGGAGAAAGAGAGTTTATACCATATTTTTGGAAAACTATCGAATATCCTAATATTATCCACCTTTGTTATTGTTTAGTCGGACTTCATCGTCATAATGATTTCAGCATAGGACATCCACTTACCGTTGAACATGGCCTATGTTGGTTCCCCCAATGATTTTCCACAATGGCCGGTTGGTGGCGGTCGGAAATATTTAAACGGAATCTTCAGAATTCTAAAATGAGAGCAATAACATTAAAACTAAAACGGAAGGCATCATAAAATATTTAATCATAACAACTTATTGTTATCCAAGACCGGACACGGGCTGAGTTCTCTATGATACTCGACGGCACGTCAAGTGCAGAAAGGTTTCTGAAAAGTCGCTCTTATTCGCAAGATATAAGGGCGATCTTAAGGTTATGTTACCCTATAATGTAGTTGTGTGTACGTTACTATAGGGAAAGACTTCCGAGCTTTTGTAATATGTACAATATGATTAATGACTATAGTATTATGCCATCCACTGACGAGCAAGCTAAAATATCCGAAGGGCACTCATTTACTAATTGATACTAATAGTCAATGTTTTTATGTACACACATTAATCGACTATCTGATATTAAATTTCTAAATCAAGTACCTTTACACCACTACAGAGAAAAGTTATGGACGGATTTCGGATGTTTTTAAGAGTTATGTTTTTGTAAATTATGGTTATTGTTGATTTTTGTAGAAAATCATGATTTTTGTGTAGGTACCTACCTAACTATGTGTTGTTACTGGTATTTTGTCTGGAAAGTTTTTGAGAAATTAAAGCCTTTTTTAAAAACGGATTGGCCAAGACACATGACGTCATCTCTTACAGTAGTGAACCGTTGTTGGTGGCGGCTAAGGAAAGGCCGTCTGGTTTTGAAGTGCCGATTTCTTATTACGTAGAAATAAGTATTATTAGACAAGATAGTTTACAGGGTGGAATTTTGTAATGCCACCTGAAAGGAAAGTACTCATAATATTGTAGATAGTAATTTTTTCTCAAAGAAAACATTCCTTTATTTTTGAAAAAAAATTGAACTGCATTCAAAGATATCCAAAAATTTGCTTACCACACCCGGGAATCGAGCCAACAAAAATCTGTTAAAAATTACACCCTGTATTTTTATTACATCGATCGTTAGGGCTAAGTATAAGGATGAAATCTCTCTAACAAACTTGATAAATCAAATGGAAGGAAAACCATGAAATCTTAAATTATTTGAATTATGTACAGAAAATTTTATGGTATGGTAGTGAATTTTCGAAAATTTTTCGAAAATCTTTGAATGCAGTTCTCTTTCTTTTCAAAAATAAAGGAATGTTTTCTGTCAGTATTTTTTTCTATCTATAGTATTAAGAGTACTTTCCCTCCAGGTGGCATTACAAAATTCCACCCTGTATATTGTCTCTTTTTAAAATTTGTTATTAAAGATCGTTTCATCCACGAATAAGCGCCCCACCACTTTTTGGTTTGGTGGTGGGGCGCGTCTTCGAGGATGAAACGATCTATAAGTAGGATAATATTTTTTTAGAATTACTAAACCGTAAAGTGGATCTAATGTAGGTACGTTATGAATTCATCGGCAAAAAACATTAAGTAGCGTATTTATAAGCGGCTGGCGTCCAAAAGAAATTTTTGTGGGCACATTAATTTTTTTACGAACCATCTTCCAGTCCAACCAAATTAATTATCTTCATCCCAATTTGCTAATGTAAGGTGAAAGTATTATTTCTTTTCAGAACGTGATGACTCGTTTAGCACTTATTAGTATTCTTTGATCGTTCCGTCTTGCTTGAGGGCTTCACCATGACAGCCGTATTGATTATTGCGTAAAGCTCTATTTTACTGTGTTGCATTTTATGGGAGTGTCAATGTAACTAATAGGTGTCCAGTTATGACCTTTGTCGAGGGTCGCAAATTGTTTGTTTATTCACTGGGTTTGCTCAAGTTGGACGGGCGAGGAAAATTATAAGAAATTAATTGGCGCTGTGACTGAGCATGACTCTTTTGTCTATAATATATCTATAAAAGCGAAAGGTCACTGATTGACTGACTCACTTATCACGAAATCTCAGAAACTCATCACGAAATCTCAGAAACTATACTTAAGTGTTAGGAGGCTCAAATTTTGCATAGGGGTTCCTTTTCGAACGTGGGTGCTCACTAAGAACGGATTCACGGGATCCACGCGTATAAAGTCGCGGGTGGCCGCTAGTATTATATTATAAAGGATATATTTAATTTTGTTTCTTTGAAAGAAAAAAACTCCGAAACTATAGGACCGATTTGAAAAAATCTTTCATAGAATCCAACATGGTAAGTTCTAAATATAGGCTATAAATAACATAATTATTTTCAAAAAGACAGTAAAATATTTCAATAATTAACTTTTAACAAAAAATTGGCATTTTTCGCAATGGACACCTCATGTCACGCATTTAACCGAAGTTCGAGCTATAAAATTACAATTTCTATAGTTGTGTTAAGACGACTTTTCAACGTAACGACAAAGTAAGTACAAGTAGTGGGTGAACTTGAACCCGTTTTCCGCGTCAAGGAAAATACCCAGTCTCTAAAATTGTCAAGGGCGAGTCGAACTCGCGCACCGAGGGTTCCGTACAAACCTGTAGGTATACATATAATTTTGATTTTGTTACAGCTTAAAGGTTAAAGGTACTAATAAACCTGAGTATTTGAAATGAATTTCAACTTAATACCTCTACGCATTCATGAGGAAAAGAGTAGTAAGTTTAATATTATTATAATACCTAACTACTTACTAGATCGTAGTTTGCATGGTAATGTAACTACATCATATTTTTTTAGTTTTATCAATCTCTTCTAATAGAATTTACGTATAATAATGTGGACACATTTTACCACTTTGGAAGTGTCTCTCGCGCAAACTTATTCAGTTTAGAAAAAAAAAATGTTAGAAACCTCTAAATCATTTTTGAAGACCTATCCATATCCATCCATAGATACCCCGCGCGTATGGGTTTGATGAAAAAAAAAAATGGTTTCTGTTCTAAGTATGGGGAACCCCCAATTATTGTTTTTTTTTTCTATTTTTGTGTGACTGTGACATACGGACGGACAGACAGACATGACGAATCTATAAGGGTTCCATTTTTTGCTATTTGGCTACGGAACCCTAAAAACTGTCAAGGGCGAGACGGAATGGCGGCGTATTCAGGATCCCGTTTTTTTTTTTTTTTTTTTTTTCGTCCGGAAATGCATGAAATTGCATACCCACTGGCCCGGGGGAACCAGTGGGTTATGTGAGGCTCTCCCTGCCAGATGGGCAGGGCCTACTCACTAAAACCTGACGGTGTCCTCCCGAAGTCTTTGGGACGGAGCTGCGAGTTATTGTCCGAGCTAGACGGCCTAGACATTCTTTCGCGGCTCCGCCCCAGACTGTGACTCGCTCTGTTGGTCTGAGCAAGCGACGACTGGCTTCAGGGGAGTAGTACCTCCCCTGTTCTTCACTAACGGTGCGCGTGAACACATACGCGCGCCGCCGCCGCGGATCCTCCTTTAGCGGCCACCAAACACCCCCGTGTCTAGTGGCCGAGGACCCTTAAGAGGGGGCATGGAGATGGTAGTGTCTCCTGCGGTGTCCTGGACGTCGGCGACGGTTCGGTGGAGCGTCAGGCGAGGCCTCTCGCTCCCTCTCCGCCGCTTCTTTCTGCGACATGACCTCCTCGCAGAAGTGGAGCACCGCATGCCATGCATCTGGGCTCTCTAGCATACGAGGCAGGATGGCCCGTAAGGAGAGATCTTGTCCTACCTGTTCCACGAGGATTTCGCGCTCTGCCACCCAAGCTTGGCACACTTCGAGTGTGTGCTGCGCGGAATCCTCAATGCCTTCTCGACAATGCCAGCAATTGGCACTTTGCTCCCGTCCTATCCGAAATAGATAGTCGCCGAAACAGCCGTGGCCAGTTAGCAGTTGGGTCGCTCTATAAGAGAGACGACCGTGTTGCCGCCGTACCCACTCCTCCAACACCGGATGTATGGCGCTTATGGTACGACGGCCTNACGCATACACCTTTCATCCTTTTAAAATGGCACGGAATAATTCTGTCTACATTTCCAAGTAACATCTGCCGATCTATGTTTTTCTTAAAATAAATGGGTAAAATGTTTTGGCTAACATGGCATCCCTAAATTCACTCACACAATAGACAAACGCCAAAATTTTGCGTCACAGTTTTGTTGTAGCGCGAGTTCCGTCCGCCTTTTTTTATAGGTCCATGTTACTATGCTTCATTTGAAAATTTCAAACTGGCTGAAAATTACGTGTGGGTTTTGTAGAAGTAAAAAAGCATTTTATCATAATTTGTCTGAAAATGTTTGTTCTTTATAGAGCAAAAACTTTCTAACTCTATTAGAAACTTATGATATCCAATACACCACACTGGTTACTAATCAATGCCCATTATTGCCCATTACCGCATTCGAACGTGCCCAATACCGCCAATACAAATACCATAAAATTGTAATTCTTCATTCTATAGTTCCAACTGGATGTAATAATGTCCCTAATTACTAATTACCGTCATCGAGAAAACTTTGATAGAGCTTGATATCCCTATTAGGCTCTATATATCCTTATTAGGACACAGGCCATGCAACGAATAGCCCCAAACACCATACGAATAAAATTATTCATTCCATACATGATCATTCTACTCACGATGTGCCAACTGGATGTAATAATGTCGCTAATTACCGCCATCGAGAAAACTTCGATAGAGCTTGATATCCTTATTAGACTCTATCTATCCTTATTAGGACACAGGCCATACAACGAATAGCCCCAATGGTGCCCACTAAATTACTGTCCGTCACTCATAGTACGCCTATAGGCGTCCGAGATGATTTGTGCGCTGTTGCCAACTATTTTTCATTCTCCCCGCCTTTACTAAATCATACCCGCTGTACTCCTTGTTTATATACCCTACACAATATTCAATCTACTACCCCAACGTTAGAGTTTAGTTTCTTTTACGCCACATTTATTTGTGTGGTTCAATAAAATCTGTGTGATATATTGCGGGGATTTGTTTGTTCTTTCACCTTTTTAAAATAACGATGTTTGGTATTAAGATTTATGGCCCAATTTCCGTCAGGGGGCGCGACGACCGTCCAATCAGAGGCGACAAGTGTCAGTTAATTGTTTTAAGAGGAAGCCATGTATTGAGGATTGCTTGTTTTGCATTTTTGGGTTGCAAATCAATCTCGATTGACATGCCTTCCTGTTTTACAATGCCCGGAGTTATTTTCATGTTATGTATTCTCTTCAACAAGCACAGTTTTGATTTGTAAAGAAAAAAAAATTTAAGCAATGTAATACTATTTCTACTTGGATTTAGTTGTTAAAATAAGTGTTAGATACATACACATTATAATGGAAAAATAAATATTTTAGAAATCATTATAATTTGTAAATAAGCAAGTAGCACACTCACATCACAGGGCGATGGAGCGTGCTATGCTCGGAGTTTCCTTGCGTGATCGAATCAGAAATGAGGAGATCCGTAGGAGAACCAGAGTGACTCACATAGCCCGCAGAATCGCTAAAATCAAGTGGCAGTGGGCGGGGCACATAGCTCGAAGAGCTGATGGCCGCTGGGGCAGGAAAGTTCTTGAGTGGCGACCACGAGCCGGAAGACGTAGCGTAGGCAGGCCTCCTACTAGGTGGACCTACGATCTGGTGAATGTCGCGGGAGGCGCCTGGATGCGAGCGGCGCAGGACCGGTCTTTGTGGAAATCCTTGGGGGAGGCCTTTTTTCCAGCAGTGGACGTCTTTCGGCTGTAACGAACGATCACTCACATCATTAAATCTTTCAGTAAATTTTCTTTGTAGAGAGCATTCATTTTGCGAACTCGGTCAAAACTTCACAAAATGGAGACTCCGATCAAATTATTCTTACTGAGAATATTCGAAGTGTTTCTTAGCAAACATTTATGCTATATCTCCTTTTTGTTCCGTGACTTCATCTACATACCGTCCCTGGAAATGTGGAACAAATCCAATGAAGGAGAGAAAGGCAAATAAAAGCATCGAACGAACTCGCACAAGAAACGTAGTACAGGTATAACAGAAAAAGAGAAATACGTTCAGTAGGTCTATGTTTTCATATGCTTTACACACTAAAAATAAGTAAAAAAGTTACAGGTATAATCCCATATTATAACTATAGAGACAATGAGAACAAATTGAATGAATTAGTTTTGATTATTCAGTGGTGTTAATAATAATTAAGCCTAGACGCAGACCACCGATTTTTAGTTGGTCCATAGTTGGGGTCGGGCTGTTGATCAGTATAGAGATGTATGAAAGTGCGCACATTAAGTACACCGATTTGGTATCGGCCAATTCTTCATACAAATTAGAATCTTGCCCAACTATCGGCCAACTAATAGTCGGTGGTCTGCGCCTAGGCTAAGTAATAAGATTTGCTACTTTGCGATAGGCTTAAAAAGTGAAAATCAAATCAAATGCAAATTTTTAGGGAGCTAGTTCTAGACAGTTTTAGGTAATTTTATTATTAGTGAAAATTAGCGCCTTTCTGTAACTCAATTAATGATAAATATGACTTTTATTCATCTATTTGCGGTGTGCTTACCATGAGTTTACGTTAGGTACGCTCGCTAGCGAGTACGTCAAAAATCTCTATGAAGATTTTGTTTCTTGAAAGTAGCCGCTAGGGGCGCTGCACAATATGTCATACACACACCTAACGTAAACTCATGGTAGGTACACTGATTAAGAGTATGTATTTTAAAATGAAGGAAAAGAAATAAAAGCTTTATGCAAAATAAGTAAAGTGGGGCTACTCTATCTATATCTATTCTGAATGAGAGTCTGCTTCGCCGAACTGGATACGTTGTTTTGTATTGTAGTATGAGATATAGTGCCTAGAGACTACTAACATGTGTTAGTTCTTGTTTATTATCTAACACGAAATGAGAATACTTAGTATTTTCTTATTTGATATCAGGTATTTCATTCATTACTTAATTTTCTCTGTTTAACTCATGCCAAATTGTGATTTCTCTACATTTCGTTATATTGTAAAATAACAAAATTATTCTTCTTCCTTATGTGTTCAGAGACACATTAATTTTATTTTCTTATTGCTTGTTCTTTTTCCATTTATTGTAATATTTCCTCTTCCCCTAATTATGACATGATCATTCTGTTAAAAATTTACAAATTATTTAATAAATCGTAGTATCTTAAACATGTTCTCTTCTTGATAAAAATATTATTTACGTCACTTGTTTTTCAAATTCACTCAAGCCCAAAACACCTAATTTAGACCCTAAATAAGGACCCTTACCGACTCGATTGCACTCTTCCCACCGAATGAACACAAAATCGATACGATGCGCCCCTATTTCCGATATTTTTCCAATAAGGGCGCGACCATTCGAGCGGACACATCGGGAATCGAATGCTCGACTGCTTTACCTGTTTGAACACCTGACTCGTCTATCTTAAGACATCCCTTCACAAAAATAGACTCTCCACTCCCATATGACGGTCGATTTTCCAATGATGTTATTTGCAGATCTGACGTAGACGACATCGGTAAACAACTTTGAACTGTATGCGTGCGAATTTAAGATTGCATATTCAGTGGGGAGACAACTTGAGATGGTTTTCGCTAGAGGCGGGAAATGCAAAGTGAATTTTCGCGAAACGTATCGAAATGGTTAGAGTCAACGTCAAATCATTTTTATGGATGGATACGTAAGGACGAATTTTTTCCACCGTAACACATGTACAATTCTTTTTTCGGGTAATTTTTTACCCGTGTCGCAAATCGGGGAGGATTCCGCCCGGTTTTGTAAATAGATAAGTTGCGATATTATGCTAGTTTTTTCCTGTTAGAATTTGCGGAATTAGTGGCACCCTATCGAGGGTTGTTTTTGAACCGTTTCTCACAAAGGAATATAGCGTCCCACTACTATTTTGTCGAGATGATAGATTCGTGCCTTGTATGAGTTTAATAGAAAATGCGAGTCCCATACTATAAGTTTTCTTTATTTGAGATTCTCGCATTGGAATAAGTATTAATATACTTAATTACCTAGAACAATTTTTCCTTAAAAGTATTTTCAAACTCTACGTTCTTATAATTGGTTTTTCAGCACGTACGGCCAAAGTAGTTAGACTAGGTAGTAACTAAATTGATCTTTTAAATAGTAATTCTACCAGGTGATAATAGTAACTGAGCCAAATCGTATGCCAATTGCCTAATATCGCTGATAATCTATCTCTTTGGCTTTCTATCGAAAATCATTGTCATTGAAATACATTTTCAATTGACGTCATCACAACACAGGGCAATAATATAGCTCGTAATCGTATATTGCAACCGCAGTGACCACCGCGGCGCGGTAATGATTTCAAATTAAAATGTTCATTAAATTGCGGTGTCCTTGTCTCGCGGGCGGCACATTGAATTGCGCCGGATTACTTTCGGCTCGATTGTTTTAAAGGGTAATTATTGGAAATTAGGCTTGATGTTTATACATAACGGGCAAAGTGGACAGTGAACAGGGCACTTATCATGAGTTTATATTAAACGTCATCACGATTCCGTCAAATAATCTATGCAGATTGAAGAGAGTACTACTCTTCAATCCGCCATACATTTTATGTTATTTTTTACGCGAGCACACCTAATGTATTCTCATGGTAAACACACTGGTGATTTACTTTTACTACACCTAAAACAAAATCAAATGCTACCAAAAGATCTTATGATCCATGTAACTAAAAATGTCGCACTTCTTCTTTTTTCAAGTTATGTTACTTGATACAGTCATAATATAAACTTTTTAACTAGTAAGTAGACAGGATTAGGCATTTAGACGTTCGTTAGATTTTAAAAAGAATTATGAAGGAGTACTAGCACTAACATTGTCCCTTGTCTAACCCAGATCCCTGTCATTTGCCCATGCCGTTTCATTGTGTCTTATACCAAGTTTCTGACCTAGTCGTATGTTATTACGAGTAACACTGTCTAAGAAGACACAAATTTTGTTGAACAGTTTGGGGACTACCAATTCAGTCAGCTCACAAATACACAAATACACCATAAATATTACATATTCAGCCCTGAAAACATTATCAAGCCTCCAGCAAACGATCCCCTGTATTGTATTAAGAGTTGCGTGAAACCCAATTCCTTGGTCGTAGCGTGAAAACTTTGTTAACCTAATGATTACCGAATTACCCACCGGAGAGAATCTAATTACAGGCGAAAATGCGAGGAGACGTGGAGAGCTTTCAAATGTGGGTAGACGGTGATTTCCGCTGATACATGACAGGTACTTTCAGTTTTGAAGAATATTAAATTGAGTTCAGGTAGGCATAAAGCGATCTGGCTGATTTGGCTTTTAACTTTTGGGAATTGTGATGTAATTAATTTCTTCCCAGGTACACCAGCAGTGTGCAAAAGACACAATTTTAAGTTAATATCGAATGGAATCTTTAGGCATTTCTTCCTTCTTTTTCAACCTAAAAACAGATTTTTCAAGCCAAAGACATCGTTTTAGATTAGGAACCCAATAACTCATACCTACTCACGCGCTAAAAGCATAATAGCAAGCAAGAATTAAAAAGATTTGTGTCATATTCTCATTCGGTACCAATTGTCAAATGTCTATGGGAATTTGGTGTCTAAACTTGACTGTATTTTTCCTATGTTTTGGAACTCATTTTAAGTTAATACCCTTGTTAATGACTTTTTTGTGTTACAATATTCCACTAATGGATTATTAAGCAATCCGCTAATAAAATCAAAACAATAGGGATGATGACTGGGTAATGAAATCGAAATTCTGAGGATTCCGTCAACTGGGACCGCAATTAACTGGGACCGCGGTCCCAGTCGCCGGATGCGTAAAAATTAAATAATTTTCTTCCTATTTAGTCCGTCAGACAGATAATTAGAAAATATTAGACTCATATTATTTATTTTTTTCCATAATCGAATAATTACAGTATTATATTGAGTTTAAATGTCGCGTAACGTCACTTTGAGTAAAAATTCTACTCAAGCGTGACGTTATCACGCCATTTCAACTCGATGTAGCACGGTTATTATTTAATTATGAAAGAAAATAAAAAATATGAGTCTAATATTTTTTAATTATCTGTCTGACGGACAAATAAATGAAATTTTGTCGTCTAGTCTATTTCGACATATCGAGGTCAATCGAATCAGACCCATAACCATTTTTTTTTTTTTTTCCGTCAGGAAATGCATGAAATTGCATACCCACTGGCCCGGGGGAACCAGTGGGTTATGTGAGGCTCTCCCTGCCAGATGGGCAAGGCCTACTCACTAAAACCTGACGGTGTCCTCCCGAAGTCTTTGGGACGGAGCTGCGAGTTATTGTCCGAGCTAGACGGCCTAGACATTCTTTCGCGGCTCCGCCCCAGACTGTGGCTCGCTCTGTTGGTCTGAGCAAGCGACGACTGGCTTCAGGGGAGTAGTACCTCCCCTGTTCTTCACTAACGGTGCGCGTGAACACATACGCGCGCCGCCGCCGCGGATCCTCCTTTAGCGGCCACCAAACACCCCCGTGTCTAGTGGCCGAGGACCCTTAAGAGGGGGCATGGAGATGGTAGTGTCTCCTGCGGTGTCCTGGACGTCGGCGACGGTTCGGTGGAGCGTCAGGCGAGGCCTCTCGCTCCCTCTCCGCCGCTTCTTTCTGCGACATGACCTCCTCGCAGAAGTGGAGCACCGCATGCCATGCATCTGGGCTCTCTAGCATACGAGGCAGGATGGCCCGTAAGGAGAGATCTTGTCCTACCTGTTCCACGAGGATTTCGCGCTCTGTCACCCAAGCTTGGCACACTTCGAGTGTGTGCTGCGCGGAATCCTCAATGCCTTCTCGACAATGCCAGCAATTGGCACTTTGCTCCCGTCCTATCCGAAATAGATAGTCGCCGAAACAGCCGTGGCCAGTTAGCAGTTGGGTCGCTCTATAAGAGAGACGACCGTGTTGCCGCCGTACCCACTCCTCCAACACCGGATGTATGGCGCTTATGGTACGACGGCCTGCTTTGCTCTGGGCCAGACGGCGCTTCCATGTCTCTATGGCGACATCTTCATGTATCGTCCTTTGTGCCTCGACCTCTCTGGGTGCTGGTCGCTGATCCTGAGCTCTTTGGTCTCCTCGCCACTGAAAAACTGCGGCGAGGACCAGGGAGTCGAGATCCCAGGGTAGGGTTCCGGCTAAGGCCAGGGCTGCGTCGGTCGAAATGGTGCGGTAACCTCGCACCACTCTTGTTGCCATGAGCCGTTGGACAGCCAGGAGCCTTTTGGCGTTATCTCCAGGAAGGGCGTCAAACCACACAGGGGCCCCGTAAAGGGCCATGGAGCGGACGACGCCCATATATAGCTTCCGGCACAATCTATCTGGGCCTCCCGTGTTGGGGAGCAAGCGACTAAGCGCTCCTGCGGTGGTCACCAACTTTGGCACAAGGTTCTTAAAATGTGCCTGAAATCCCCAGCGGCTGTCTAGTGTTAGGCCAAGGTACCGCATTGAACGGCCCACGGGTATGCAGGTGCCTCCCACGATCAGGTGGGCTCCATCCGGTGGCGCCTGTCGGGCTTTATAAAAACAGATGGCTTCGGATTTTTCAAGCGCTACCTGTAGGCCTAACTCTCTCATCCGTCTGACTACTATGGCTACGCCAGCCGTCGCTCGGCGTGATGCTTCAGCGTAGTCACATCCTCGGGCTGTCACTAGGGTGTCGTCAGCGTAGCATGTTACGCCGACTCCTGTGATAAGTCGCCCTCGGAGGACCCAGTCAAATCCCAAGTTCCACAAGAGCGGTCCTAAGACTGACCCCTGTGGAACCCCACACGACATGCGTTGGTGAAGGAGGCCGCGCTGCGTCTGGCAGATGACTTCTCGGTTCGCCAGGTAGTCGGCTACCACATCCTGCAGGTAGGCAGGCACCCCGTGATGGATAAGGGCCTGTCTAATGCATGCCCACGGCAGAGTGTTGAATGCGTTAGCAATGTCTAATGACACCGCTAAAAGCACTCCGCCGCGGGCAATCTGCTTCTCTGCAATCTCCTTCACCCGAAGAATCGCGTTAATGGTGGAACGCTCTGCACGGAAACCAAATTGCTGCGGCGAAAGGTTGGGCCCCACATTGTCAAGGTGCCGGACGAGACGCGATTGGATGATACGCTCCAAGAGCTTCCCACCTTCGTCTAATAGCACTATAGGTCTATAGCCCGATGGCGAATCAGCTGGACGTCCCGCTTTGGGCAGGAGAACTAGCCTGCCGATCTTCCAGGCCATGGGAAACTTGCCCTGTTCTAGACAGGCGCTGAAAAGGCGCCGTAAGCGTTCTCCAAGTGCCACAGACGAGACGACCCACGCTTTTCCGGGGATCCCGTCCGGACCAGGTGCTTTGTTTTTGCTACGCAGCCGTAATATGGCTGCGCCAAGCTCCCCCTCTGACACAGGTACTGGTGCTTCAGTAGAGGCTACTGGGTGGGGCCTCATAGCTGGTGGGGTGTGCTCCGCCCGAGTTGGGAACAGGGTGGAGATAACTGAGCCTAGTAACGCCGGCTCCATGGTCTCCGTCACTGGTGGCGCCCATGATCGTAGTTTGCCCCTCGCTACGCGGTATGGTCGTCCCCACGGGTCACGGTTTAGTGAGTCCAGCATCTCTTTCCGGGCCTGAACTTTGGCTTTTGCGATGGCCACTCTAAGGGCTTTCTTAGCCTGGCGGTAGGTTTCGTAAAGGGTGTCATCCAGTGTCGTATCGCGACGCCGCCTTCGTCGATGATTGGTAGACTCTCGCTGAGCGGCAATAGCGGCTCTGCGCAGTTCTGCAATGTCTTCCGACCACCAATAGACTTGACGTTTGGGGGGAGGCGGGCCAGCCCGGGGCATTGAGGCATCACAGATATCTGCCATAGCCTCCCGGAACCATGCCACCTCCCGCTCCACTTCTACCTCTTCCCTGCCAACTGGGCTCCAAGCCTTGACAAGGGCAGCCTCCTTCATCATGTCTCTATCTAGGCTCGTCAGTTTCCAACGCCGAAAAATATTCGCTCGAGGTGGGCTAGGCGCTAGCATGCTTGTGTTGGAGGTAGAGACGTTAAAAGTGATATACCGGTGATCCGATAATGACTCTGCCTCCGTCATTACCCTCCAGGCAGTGACCCGATGTGCCACTGTAGGGCTGGCGAAAGAAATATCCACTATCGATTCGCCCTGCGGTCGCACACATGTGGACTCTGTCCCAGTATTGAGAACTGACAGCCCTTGTACAACGGCCCAATCACGCAAGATGGTTCCGCGAACATCCGTCCGCCTTGCGCCCCAAGCCGTGGCTTTGGCATTGAAGTCTCCCGCCACAAGAGAAGGGAGCGAATGCTGTTGGAGGACGACACCCAGCCCGTCAAGGTCAGCCTCGAATTCAGCAACACTTCGACTGGGAGGAAAGTAGACTCCCGCCACAATCAGCTCTCCACACTTGGCGACTACGAAGCCGTCCCCTCGTGCTATTAAATCGGGTTTGTGTGTGCCGGACATTACAAGAGCTACTAACTCTTTTTGGTCAGTAGCCCATTTGTCCCCATTAGGAGGGACTGTGTAGGGCTCCGAGATTATAGCCAGATCAATGGACCACTCTACCATATGCTGCATCAGAAGATCTTGTGCCGCGATGCAGTGGTTAACATTCACCTGCAGTACTTTCATGGCCATTATTTATCCGTCGTGTCCATTTCCTCCATCGTGCCTAGCTCTGGCGAGGGCTTAGAAGCCGAAGTTACACCGGTTCCATTCTTGCCCCTTCCTCGTCGTGTCCTGGGCGGGGAGCAGCTTTTGCTCCCCACTTTATGCTCCGAGCCTTTACCCGCCTCTGCGCATAGTGGGCAGAATGGGGTTGCGGAGCAGTCCCTGCTTTTGTGTCCAGGTTTACCGCAGCGGTAGCAAAGATTGCTGCGATCCACTTGGGATTGGCATTGTGCGCCAATATGACCTGATCCTAGGCAGCGGTAGCAGCGCTGGGGCTTAGCCGGTAGCACTTTAACCTGAGCTGAAACCCAACCTACCAGCAGTCGACGCTTTGATATTTCGCTTGCAACTGCCACCGGTACCTTAACTATCGTTGACCCACTTCCAGAGAAGGATTCCCTAATTGAGCCAACTTTGATGGCCTCCAGAGCACAGTTGGCCGCTTTCGCAATTGCGGCCGCCACTTCATCCCCTGTAATGGAGTCATCTAGGCCTGAGATACGTACATCCACTGTTTTAACAGGCCTAGAGACGCGCACATCCTCCTTGGAGAGCACCTCGCGTAGCTTTTCTGCGAGTGCGTCTGCTTTCTCACCACTAGTAACACCAGGGATCTCCAGTAGTTTTCCCCCGGTTTTCGCTTTCTTGAAGCGGAGTCCGGAAATGCCGAGTTCCTCAATGTTGATTTGGGCTCTTGCGTCACGAATCAAATGCTCGAAGTTAGTGCCCTTCTCCTTTGCCTCCGGCTGCAAAGTCAACAGTATCGCTGCTGAGCGCGGCGGACGAAGTTTGGGCGTCGCCTTCTGACTACGCGGCCCAGGGCCTGTTGACTGAGCGTCAGTTCTTTGCGGTTGTCCTCCTACCTTCTTTTTTTTCCCGCGCTTTACCACCGTGGTCCACCCTTCTTCCATGGACACAGGCGGAGGGGGTAGCGGACGTGGTTCACGGGTGGTCGTTGGCCCTGGGTCTGGGTTCGACCGTTTGGCACCTTTCCTCTTTTTGCTTCTCTTCGTCGTTTTGGGAGAAGAAGCTGGCTCAACGGTTGCAGTTCTGGGAGCCGCAGCCGGAGTTTTCCTAGTGACAGTGTTGGGTGCCGCAGCTGCCGCTGCAACCATGGTCACCGTGGCAGGTTTGGCTGCCGGGGTTTTCCTTGGTGCGGGTTTTGGGGTGGGAGATTTGCCCGCCGAAGACTGAGTGGCCTTAGTGGGTGGCACCTTTGGAGCTGTCCTCTTAGCCGCTTTTGGGGCCGTCAAAGGGGCCGTTGTCGCCGTACTGGACGGAAGGGGTGGAAATTCACCATCCTTTTTCCTTCGGTCTGCCGCAAGCGGAGGTCGGAGGCGCTCTTCCGGCATGAGCCGGGGCTGCAGCGCCTCTATCCGTGCATTCATCATGGTTCCGACTTGAACCATGATATCGCGCGTTAGCTCTTCTCTCTCAGGTTGAGTATACGCAGGTGTTGATTGGGTCTCCATATCCCGTTCATTCAGAATTCGTANTATTCAGGATCCCGTTCCCTCACTCATCTTTACACATCTCTTTCCTCCCATTATTCTTCTACATTGTTTACGTAAAATCGACATTACTTTCCGAGTCCACCAAGCGGACATTGTTCTTTCGAAATAATTACTTAGCGCCAATCCATTTGTTTAATTAACAACAATCTCAACTTTTAGGCTGGGTTGCACCATCTTACTTTAACTTTGACAAACGTCAAAAATCTGTCAAATTCCATGCAAAAAACATCGGTCAAAGTTAGTAGGTACTAGGTAAATGTAAGTGAGCTATTCTTTGAACATACTTTTGGGAATGACGAATGGTTAGTCTTTCTTCCGATATAAGAATTTCAGAATCAATACAAATAAAAAATCCTTTTACGTTTGTTAGAAGAAGAAAAATTCGTCCATAGAAAAATAATTCAATTATTGAAATAGAATTACAAAATTAAGGTTTCGTCAGCAGTCTAAGAAAGTCCCTTTATCACTGAACCTTAGTAAAAAGATCTAAGACTTAATATCTTTATTTAATATCTTCGGACTGCCATTCTCGGATTCTTATCGGTTGTAGTGCGGAATTACTGTAATAATGTCTAAACACAGCAATTAGACCCGATGGACTAACAAAGAGTGCTTAATTGGTGAAATAAAGTGATCAGACTACGATTTTCTATATAATTTTACCCCCAGCTAACTACATACTTATTTTATTGTACTCGAATATTACAGGCAATGCTTGGTGCCAATACTAGTTATTAAAAATATGATCACAATTCTGATTTAAATTCACGATTTCTTGGCAGTCGTATTCCAAAATTAAGGATACAAGACGTGGCATAAATCAGCATAATTCAAAACACCGACATTTAATTACTTTTTATAGAATAAAAATATAAATAAAATTTTCTATAAGAAACCTGTCAATTCGTCAATCTCAAACTGAATTGAATTAATTGAAAAAAAAATTCTTGACTGTAAAAGAAAATCACGAAATGGACGACGTGCTCTTACATATTTCAGTAATTCCATCGTAAACAAGTCAACATTCGAGAAATTTAACTTTTACGAAAGGTAGCTTTCCATTGTTCTGGGAATTATTAAAATTAAGCCTAGTCGCAGACCACTGACTTTTAGTTGGCCGATAGTTGGGCCCGATTCTAATTTGTATGAGGAATCGGTGGATACGAAATCGGTGTAGTGTGCGCACTTTAATACATGTCCATACTGATTAACAGCCCGGCCCAACTATCGGCCGATAAAAAGTCTGTAGTCTGCGGCTAGGCTAAAATATAATGTTCTGAATGGCGATTCAGTGTGCGCACGGGGAGGAGCGCCATGCTGATCCAACGGTCCTCCGAGTTCGCCGATAGTTTACTTTGAAGGGAATTGTGAAACTCATTAAACTTTTTTATCCGGCTGATACTGAATAACTGTAATGCGCATTTGCACAGTTTGTCATTTCTTATCCGACTGATACTGAATTGATAAGCATTTGCAAGCTTCTCATTGTTCAATAAGCTGACAAAACTTTCAGCCGATAGAACAGCGCAGGGACTCTTAGGCCCGGTTCCCATTACGCTGGACCGGCAAATCTGCCGGACCGGTAAAACTCCCGGAAGGGCTATAGTGGCTGTACAATTTATATGAAGACATTCACATTATCCCGGATCCGGCATTTTTGCCCGGCGTTTTGTCACTGCGACGTTCCGGCAGAAACACCGGACTGGAGCAATGTGAACGATATGGGTCCGGTATCGGTCTCCCGCCCGCCGCGCCCGTGCTCCCCTCGCGTCATTCGGCTCGCATTCCTTTTTTCTTGCGGGATCCGGCGTAATATAAACACTCTGTCCGGCGTCCGGTTTCCGGCAAATCTGCCGGTCTAGCATAGTGGGAACTAGCCCTTACACAATATCAAGTGTAAAAATAATTAAATTAAAAGAAAAAAATTTCTTTGTGGCCTAAGGTGTGGACAAGGAGTTTACTAATGCAAATTATGCGGTTACAACTAATCCTGTGGTTTCGGCCGGACATTATTATGTTGCTTCAATAATTAATTAATCCTGTGCTAATATTATTGCCTCTAGAGACAAATCCGGGCATTTGCCCTTTCATTTGTATTTTGTTGTTTAATTTGTATTTGTGATATAATATTTCGAAAAAACATTAAATATTTTTATTCAAAGCAATAAAAACTAAAATAAAAAGGAACAGAGTTTTCTTCCTTTCCAAAACAATAGTTTTCTCAAATAAAAATTGGAAATTTCATATTATCAATAAAACTTAAGTTAAAGGAAAGCTTCTCGTTTGTAGAGCTCCTTTTCTTTTATCATTGACATACATATTATCCGAGCTCCAGATACGACACGACCCAAGCTTTTACTCGGCCTATATTTTTATTCCATTTTAGTTTTTACTACGAGTATCTTCTTTCTTAATTTTATTTGTCAAGTATAATGGCTTTTAAGTGGCGAAATGTCGCTAAATATTTTACGGTACACTTGAAGTGGCGTCTTGTTGTTGAAGTTGCTTCTCTTTATAAGTTTTTAAGGATTCCAGCGTTTATTTTCTAAATAAAGATAAACAATTAGAAAATCATAAAAATATTAATTAATTACATAATTATCACTTCATAAACTATTTACAATTAAAAAACCTGTCCTAAATCACTGTCCAAACAACGCGATATGGTGCCCAGAATGCTGGCTGCATATCCATCCATACTGTATAGCCAATCTTATGCGTTGGTCAAGAAATGCACCAACTCTCCCATCACTGGTACAGTCATTCAGCCGCTAATTCCCTGCACGGACGAGGAACACTGGTCCCCCAACCTAAAAGGACCCCAAAAGGCTCATACATGTTACCTACATTCACTGAAAAAATGGTTTGGTTACTGCTTACCTACACAATTGCGAACTGGAGGTTACTACTAACTTTGGTTAAAAGGAATAAAATGTTGTGTAAATTAAAGAAACTTTTTTGTAGTGAAAGAAGTCTAGTTTGGTTATAGGTTAACACTCAGTTCGCAAGTCACTTTTTTGTTTATAAACATTTTTTTCGTGTTGTACGTACGACCCACACATTTGCGCCGCTTGAGAGATAATGCATCAAAAATATTTAAAATGTGTTAAATCTATAGATAAGAGCAAAAAGGGTCGTCCGTAACAAGTAGCTACCCTACCGTACTTTTCCATTTACTCGTACTACTACTTACTTGTTGACAAGAAAACGTTGAAAAGTACTGACTACTACAGACTGCCTGAAAACGATTGATTTGTCCTGGCGATGACACAATTATTTCACTTTATATTCGCTGTCACTGTTACTCGGCATCATTATTTAGTTTGCAAAGTCGAAGTCCAGTCAGTTGGACCGGAAAATAAAATAAAATAAAAAGTACAAACTAAAAAGCTACAGTTACTTTAGTTTCACAACAAGATGCTAATCTAAACTTGCGAGAAACATCGTTTTGATTATTATTTATTACGTTACTGAATTTGTGTCAGTTCAATGTTATATTGAAGTGATCAGCGTCATTTATCATATTTTGAGTTTAATGTATTTACATATTAACTAAAAATAGGTCAGAATGTTTCACCAATATTTAAATAAATAAATATCCTTGGGCATTTTACACTGCGCCGCCAGCCCCGAACTAAGCAAAGCTTGGTACTATAGGTACTAGACAACGGATATAAACATACTTTTAAATACTTTTTTTTGTAAATACATACATATTATACATAGAAAACACCCAGCCTGGTCACAGAAATAAAAAATCATCATTTAAATTTCTGTCCGGCCGGGAATCGAACCCGGGACCTCTCGGCATAGTAGTCCGTTCTGAACCACTACACCAAACGGCCGAAGACCGACGAACTCTATGTAAATAATTTCTATTCTATCAGACCTAATTTGTGCTGGGCATTGTAGAGTTATTCGAATCCTAGAATGTCAGTCAGTAGCAAATATTTTGTATAGAGTTTCACGGATTTCAACCTTTACCACTCAAAAGCTGTATTTTATCTAATAAAACAATTTTATGAGACAAAATGGAATCCCCTTTCAGAACTTAGGTTGTGTTTTGTGCTCATCCTTAAGAGGCCTCTTCACGTTCCATGACCCATGAAATCCTTCTGACTACAATGACAAATAAAATTAAATGATTGACGAGTTCATCTTAGGCTGAATTGCACCAACTGTCTTCGACCGTAACTTTAACAATAACTGGTGCTTTTTATGTGGAGTTTGACAATTTTTTGACGTTTGTTAAAGTCAAAGTAAGATGGTGCAACTCAGCCTAAGTATGTAGGTAACTTTGAAAGATGTTAAATAACGCTTATAGTATTCTGTTCAAAGTCAAGCGATTATACTGTGATTGGTTGAATTTCAATATTTAGACTCAACTTACTTAGCGTGGGTGTATCAGGTCCGTGTCGTCATATTTCCAATACAGGCTTTAATTACGTCAACAGCTAGATACTCAAGCACAAAAGCCACTTAATTATTCAGAATCGATTAATCTACACTAATTAAGAAAAGAGATTTGATTGTTTGAATTGAAAAGTACATTACGAGTATGCCTAATGAACATAATAATAATATTTACAATTCCTACCGCGGTACGAAGTTCGCCGGGTCAGCAAGCTACCGAATAGAGTACAGATTCAGTTCCCGCGATCTAGAAAATCATATTGGCGTTACGATATGAAGCGGACAGACACAATTTGATGCAATCAGATAATAGGATTGATTGATTTTAACCATCGACGCCTGATAACAGTAATATTGTACGTAGTCACTTTTTATTGCGGCCAAAACAAACGTGTGTACTACGGCAAATATTATTATGTGTATAGATGAATGTGATCAAATGGGTTATTCTATACAGAATTGATACCATGTAACATAGCATCCATAATAAGTACCTTAAGTGCCTTTTAAGAAAGTAGGTGTCAATTTTTTTTATTAAAATTTCAACGTGAGTAGCACATTACTAGTAGGTATTATGTAAGAAACACAAAATGTTTCTTACGTATGAACATCATAAGATATCTTTAATAATTTTGGGTGTTAAATGCGTGTTGTGTAATTTGTATTTACAAGTTATTTCGATACTTATAATAATAAAAACTTTCTTAGTCAATAAATGTGAAAGATAATAGTTACGAATAGGGGTCTTAAGCTTATCTGGAGGTGTGATGTAAGCGATTTATTGGATCCCATTTGAAACAGGGTTTTTTTTTACTTTAGGTGTTTTAAATTGTGGCTTTCGAATTTATAATGTAGTCCTAACATTTATTATATAAAATAAACTACGCCTAATTTCATGTAAAAACCCGAAAATAAGTTATTGATNTTTGGGGGGAGGCGGGCCAGCCCGGGGCATTGAGGCATCACAGATATCTACCATAGCCTCCCGGAACCATGCTACCTCCCGCTCCACTTCTACCTCTTCTCTGCCAACTGGGCTCCAAGCCTTGACAAGGGCAGCTTCCTTCATCATGTCTCTATCCAGGCTCGTCAGTTTCCAACGCCGGAAAATGTTCGCCCGAGGTGGGCTAGGCGCTAGCGTGCTTGTGTTAGAGGCAGAGACGTCAAAAGTGATATATCGGTGATCCGATAATGACTCTGCCTCCGTCATGACCCTCCAGGCAGTGACCCGATGCGCCACTGTAGGGCTGGCGAATGAAATATCTACTATCGATTCGCCCTGCGGTCGCACGCATGTGGACTCGGTCCCAGTATTAAGAACTGACAACCCTTGTACGACGGCCCAGTCACGCAAGATGGTTCCGCGAACATCCGTCAGCCTTGCGCCCCAAGCCGTGGCTTTGGCATTGAAGTCTCCCGCCACAAGAGAAGGGAGCGAATGCTGTTGAAGGACGACACCCAATCCGTCAAGGTCAGCCTCGAATTCAGCAACACTTCGACTGGGAGGAAAGTAGACTCCCGCCACAAGTAGCTCTCCACACTTGGCGACTACGAAGCCGTCCCCTCGTGCTATTAAATCGGGTTTGTGTGTGCCAGACATTAAAATAGCCACTAATTGGCTTTGGTCAGAAGCCCATTTTTTTGTCCACATTAGGTGGGATTGTGTAGGGCTCTGAAATTATAGCCAGATCAATGGACCACTCTACCATGTGCTGCATCAGAAGATCTTGTGCCGCGATGCAGTGGTTAATATTCACCTGCAGGACTTTTATGGCCATTTTATTTATCGGTAGTGTCCATTTCCTCCATCGCGCCTAGCTCTGGCGAGGGCTTAGAAGCCGGAATTACACCGGTTCCATCCTTGCCCCTTCCTCGTCGAGTCCTGGGCGGGGAGCAGCTTTTACTCCCCACTTTATGCTCCGAGCCTTTACCCGCCTCTGCGCATAGTGGGCAGAATGGGGTTGCGGAGCAGTCCCTGCTTTTGTGACCGGGTTTACCGCAGCGGTAGCAAAGATTGCTGCGATCCACCTGGGATTGGCATTGTGCGCCAATATGACCTGACCCTAGGCAGCGGTAGCAGCGCTGGGGCTTAGCCGGTAGCACTTTGACCTGAGCTGAAACCCAACCTACCAGCAGTCGACGCTTTGATATTTCGCTTGCCGCTGCCACTGGTACCTTAACTATCGTTGATCCACTTCCAGAGAAGGACTCCCTGATTGAGCCCACTTTGATGACCTCCAGAGCACAGTTGGCCGCTTTCGCGATTGCGGCCGCCACTTCATCCACTGTAATGGAGTCATCTAGACCTGAGATACGTACATCCACTGTTTTAACAGGCCTAGAGACGCGCACATCCTCCTTGGGGAGCACTTCGCGTAGCTTTTCTGCGAGTGCGTCTGCTTTCTCACCACTAGTGACACCAGGGATCTCCAGTAGTTTCCCCCCGGTTTTCGCTTTCTTGAAGCGGAGTCCGGAAATGCCGAGTTCCTCAATGTTGATTTGGGCTCTTGCGTCCCGGATCAAATGCTCAAAGTTAGTGCCCTTCTCCTTTGCCTCCGGCTGCAAAGTCAACAGTATCGCTGCTGAGCGCGGCGGACGAAGTTTGGGTGTCGCCTTCTGAATACGCGCCCCAGGGCCTGTTGACTGAGCGTCAGTTCTTTGTGGTTGCCCACCTACCTTCTTTTTCCCGCGCTTTACCACCGTGGTCCACCCTTCTTCCATGGAGACAGGTGGTGGGGGTAGCGGACGTGGTTCACGCTTGGTCGTTAGCCCTGGGGCTGGATTCGACCGTTTGGCACCTTTCCTCTTTTTGCTTCTCTTTGTCGTTTTAGGAGAAGGAGCAGGCTCAACGGTTGCAGTTCTGGGAGCCGCAGCCGGAGTTTTCTTTGTCACAGTGTTGGGTGCCGCAGCTGCCGCTGTAACCATGGTCACCGTGGCAGGTTTGTCTGCCGGTGTTTTCCTTGGTGCGGGTTTTGGGACGGGAGATTTTCCCGCCGAAGACTGAGTGGCCTTAGTGGGTGGCACCCTTGGCACCGTCCTCTGGGCCGCTTTTGGAGTCGTCAGTGGGGTCGTTGTCGCCGAACTGGACGGAAGGGACGGGAATTCACCATCCTTTTTCCTTCGGTCTGCCGCAAGCGGGGGTCGAAGGCGCTCTTCCGGCATGAGCCGGGGCTGTAGCGCCTCTATCCGCGCATTCATCATGGTTCCGACTTGAACCATAATATCGCGTGTTAGCTCTTCTCTCTCGGGTTGAGTATATGCAGGTTCTGATTGGGTCTCCATATTCCGTTCGTTCAGGATTCGTACTTCCTTACGGAGGTCCTCAAGCTCCTGCCTCATCTTTTTATTGGCCGCTGTCAGCTGCCGTATTTCCTCATTTGGGGTTCGATCTAAGAGTGCCGATATAGCCCCAGCGATGTTTGTGGAGGACTCTTTAAATGTCTTCTTGAAAGGTCCCGATATGTTACCGCACTTCTGGTATGCGAAGATAACAGCGTTAGTGCTAGTGCGAATTTGCTCCAGCAGTTCGTCTGTCGTCTGCTCTCTTGCCTTATATTCGGCCTGAGCTCGCATCTGGAGCAATTTTTTGTTCCAGAGCTCTGCCTCTTCATCCGCCTCCACGGATTTTTGGCGCTTGTCCTCCTGCGCCACCAATTCCTTCGCCAGCGCGTCTTCGGCGCGCGCTCCAGTCTTGACCGTCCTGCCTGGTTTCTTCTTAACCGTGGCTGGTCTCTTAGCTCTCGATGACGAGTCAGCGGAGTCATATCCTCTTTGCGGCTCTTCGCTTTCCTTAGGTCTTTTAGCTGCTCGTTGCAGCCTTGGCCTCAGTGGAGATCGCGAGCACGCCCGTGAACTAGTGAGTGAGCCAGTCTGTGAGATGGTTCGAGTTATGCTCGATCCAACCGACGCGAACGACACGTCAGACGCATTCCCATCCATGTCAGAGTCATCAATATCAATGCTCTCAGTTTGAACTTTGGAGCGATTCATAAAGAATCGAGACTCCTTGACCTCTTCGTTTTGTACATTATTTACAGAATGTGCACTTTTTACATTTGCGGCATCACCGCCCTCCTTAGTTACACTTCTATTTACATCATTATTTACAAGTGCGGTTCTGCTCTCGGCAGCCCCGCTTCCCTCCTTACATACAGCAATATTTACATTATTTACATTAGACGCAGCAAGCCGCGAAACAGTGGGTGCCCCCCCCAGATACGTAGGGCAGCCCGCGGCCGAAGCCGCGGGGCAGGATTCCCCGGCGTTGCCGGGACCTGCCTGGGGAATTATTCTTTTACCAGCACTGTCCATTTTTTTTTATACTACTTACGGGCGCAGCTGCCCCACCATTACTCCCGAGAGAGGTAGCGGCCGGCGCTACTCCGCCGACCATATCGCACCTTTTAGGGCCCGATATTGCACTTCAGCCCCCTCCAGACCTTCGCATCTGAGGGTTTTATAGACTTTTCCTTGTCTTGACCCCGCCTTACGTAGCCGGGGCCCCCGGCCCTCCTCCGTTGGGGGGTTACGGGTTGCCCGACAGGCCCGCCGAGTTGACGTAACCTGCCGCGCAGGTGAAGAGTCAGCCGCCCGCGTGACAGAACACGCGGACGTTGCCCGGGGTGCACCACGTGGAGGTCCCTCACCATCGCACCCCAAGGAAGTCAACCTAACCTAACCAACTGCGTATTTCTAAACTGCGTATTTCTATACTGTGTAGCCGCGAGAGCTCTTTGGCGCGCTGTCTTCGGCGAAGTATTGCGCGCGCAGATTTTGACAGCGCGAAATACCTACTTTAGCAGAAATACCAAGCCTTAAATTACTTCCATAATTATTGTCCGTAGCTGAAGCACAGCTTACTCTAAGCTGCTTCCCACCTCGGGCGGCACGTTTATGGCACGAGCTGTTGTCGCTGCAGAAGTTTTTGAAATAAACCGGCTTTATGTCGAGACACATAAAGGTTCAAATTAATTTTAACTGCTAGGTTGCGTGCAATTGGAGCAAGTGGCCTTTATACATATTTGTGACTTTCCAGTCACCAGTCACAAAACAGATAGTAACAGAAAACAATCACCTGTGTATACTTCTTTTTGCATACGCACACAGATGCGTAACTCAAGCGGGAGGCATTCGCGCTCACACCTGGTTTACACTGGTTCGTGAAACTTTGCGTGATATTGGCGATATCGTGTCCGTGAGCGTTCTCTATGTGTGCGTTACCCAAGCGCACTTTGTGGGTACCTATGTAGTTTGTCTTCTGCTCCTATCTATTTTGTAGTAGTGTAGGTAGGTGGCGTCGAAAGAAAAAAAATGCATCTTTTTTGTGTAAAAATTGCATAATATTATCGGCAGCCCTAGAGATCTCACTATGAAATCTCTCTGTGAGACACAAAGTCCTTGCGACGTCGTCCGATATTGCCACATGTCGTGTCGTACTGAGGATTGCCTTTACTTCTGAATTTATTGAACTAGCCTTCACCCGTAGTTCTTTCATACTGTACAAATATACCTACTAGATTTGATAAATTTAAATGTTTTCATTTTTATGATTTATGTTTAACCATAATAGTCTTTATAAGGACAGCCACAAAAGTATTTTGTGACAGGGTGCTTCACGTCATCATAGGAACACAATTAATAGGTATAATATTGTAGGTTGTCTACACTAATATCTTAAAGAGGAATTTGTTTGTTTGTATTGAATATGCTCCGAAACCACTGAATCGATTTTAAAAAATCTTCATCATTAGAATCCCACATTATTTCTGATGAATGTACTCGTAGACAGACGAAGTGCACCGGGTCAGCTAATACGAATTAAAAAGCATGCAAGTAGGTAAGTACCAGTTGCTTCTTCTCAGCACTGGCCCATTTATTGTCCCGAAGCAGTGGTAGGGTTAATATTGGGACGTGTAAAAGTGCTTTTTAAAAGCCTATTTGCAAAAATAAATGAATTTTATGAATTTTACAATTTTATTTAGTAATCCTGTGTTACACCATCTTACCTTAACTTTAGCAAACGCCAAAAATCTGTCAAAATCCATACAAAAAATACCGGTTATTGTTAAAGTTAAGGTGATGCAACTCATCCCTAAAATGCTTTTGTTTTGTAAACCCTATTTTTTTCTGTAAATCCAGAGCAAAACTATTTAGTTTACACCACCTCTTCTACCTAGACATATCCTCTTTCATATGAGTTCAGTCAAATGGATCATCTACCGACGTAGTGGAGCAAAACAATCAAAAATTCAGACTGCAAGCCGCGTAACAAGATTTGGCCCGTCCCAGGCGATTGATGTGCCTTCGTTGTGGCTATAGTGGGTAGGATGGCCATGAGAGCTGGCAGATTATAGTGCAGATAATATTATCAACCAATTTCCTCTAATTATTATAGGAAATTGGTTAGGACTTGTGAATTGAGAGGTTTGAAACAATTCAGTATAGAACTCCCGGGATGATTGTAAGCTTTCAACGTGTCCTGCAAAACTCAGAGCTTTTTAGACAACCAAGTTGATCAAGAATAATCAAGAAGACATTGTTTGACACTATTTACATTTAAATATAAAGGTAATTATGTGTCTTTAGTCGTTATATTAAGCCATTTGAGCTGAATCAGACGCCTTAAATTTCATAAAAGATAATAATTTTGAACAATGTTGGCAATTTTTTTATTATTGACAGTTATTCCCTTAAAAAAATCACAAATACATAAAATCATAGATTATAGCAAAATTCCACCCCTAGTTCTTGTCAGCAAATTGCTTTGTCAACGAATACCTACCATTGCAGCATCCTAGATAGCTGGTCATGGAATTCCAAGATTAAAGAAACCACTTGAACATTCCTAGCGAAAACTTTTGAAACGTCACCCTAGTGTAAGCCGTTCCAGTCCAAATGGGTAGGAGCGTAACGCCAGTGTTTTTGCATCTTTTGTTCGGCTTTATTAAAAACTGTTTTTGTTGCTGCCCCTTTGTTACGTAACGGAGAGAACTATCAAGTAAAAAAGATACTGCTAAAAAATTTAAGACTGAAACTGATCTTAAACAAAAATTCACAAGTGGGAGAATGACAAGTGCTTAGATTTCTTAATAACCCGCAGTTTCATGAAATAGGGATGTTTCCTGGGTAAAAAAGCAAGTTTTAACACTAGAGTGNGACTTCCGTAGCCGGGGCCCCCGGCCCCCCTCCGTTGGGGGGTTACGGGTTGCCCGACAGGCCCGCCGAGTTGACGCGACCTGCCGCGCCGGTGAGGAGTCAGCCGCCCGCGTGACAGAACCCGCGGACGTTGCCCGGGATGCACCACGGGGAGGTCCCTCACCATCGCACCCCTCAGACCCATAACCATCGGTTGACCCATCGGTATCAAGTGAGACGGGTAGGTATACGATATTAACGTATCCAACGTAAACCCGGTTAACGTCAGTAATCCGTTACCTTTCAGCATAAGATGTAATTTATAGGCGGTGGAGGCTGCGTATGTTGAAATGTTATTATTGTTTATATGGCATCTTTTGGGAAAGCTCGATTCATCATAGAACGCATCTGAACCTGAAGATAACGCTTGTGGTTGTAGGAATAATAATCTTAGGGAGTAGTAAACAATAGTAAGAGCATGAACATTTTCAGAAGTTATAGATTTTACAAAAATAATTGTCGCGCATCGACCTTTGCTTTCTTTTGTTTCATCGTTAATGGTCTTTTTTGTGTTCTCCTTGACTATCACTTGTTTTTAGCTTTTTACTTCTCTTAAGGCCCGATTCGACCAAACTTTTATCCGAGAATAACTCCTGGTACAACTGGCACATTGACAGTTTCAGTATGGGAAATATGTCAAAACTGACGATTTATTCTGAGATTAATATTTACTCTTATTTGGTCGAATGCACCTTAAGTCGTTTTGTTTTGTTATATACGAGTAAATATTTCATATCCCTGAAATTCCTGAGTTTCTCTTCCTGTCCTACGCAAGAATAATACAACAACATTGTCAATTGGACTGCATGTTTGTGACCGTACAACTCAATCAAAATACTCAGTTTCTTATAATTTGAACCACACCTCAAGGCTCACCATATCCAGGTTGTTTCCGCGTATTGATATTGCATATTATTTGCGCGGCTCGTGACATTTGCAAGAGGTATGAAATGAATAATTTTACTGTTGATTTCATGTTTCATAAATAAGGAGTTTTATTTTTACGATTTCAGTACGGTTCTTTTTTATTTTATTATCCCAATATCTTCTGTATTCATGTTCTTGTCAGTGACTAAGGTTTCTAGTTTTACATTGTCTTAGCAAAGTAGGGAAAAAATTCTGTATCCTTTAGATGTGACCTCATGTCCATTTAAATCACAGTCAAATCCTATTGCGTTTCTAAAAGTAAATAAAAACTTAAATTTGCTTTGCAATACATTCGATTTCCGATTCGAGTTGATATTGCTTTAAAATTTTCATTTGACTTAGTAACCTAATGCTAAAAATCCCATGCGGGAAATTCGTATTATATATATATATATTTTGTGTTAACTAGATTGATCTAAATAAAATCATAGTCAACCTACCTACTGTCAAATATCAACATGCAACCCACACAACTAGATACAAAACGTTCCGCAGCTCCGTAAAAGGGAACCGAAATAAAATACAACCGACCAAGCAAACAGCCGAAAAACAGCAAGAAAACCCAGATTCAGTTCCCAGCAGAGATACAGCGCGAAAACACACAAATCTCGGGCAAGATAGACATAGAAAACATTTTAGTTAAAACAAGTACACTGTACAGTTTTGGCCGAGGAAAACGGGCACGGAAAGCCTTGAATTACGAGCAAGAAGATTAATGAAGATTACTAAATGTAGCCGTATGTTACATTAATTTAAGAAAACATTTTCTTCATGGATACTTTGAGTGGTCACTTAAGTATTTTGATAAAATTGCCTTGGATTTTCATACATAATAAGTGCTTTGTTGTACGTAAACTTATTACGCCTTTCATTCTTCGAGCTAAACTAATATATCTCGTAGTTACAATATTCTACTTGGATTTTCGCATCATAATTTAAGTTGGCATATTCTTACAAAATCCGCGCCATTGGTTTGCCGCCGTTTATATCTCGGCATCAGCTTGCCGCGCCAGCTGCTTGCATCTATGTAATCGTTGCATCCAAATTGCATTTGCTGGAAGCGATGCATCATCCGTACGCCCCGCTGCAGAAAACAATAAACGTCTCGTGCTTCTGCTCCAAGTAAGCTTGTTGAAAGGCGTTTTATTACAATTAAACTATTTGTAACTTAGAACGTTCTAATGTTAGTCACTTGCTTGCACAATGCTTTAGATTTTCTGTGCTGAGCTTGAATTCTGAGTTGACCTAAGTATATGTAATGTGTGTTCTGTTTACTCATACAGCTCACTTTGTGCATGTTCAATCACCTACGTAATTAATCGTCAATCAATTTCCAATTAATATAAATGACTATTTAAGTAACTAATTACTTCAAGTATATTTGTTGAAATATGAAGATTTAGAATTAGATACAAACTTTTACTCTACACTAACGTTCAATTCTGTTTCTTTTCACCTCACTGAAGCTAGCTAATCACAATGTATTGCTGCAAATTTTAAACATTTATGCATATTAAAATTCTTGTAACAAAAATGAAACATGTTACTCTTAACAAAAATGCTACTAATTTTAACGTCCATATACCGCTCTTCTTATGAAATTCAAGACAAGACTGTTACAGCATAACGATGTGTGTGTAATTGTGCATCGTCCGAATTGCATCGATGCATCATCTCTACCCTGTGGAAAACAATATACGTCTCGCGCTGCGCGGGTTAAGCTCTCCTTAGATAATGGCGGAATGCGCTGTTACAACGAGGACAGCTTGAATGCGACAATTTAATCTATTGTCTTGTGTTTAGAAGACGAATGTGTTTTGAAGAAAGTAAAAGACAATGGTGTATTTTGGTTCATGAGGTTACATAAATTAAGTTTATGTTGCAATTTTATTTATAAATGCGAAAGTAACTCTGTCTGTCTTGCTTTCACGCCTAAACCACTGAACCGATTTTGATGAAATTGGCATAGAGATAGTTTGAGTCCCGGTAAAGGACATAGGATAGTTTTATCCCGGTTTTTGAAACAGGGACGCGCGCGATAAAGTTTTTCTGTGACAGACAAAATTCCACGCGGGCGGAAAGCTAGTATTTTTATAAATATTTGATTGAGCACACACCCACACGTAATTACTTATTTATTTTATAATAATACTAGCTTTCCGCCCGCAGCTTCGCAACCGTGAAATTTCGTTTGTCACAGATCGTCATAAATTATAGCCTATATGTTATTCAAAATCCGTTCAGTGGTTTTTGAGCCTATTCATTACAAACATAAAAAAATAGGTACAAATCTTTCCTCTTTATAATATTAGTATAGATTAAGAAGACTTTATTTCAAATCATTAGATTTTACTAAAGATTACACTAAAAAACCTATAAACTTTTTACCCTAATCCTGTCCGGCAGTGTACAGCCGTTTGCATTAGTAAGGAAGCAATATTTTATCGCTAAGTGTGCACCGAATATGCCCGCACTTGGGCGTGTAGTGTTTTTCCACGACGCGATTTGTACAATAGTTTATTGTGGCGCTATATTTTACTAACGTACTGCCGCAGGCTAAGTGAGGTGGAAGGAAGTGTACTATTTACTATCTTTTATACTGTCGGCCAGGTTAAGTAGATACCTGTAACTTTTTTGGGAATAGATAATAATCTCGCTGACCTTTTCGTAATTTTGTTTTACACAATTCATATAGAAAACTAACAAATTCACAAATGAAAAATATGTCCCAAATTGGTGTCCAAAAAACGCGACATGGTTCCCAGAATGCTGGCTGCATTTTTGCGCTGAATGGCCAAACTGATTCGTTGGCCAAGAAATGCGCCAGCTCTCCCATCACCTGTACAGTCAATCAGCCGCTTGGCTAATTCCCTACATAGAAAACTAACGCAAATAATCTGAACGTGTTTGAAGTGAACGGCCAAAAATGTCTTAAGTAAACGTATCTTACGTTTACACCGTGCGTCGGTTCAAAGAACTATTTACACCCGGTCACTGTTTGCCAAAACCGATGGAGCGGATACACCCTTTAGCGCCAAGTCTGTAAAACTGTTGACACGCTGTAAATGCCCTTCAGTATTCTGGGAAAGTTGTGGGTTTTCTTTTTTTCTATCAGATTTAGTAGTTTTTACATAAAAAGGTTTCATGCCAAACAATTTTCGGTTGCAAAATAGGTTTTTAATAGTTTGTGCAACCCATAAAAGTTTTAAGCTAAATATTGTTCGATTAGCACTGGCTGGAAAGTTACAGAGTTATATTTTTTAGACATTGAATAAGCAAAGGCATTTGGGACAGTTGTGGTTTTTCTTTTTTTCTATCAGGTTTAATAGTTTTTGTATAAAAAGGTTTCATGTCAAACAATGTTCGGTTGCACTTGCAACTGATTGTATAGCCTGACCAGGAACATAAAAACCCTCGCCATGTTGCGGAAAACTAATGGTACTAATTTCTTTTAATGGCAACAGTAACTGAAAACTTCATTGACATGTCACCTTGCATGTCAGTCTATTGTTGTCAAAGTATAAACAAACTTTATTTTAAATGTGTGCAATTGATTTTGTGAATTAAATTGCTTAAATATTTTTATAGTCGTGAAAGAAAAGTGGTTCACGGTGTGTTAATGTATTTGTCGAAGAGAAATACTAAGGGTTCGGACAATATTTTCATTGAATAATGTTTCAGACAAAGGTTGTCAAACTGACTGACATGTTTATCGTATAGTACAGTCCACTATCAAAATTTGCTGTAGTCTGTTTCAACTACCCATTTTAAAGTTTCTTGTTACTTTCTAAGTTTTGAATTTTATGGAATTGGGAAAGAAGTACCGAGTTTGAAGCGTTCATGAGCAGACATTGCAGTTGAATATTCAAGTTCTGAATTTGATTATTGATGAATAATAAAATAAATCCTACTAGCTCGATTGATGGTTTCATTTAATTTATTTAAACCAGGTTACCTTTAATAATATTTTTCGTTCATTTATGAAAATATCAAATTAGCCCGTAATCCTGAATCCTGATACATAAAATTTAGCCTATTAATTTAACACATGTACGACTGTACTCAGTGTTGCACTATCAAATGCAATTGAAGCGCCTCTATGCCAGGGTTTTTATGTTCCTGGTCAGGCTATAAGTAGGTTTACAATAGTGTGAAAACAAAGATTCACGTCAAAGATTGTTCGATAGGTACTGGCTGGAAAGTTACAAAGTAATGTTTTTTACACTTATTAGGCAAAGGCATATTACGTTTATGCCTTGATGTCTTGTCTGTTATTTAACTGGTTTTGCCCGATTCCCAATTTCACGTGATTGCTAAGCTTACGCTTTAGGCCGCTTCTTTAGGAGTCTCTTTCTATTATAGAAATGGAGTCCTAGGGACCTAGGTATTAACCTTGGCCCTTTTTTATCAAGTGGGTTATGTTCCAATGTCAAACTAGGTATTATTAGTATCCATAAAATGTCTGAGGTGACTTATTCGGATAGACGTGATAATGAAATTCGGAATCATGAATCTTTCATGAAGTTGTCATGTTCTTTGACCAAACTAGAAAAGAGGAGGAAATTCTTCGATACAAACAGAAAATGTAACAACGCCACTTTATACAATCACTTTGGGCAGGTCTTCATTAAAAATTAAGGCACCACATTCTTTTATGTAGTCTGAAAGTAGGCTAAATAAATAGATAAATGTAAATTGCATGGCATGTTTTGGGTAACCTTTCCACACGGGCCCGATTCCGCCATCAAATTAAATAATGGCGCGCATTTATCAGCGACCGCCAATAAATCTAAGCGCTCGCCACACATTAACGCTTTATTTTGCAACCTAAATCCGGGGGAGGATCTATTTGTTTAGTAGGATGGTATAGCGGCGACAGCGCAGTGTGAATAAGCAGGGTCATAGTGTGGTTACTTTTGAGTTCGTTCGATTCAGCCGAAATACGTCTACTGCTGGACAACGGCCTCCCACCTGGGGCGATCCCCCCCCCCCCCCCCCCATGCTCGGGACTATGGCACCCCAGAATGGTCAGGTCTAGTGGCCCCCAGAATTGATTGAAAAATGTACGAATCAGCTATAATGATACCAAGAAGCTATAATGTCCCTAAGGTAATTTAAAAAGTCATGAAAAAACTCATAAAACTCATTTATTTTTGCAAATAGGCTTTTAAAAAGCACTTTTACACGTCCCAGTATTAATCCTACCACTGCTTCGGGACAATAAATGGGCCAGTGCTGAGAAGAAGCAGCGCAAGAAACTCAGTATCACTATTGTCAGCCTCCTTTTCAAGGGTTTACAGTCTTTAAAATATACAATTTATAGTCATAAGTATTGATGCGAGCTAGTAGTGAAACATTCCAAACATTTTTATCTTTTATACAGAGTGTTAGGTAAATGGGTATATGAGCCGACACTAGCCCATGTTAACATGGGCATATAAATGGTATGGTGAAGTCAGAAATTAGATATCATCATTTTAATTTTTTTAATTTTCATACAGAATAAATTTTATTAAATCCGATTTGTATGAAAATTAAAATAATTAAAATGAAGATATCATTTTTCTGACTTCACCATACCATTTATATGCCCATGTTAACATGGGCTAATAGTGTCGGCTCATATACCCATTTACCTAATACCCTGTATAATGAACTTTATAGTAGCCCTTTTTCATTAAGGTGCTTTTATTATGCGCTTTAAATTTATGAATGGGAAATTCCACAACAGTTTGTGGTAATTTATTGAAAAGTTTAATACATTTCCCCATAGGTAAATGAATTACCAATCTCGTATGTCTGAAATTTGGAAATTTATTTTTGTTTCTTGCATTGTTTTCCACAAATACCGGTCCTGTGCCGCCCGCATCCAGGCACCTCTCGCGACCTTCACCAGATTTTCGGTCAACCTAGTGGGAGGCTTGCCCACACTACGTCTTCTGGCTCATGGTTGCCACCCATGATATTTTCCAGTGGCACCTCTACGAGCTATGTGCCCCGCCCACTGCCACTTGATTTTAGCGATTCTAACTTTTGACTTGCATAGAAGTAATCGGATAGTTGCCACTATGAACCAATAGATGCAGACACATCATCATCACCAGGTCATTTAGCCTTCACTGCAGGTACGTGCATGACCCTCTATAATGTTACAGAAGCTAGTTGATTGATGGTCGACATTACTCACGCTGGCCAGACGGGTTGGGGAGGCTCTAAAACACAACTGCTTTAAAAATACTTCATTCTGGCCATTTAATCTGAGTTACTTTTGAATATTCTAGTCAGATTTAATTTTGCTAATGCTTTGGAATAACATACATAATTAATCGATTTTAATTCCACAAATAGTGACGGCATAGAGTTTTGACCGCTCAAAAAAGTATGTCATTTGACTAGTGTCAACTAATATACTTAAGAGGTAAAAATCGCCAAGTTCGGCTTTAACAAGATTCGAGGTTAACAAAGACACGCAGGTTAGTTAGAATACCTAAACCAGATATTCGGGAACAGAACTTTCTTCACTCTACCCTATTTTTAAGTGCCTGTTTCAAACACTTTATCGTCTTCAGATGAAAAACCGCAAAGCGTGGCCACGGCGTAAAAATACCGCAGCCTCCACTGGGGCACTCGGAGGAACAATGGGAGAGCGGAGTGCATCACTCTTTTGCTAATAAACATGGCGGCCAGATTGACTCTAGAATGTCGTGTTTTGAAAATGGAATACTTTGTTTTTTTATCGTTTTATGGTGCCTGCTCTTGGTTGCCAGGTTTCATTTTTATATTCCATTTTGTCCATTATAGGTTTTCATAGGAATTATATTGATTGAAAAAAAAAATATTTTTACGATTTGTGAACTAATGGATTTACTTGATGCGTGCTTTGAGTTCATTTTCACCTTAGAAAGGCCCGGATGTGAAAATATAAATAGGTACTAGACTAAGAGCTGGTGAACGCCAGACCTACGTCATTTTATAAAAGCTGAAAGTTTGTCAGCGTATGCTCCCAATATAGGATATAATGTTGGTGAATTATGAAGTTTGGGTCGTGGTGGCTTTGGGAGCTACCCTAAAAAAACTGTCTGGCAAGGAGTTGGAACTGTCAAAACTGTCTGGCTGTTGGGGAAAATACTTCTAATTATTGCCCAAATATTATACATAAAAATCAGATTTTATAGTATAACGTAAGTCTAACTTTTACGGTGGATTTTTCTGTAAATTCAATAGACTGTAATTCTACTAACGTTATACCATTAAATCTGATTTTTATGTATAATATTTGGACAATAATTAGAAGTATTTTCCCCAACAGCCAGACAGTTTTGACAGTTCCAACTCCTTGCCAGACAGTTTTTTTAGGGTAGCTCCCAAAGCCACCACGACCCAAACTTCATAATTCACCAACATTATATCCTATATTGGGAGCACACGCTGACAAACTTTCAGCTTTTATAAAATGACGTAGGTCTGGCGTTCACTAGCTCTTAGTCTATACGAGTAGTTACCTACAATGGCTTGTGTAGTTAAAATCCAAGTTATTCAAATGTATGTATGCGAGTCATTTCTACTAGTATCTTAATATGTAAGTCTAGATATTAGCACGTCACTACCTTGTTTAATATACCACGCAATCTTGTATACCCACTCTTATAAGATACACCATACAAGAATGCTTGGTAAATTCAGTGAACTGCTCCTAAATCGAATGTACCTATTACTACTATTTCTATTTATTTATATTAACCGGCAGACAGTGGTGACTGAGTTTGTTGCGGCGCTTCTTCTCAGCACTTGCCAAATATTGGTCTCGGAGCGCTGGTAGGGTAAAAATATTATGAGACATGTAGAGGCTCCTTAAGAGCAAAATGACGATTTGTAAGAACTATTTATTAGTCTAAACAAATAAAGAAATTTTGACTTTGACTTTGAAAACACATTAATTTTATAATAGTCAGCGACACTACATAATAATTATAACTTCCCCACCTTCAAAGCGAGCGTTTGGCAGCGAACGCTGTAACTAGCAAATTCTCAGCACAAAGGAACAGTCCAACAAGATGCTGTTAAAGCAGAACTTTAACAAATTGTTTCTGTTGTAAACAAGTTTGAGATATTGCTGATCGCGCAAACTTCAGGCGATTCGATTGAAAATGAAAACAATGAGTTTCAAAGCAGATAAGGGTGAAATTGAGTTGGAAACTTACCTAGTGGTAGTTGATGAAATAAAATGGCGTCCACTTAAGACCGGTTTTAAGTTTGGCCAGACAAATGCGAGCCAAACTCACACACTGAGAACCCCGTACCCGTACAAGATTGGACCAAAAACAAATTTATGAAACTCCAAAAAAAATACGTTTCTTGGTTTCAATTCCCTCTTCGATTTCAATATTTTTTGTTACAGTGTACTTACATAAGAGGGTAGAATTACATTTAGCACTCTTGAGAAAAGATAATTAACCGATTGAGTCCCAGACGGCATTAATTAATGTCATAACAATTGATTATCTATCTATTGTGTCTAGATTCGCGGAGCTTGAAGGATTAATATTTATAAGCTAATCATCAAATCACCAAAATTATTGCTTTTGTAGGCCGCTAATACTCTAGCAAAATTAGCAGCATTTTTTATACAAATGAATTATCTTATTCATCTCAATTTATTTTGCAGAGCACGTCCATAGATTTCCAGTAAGTAAATATTAAATGTAGCCTCATTATGGCTACCTGGACCACCGTTCCCGACACGTGGACTCTCAAGTATCCTCCCAATATAATTAAATTGATCGGAACTCAAAGTGCTACAAGTGAAGCATATACCAATAAATGCCTGACACCAGGGCCCGACAAATTTGCTTAGCGGGGGTCCCAAACTGTCTATTCTCGGTCCAACGACGAGGGACTATAATTCAATAAACAGGACTTCTGAGGGTTCCGTAGGTGACTAGTCATTAGATGGGATGGAAATTCATAGCGTTCGTATATTTCCAATTTAAAATAGATAAATTAATGAGATAAGTCTTCCTAGTTTGCGACAAAAAATATGGTTTTTTGAGCTTCTCCGTCGTGGACAAAAAAAATGAAAACTTGCCTAAATTCCTGAACACCAAAATGATGTACTTTGGGATAGAGATAATTTAAAGCTACTAATTACTACACAGCCTGAATAAAATCCAGAAAGAGTTAAATTGTGGTAAAAAAGCTTGCAGTGTAGAAAACTATTATTTCTATGGATAACTAAATATGATTTTATGGACAAGACGGTATTTTTCTACTAATGTAGCAAACGCACCACGATTAAAAGGCGATTGGTGGCTTCCTGCTACATTTGGATCAAACCGTAGAAGGCCTGCCGGTAAAATGGGATCGATGTTCTGTACGAGCAGTACGCAATGACAAAATACTATGCACTCACGTACCTTGAGCAGATCGTTGACAGTTTGGGCAGCAGTTATTACGAGTAGAGTTAACAAGAAGCACACACTAATGATATTTTTATATATAATCAATACATCATTATTACACAAAGATATTGAATTAATGCAGCCGATATTGACCTTAATTAAAAATGCATTTCGTACAAAACTCAACCCAGATTTGGCTGCAGCAGGTAAACTGGATTGCACAGCCACTGATATAATTTCAGGGTACCCGTATAACCCGATATGCGTCCACCTCGCCCCCACACATAGAGTTCGGCTGTTGAAACAAAAGCATCGATATATCATAGAGAATAGAGTATCGATGTCAGGTTTGCAGGTTGAGCTTCAATAAAAATATCGACCTTTAAACTTTCCATTCTTTAGTCAATATCCCAACCAACCATTTGATTTGATGCGAATTTGGTATTTTATTCTGTTATTCAAATGTAAATCATGTTTTGAAAATAGGGTAGTTCAGTGAGATAGGGGGCCAAAGCCTACCTCGTTGTGGATAAAAAATAATCTAACCTTTTTCATGATTCTTTATAAGTTATAATGAACACGGCTAAACGCTCTAAAAGACATGTATTTGATGTCATCAAAGTGTCATTTGTTTTTCATTTGCTTTGTGATATAGCTCTTCTATAGCTTATACACGACCGAAGGAAGTCTACTCTAAACGCAGGTGACCATTACAGCACTACTAAAATAAGCCTGTGAACCGCCTACACAGCATATCGATACTTTTTGGCTTACTACCCTCAACAAATCGCGTATCAGACGGCATTTTTGATTTTGTTACGCGGAACGCCAGACAGACGTAACTTTGTTATGGGATACATAGTCGAGTTTTTTTTCTAAAACGTCCATCCACGTTTTAGTTTCACATTTTACCATGGGCTATTTTTAAGTGAAGACGTGGATTAAAAAGGTCTACTGGATTTAATATTGCCTTCAGTCCTTTAAAAATGTAACAAGAACAGAATAATTATGATGAACCTCGATCAATCCAAATATTTATTGACTAAATGATATCATTTAATTTCGTACTTTAATTTAAAGGATAAAGCTCAAAATTTCATAAAATTGGAATTTTTTCAGTGAATATTGTAAAAATGTTAATTAATAATGAAAATAAAAAACATTAGTGTGGCAGCAACTTCGTTGTTAAAATTGTCTTAAAACCTTGAGACATTAGGATAATTATAAGTAAGTTAGGTTTGATAAGATTATGAATAAATGTTACGCATGATAAGGCTATTATACATAGGCATGGTGTAGTGGTTCAGAGCGGACTACTATGCCGAGAGGTCCCGGGTTCGATTCCCGGCCGGGCAGAAATTGAAATGATGAATTTTAATTTCTGTGACGGGTCTGGGAGTTACTATGTATAATATGTATGTATTTCAAAAAAAAAGTATATAAGTAGTATATCCGTTAAGCTAGCACCCATAACACAAGCATTAAGTTGCTTACTTTGGGGCTAGCTGGCGCTGTGTGAAATTGTCCAAAGATTTATAGATTTATTTATTATACGTACCTTTACCCTAAAGATACTCCTACTACTACCTACACGTTCATTCAACAGAACATTATATTACATACCCATGCTAATACCTACGTCAAGCCTCAATACACAGGTAACTTAATAATCTAATACATAACCTAATTGATGCCACAATAGCTGGTCCATTGTCTAAACATATTCGGAACAACAATTAGTCCACGATCGAATGTCTGACGACATAGTTAACTATAGAAATATTTGTTTAGTTAATGAGGTAATACTACACCTTGGTTAATGTACTACGTACATAGCTAATGGGGAATAAGACAGAACACAGAAGGTTAACAATCTGTGTTGTGTTTCATTTTCTTCCGCTGTGGTTGAGACGCGGAAAAAAGCTTGCAGTGATTTTAAGGCAGGCAACACTGTTAATAACAGGTGACTTACAAGCTCGTTTGACCCTATATTTATTTGTTTTTCTATGTTTTTCAAAGCGTCGGCAGGCGTGTTAACTGTTAAGAATTTGAGACAGCAATATTTGCATGTCATATTATTAACAATATTTGCATGCCAGCTTCTGATGGACTGTTCGGACATTTGATTATTTAATAACTTGTAGACTACTTTTCACGCAAATAAACTGATTTAATTTGAGATTCTGTGACTAATTGGTAAAAAAATTACAAAGTTTAGTTTTTTTTCAGCGTGTTTTCTTTTAGTTCTATCCTGAATTGTACGGTAAAAATACACTCTGGCTGACAATACACAGGCTATAAGGGTGTAGTTTTATATTAAAACACATAAAACCCTTCTCGCAAGCGTTTTTTATTTATTTTGAGTAGCGCTTGTAAACGCGTGTACACGCTCGTTTTATTGGCAAGCCTCAGTGTTTGGACGTGAACGGATTAGACAGATTTTACAAACCATTCGGCCCTGACTTCTATACCTATTTTCTACAGTCCAAACTTGTTATAAACTCTGAAAGGCTGTCTGTAGCGTTAAAAGCGTGGAAATAGAAGCGTATTCGACGTTTTGTGAGGGTTTCGAATTGGTGAAAATACGGACTGGGGAATGGCTGACACGTGTATGGATAACAAATGAAATACACATAAATACGAGCTAAAGGAATGGAACGTATATTTGTCTTAAGGCTATGCTGATAGCGATATCAACAGTAACTCCAATTTAGCTCATCTGATAGAGCTCGTTATAGTTTTCGTTTTTTGCCAAAAAAATACAGGTTTAGCTGGCTGGCTATTACGTCACTCAACGTATGAATGTATTATGATGAAAAAAAGTGTGGTACTTTAAAAAGACTGCAACAATAAATTGTTGTGTAACTAACTTCTACAGACAGTATTAATATTAAACACATCAGTGGAAGTTTTATAAACCCGAGAGTCAATGTTAGTATAGCAATTGATTTCAAAAAGTTGAACACATCTTAAAAAAATGTTTGTCCCATATTTGTACCACAATAAAAGTATTTGAGCTCATTAATGACTTTTAATATACCTCTAGAATAGCAATATCAATTTGCGGTAATCTAAAAAAATGCTTTCCGAATTGGATATTAACAATTGGAGCTGTCATAATGAAACATCAAAGAATATTGTTCATGGAAATGAAAAACGCGAGCGTTCCGTCCTCTGTTATTAAACGAGTGTTTTGGAAAATAAATGACAAGTTTAAACACTCAGCAGTACCAGGAATTAACGGTTTTATTTATGCTTTAATTTACCAGGCTAAAATTGACTTTTGCTGTAACTAAAGTTTTTTTTAAATTATATTTTACTTGTTTACCCCTACGACACGTTTGTATTTGTATAACAATGGACTGTAATATCTTCTCAGTCGTGAATTTGTGTGGATTTCCAAATCTTCACGGGAGCATACTAAACGTAAAGTATTAATTATGTAATTAAATACCGTAAAATATGTGTAAGTTTGTAAAAAACAAAATGTGAACAGAAAAAAATTTGTACACGCAGGGAGTAACGTGTACCTGTCTATACTAAAAGTATCAAGAGGTAAAGTTTGTGTGTTTGTTTATTTGTTAAATTGTAAGAATAATCTCGGGATCTACTAAACCGATTTTTAAAATTCTTTCACCAATAGAAAGCCACATTATTGCTGAGTGTCATAGGTTATATAAAAAACCGAAAAATTCCACGCGGGTGAAACTGCGGGCGGAAAGCTAGTTATCTATAAATCAATAGATACAAGTGGCTCTAAAACTTGACCCTAATAAATTATATTAAGATAATAATAAATGGCTATTAAAGGTCAATGACTTACCGGACCCTTGTCAAATGATAGTTTTCATTAGCACATTTTAATTAAAATTTGTTTTCGTTTGCCAATAGAAAATGGAAGTGTTTTTTTGCAATAATACCTACGTACCTATTTATGAATGTGATTTTAAGAACTCTACACACCAAACAGCCAAGGCTTAGTTTCGGCGGCTTTATTTCAAAAGATAAATAAAAAAATAAAAACTTGGTGTGTAGACTACATTGAAAGTTTTTGGTGTGTAGACTACATTGATCAAAATATTTACCTAGGTACTTAAAATATTTTCCCCTATTTTGTAGCTTTTATAACTACCCGATAAAAAGGGAAGTTTGATAGGAAAGCATCTACTATCTGATTATGGATTTTAGATCTTAAGAAGACGGGCGGAGAGTAGTTTATCTAAAAGCTATTTTTAGGTCATTAATACATTTGTTTGTTTGTTTGTTTGTTTCAGACCGGCAAACACTTTCATCGAACTTCACTCCTCATCAAAGCTTTCAATCACAAGTTTAGACTGGACCTCGAGCTTAACACGTGAGTACATAGCTTATAGTTATTTTGAACCATGAAACGTAACGGACATCGTGATAGTTTAAGATGACAGTACTGATGTGCCTCATATTGTGCTCAAACTTATGAGGAAAAAGCGCAAGCCAACGTGAAAAATACGAAAAAAAGTTAAGTACGTTAATCTAAAATAACATATTCACAAAACTTTCTTAAATCAATAGCACTTCAAATCTACTCCAGTAGAAATAAATAATCAATAAGCACTTACTTATCGAAAACTTCGATATATTAATTCAATTTGGAAAGAAAAAACTAAGCCAAAGTCTCGCAAAGTTTTATAAAACATGGTTTTGATTCCACCATTGTCAAATCGTGGTGGACCTTCCCTACATCGCGTTCAAAACGACCCAAACTTCGAAACCTATCCCTGTCTCTCCTGCCAACAAGTTCTATTTAACCCCTACATCGCCATCTCACTCCCACTCGAATCTTTCATAACTTACTTCGTTTATGGGGCCCCTGTCCTCTTATATTTCATTTATGGTGCCCAGAACTGTTTTTTGAATTCAAGGGACCCTTCGATTTGTGCGCCTTCCTATTTGATATTCTGTTTAACTGGACATTAGACCTTTTCGGGTACATTCGTGTTTATTGAAAATATGGTTAGTGGGATGTTTTGTTTGTTTTTTGCACACACAGGTAGGGTTTCTTTTGAAAATTTTCTCACGGAGTTAATTTTTATGTGTGGCATTGTAGCTATAAAATATTGAAAGCCTTTTCAGATTCAATCAATTTAATTGAAACAACTAATAAATTACACAAATCCTCCTGTCACATAAAAAAAAACACAAGTAGGTATCTATTTATAGAAAACGGTATTGTTCCAGTTCCACATCTTTCATATATCGATGAAAGTACATAACAGCTCTCTGGAACTTAAAAGACGACACGATATTACATTCCACAGACTATGGGGCGGAGATCATAGACAATATTTCTATTTGTCGATAATAAATAATATCGGATAATGTCTATAGCAAAATATGGAATAAATTGAACGTTTTCCTTGTAATAGTACTTTATTATTATTGCAAACGATATTGTTATTCATTTGGGAGAAGTGGGAGAGAGATCATGCAATATTAAAATGTTATAATGAAGACGACAATGAGTAGGTAGGTATGTACCATTATAATAATAAACATAGTGACTGAGTTTCTTGCTTGCTTCTTCTCAGCACTGGCCCATTTATTGTCCCGAAGCAGTGGTAGGGTTAATACTGGGACATGTAAAAGTGCTTTTTAAAAGCCTATTTGCAAAAACTTTGAGTTTTTTTTTATATAAAAAGCTTTAGTAGTGATCTTTTTCCACAACAGACGTGAACTATTTATTTACAAATTACTTTACGACTAGATTTAACTAATTACCTACTTATCAAGTGATAATGTTTACAAGGACGGTTCCTTGTTCAATTAAACATTATTTAGAATATTTAGAAACATGATATTTGCTGTACTAAAGTAAAGCATTTTGTAAATAGGTATACTACCAAGATTTCCATGCCCAGAAGCCCTGTAATTCCAAAGAAGCGGACATTAAAAGTCTAAAAATGTGGCTGCGCTCGGAAAAATTTGATTGGTGCACAAAGCCGGTATGTTTACCGCCAGCGTGTTTCGTTTGTTTGTGCGCTTTTAATGAAGTTGTCGCCAAGCGGAGCGTGCTGCGAGCGTACACGGCGCCGCAGGGGTTAACACATAAGCGGTTAGCGGAGGATTTTTTATGCAAAAAAATGTGATTAAAATGGAGATAATTTATTTAAGGATTTTATGAGAGAATAATAGTTGGTAGATACAAGAAATGTCCATTCATAGAAGTTTTGAAATAATACTTGTATTGTTTCATAATTGAATATCAATGCTCGTCTTAAGTTTACATTTTACTCCAAATTATTTATCTTCATGTAATTTTCTTCTTTCTTCTTTGCCTGGCCCATTTCTATTATACTTGGAGTATCATGCGTCTCCAGGCGGTCCTGTGTCGTCTCTCTGTTGACACAAAAACAATTTAATAGTTTTACCATCTGCAAAAAATAATTTACCACAATTTAGCAATCTAATTTTCATCTTTATAATTATAACTTAAATAACATTTAAAATCTACAATGCAAATGCACTCGCACCACACGCAAACAATGGTGTATCGTTGCAAACTAATTTGCCGGCTGCTTTCTGTGAATAATGTATATTCCAGTTATTTTGCGTTGAGCCTCTATTTTCCGGGATAATTACTCTCATGTTCCCCGCCTTGAACTCCGTGTGTAATTCGGGGGAAAGTTAACCCAGTTTCTCCAAGGACTTTGAGCTCAGTCCCTATTTTCCGGGAAAAAGATCAGACTCTATTTTCCGGGAAAAGCACTCTCGTCTCTTATGCCTTGAGCTCCTCCTCTGTTGCTGACAACGGAGCGCTTAGAACAGCCTGAGATTGGAAAATCGGTAGCTCGTTATGGTTCTGAAGTTCCCATTCCGTCGTTTAAGTGACGTCTACGAAAAGGATTACGTCATTTCCAAATATTAGGGGTTCTTTTATTTTCTTGAGCTATATTAAAATGGGTTAAATTCCAAAAGTAATTGCAATTATAACACATTATGGGATTGGAATCTCAGTCGCTGCTAGAGCACGTTTTAACACTAAAACATAATTATCACCTTATATACCAAATTATTTGAATATCTTATGTAATTCAGTACGGGACTATTCCCACCTCTCGTTCCCACCGCTGCAACTCCTGTGTAGCCAGGATCTAAGCTTCACTGCCAATAAAAAACCAACCAGTGAAGGTCAAGTTACTTTGTCCCAGTTTGTTGTGTAACCCAATAGTAAATATTAAGCAAGTTTTATCATCCTCCCCTCTAAAATTCAGTTGAAAACGAAGTACTTTATTTCCTGCGCCTTGTACTCGTAGCTAAACTTATCTCAGTCAATACGAAGGGCTTACAACTCCGTCTCAGATTGGAAAATCAGTTCAGTACTTTGTTCGTTCACAATGGGAGAGAGCCGCCGCCAAATGAAGTATGAATTTAACAAGGAGGATTTGAGTAATCGACTGACAAAGAGCTCGGAAACTTACCTAGAGATCAATCGTATTTATGGACGTTTTTGTGAGGGGATAATTTGCTGAAGCAGCGTGGTGCAGAGGGGTTAAACTAACCACTATTAAATACGTAAGTAGTATAAAACTAATAGTAGCTTTAGAATAGAAGAGGTAATTTGAGTAGATAGATACTCTTTATTGGACACCACATAAAGCTGACAAATGAAAGAAATATAAAATTGCTGTGGCACGATATAGGCGCTCTATCAAGAGGTACCTACCCAACAGGTTTTTATAGTACTTACCGATTTTTAGTATTGGTTGTCGGATACTTAAGACTGGCAGTAAATCCTTAATGTTCAAGTTTGTTAATACTTTGCAGTCGGCTTCCAGTTTCTATGCAGTTTGTTTAGCAATTGTAAATTAATGTAGTCCATCTATCCAGGCCCTTAAGAGGAAATATTTTCTTGCGATGTACCTATTACCAGACTGCGTGAACTAACAACATAGTTAAGTAGATAGATCTTTTTTTATTACTTTGAACAATAAATAAAGATACATTATCTATATCGAAATACGATTCAAAAGACACATACATTCACATAATTTAGTACATGAAAGGCCTTTCCCTTCCTGTCACGGGACAGACGCACTGTCAACTACTCACGAATAAAATTAAATTATAAATTGTCCGCGCGACCCGGGTTCCCGCCCTTTTTCCGGGCTTAAAACGTCACTAGAGGATATGATATAATTCATCGTGCGTTTGCTAGTGATGTGCCGCGTTTGGTGATATTTCTTGAGTGGTAAGAAGATACATAGCCCTTAACCAGGCTTAAAAAAGTTATTGGTTTTCAACCGTATCTTCACAGTTTTTTTATGCAAGACAGACAGTTCAAATTGATGTAGGCTCTATAGTCACCAGAGCCTGGTTAGGGGTTAAATAGGTAACCTACATGCTGTTTAGGTGCAATTAAAATAATATTACATTTACAAGTTGCTTAAAGGTTTCGTGCTCTGTAATTAGTCACTGAGACACTTGTATATTCACATTTCTTAATTTTTTACCACTATAGATGCTATTGATAATATCTTATTAGGTACTCAAAAATCGAGATTTTCGGCAACATTTCTCTTTATGAACTTATTTTGACTTGATGTTTAAAAATGGAGAAGTTAAAGAACTGAAAAGAAAACTCTTTTATAAAAGCATAAAAATGTAGGTTCTGAAAGAACGACACATAATTTTCTTAATAAATAGCAACGTACTCAACTCCATACGGTGCCACAATATTTACTTTAATGTGCCGCGTTTACAATAAAAAAACCTCATAAATAATAACTTCCTGAGCACATCACTAGGGTAGGCACTACGGCGGTATATTTACCGCCTTTTCTGCCCCAAAATATTGCACCTACTTACGGTCCTTTAAGGAAATAATAAATAAAATGCCGTGAAATGTTATCACCGGACCTGTTTCTCTTCTGGAGGAAGGATGCCATAATATAAAGCAATAACAGTATCATCACTGCCTAATGTGTACTGTTATAACTCTTACAGCATCTTTTATTGCTTTTATAACACACTTAGTACATATCAAATAGATGTAATAATAATAATGTAAGGAAAATGATAGAAAAATTTAGCAAGCTTTAAAATAGCTCTATAAGATACAGGCTATACAAGCTAAGCACTGCGGGTTCTATTTTAGTTATAATAGTTGCTATTTTGAACCAAAAATGTTGTAGGTCTAATAACACTCACAAAAAGTTGAATGGTATAAATGTTGGCGCCCTCATCGCAAGGAGGCCTTTTGTAGAGAACTCGATGTTGTAAGAACAGCTGAGTTTAGGTTTTAGCAGTGCACGTCGTTTTGATAGAATATGTTATCGAAGTATACAGTGGTGACTGAGTTTGTTGCGGCGCTTCTTCTCAGCACTTGCCAAATGTTTGTCTCGAAGCGCTGGTAGGGCAAAAAAAGAATGAGACATGTATAGGCTCCTTAAGAGCATTTGACGATTTGCAAGAACTAATTTAATTAGTCTAAACAAATAAAGATAATTTTGATTTTTTGATTTTGATAGTCTAATCTAAGGCTATGAGCTTAAAGGTGACCTTTTAAGTAATAGAAAATACTTTTGCGAATTAGTCTAGTACCAAAATCAATAACTTACTGCCTATACTTTTATTGTGTAAAAACCTTCAGGATCCATTTAATATCATTACAGCGAGTCGATGAATAGAGAAATTGGGCTATTTATTACATATTTGCTCGTTAGAGTGGATACGCAATCCCATATGAAATGTTATTAAGTACTCCTAATTACGTTAATGTCCAATGGACCTAAAGGAAAAATATGTTTATTTTTGGTACAGAAGGTAGACAGGAAAATTTTATTAAATTGGTTGTACAGTTGAGTTACGAAAAGGTAAAGCACTTTCTTATTTATAATACTAATAGATTTAATTCAAAATTTAAGAGCCTGGGTTACTGAGCTTCGTTCGAAAATTAGTTTTTGTAGAAATGACATCCATCAGGGTCAAATTCTCGCTGTAAACCTCTGCATTTTAAATTTTATCGAAATATTTATGTTTGTGAGTACACTTAGCTCTCTTTGACGTCAGCAGTTTTGTAAATACCTACACATTATATTAAAATCTACCTACTACAATACTATAATAAATATTATAAAAATACTTACACATGGACTGTCCCAGCTTTCCGAGACTAGTGTAGTTTTATTTTATAGACATTCTCTACTATTTTGCACAGTCAACAAGATATCAAGAAAGCAAGGTTGGGTTGCACCATCTTACTTTAAGGCTAGGATTTACCGCCTCGATGCCGTGCATTTGTTTACCTCAGCCCCCGCACACCTCGCACTGACACTCGCGCTGACACTCGCGCGACGCGTTGACGCCACAGTGTAAAAACAAACCGTAAGTTGGATGACGGTTTACGTAATCTTCAAATAGTTAATAAATAAATAATAAAATTAAATATCCTTCGACATAATATTTTAACACTGCGCCTCTAGTCTCAAACTAAGCAAAGCTTGTACTATGGGATATGAAAATACTTAAATAACATAACATAAATAAATAAATATTATGGTTAGAAACCGTGCATAGTGCAGTCCACACAGCTTATGACCGCAGTCTGTGGAGGAACACTATCTGTGGTCGCGATCCTCATCAGTGAGGGACCGAGGAAGAAGAAGAATGGTTAGAAAACACCCAGCCCGAAACAAATATTATTATAATGTTCATGCACACAAATGTTTGTCAATCAATAATGTCAAATGAAAGATGATAATATTAAGTCAAACAAATACTTTTTACCGACAAAAATAGTAAATGATCACAAAAATTTAAATTCCATTTTAATATGAAATACTAATGTTCTTTTACATTTTGCTATTCTATTTAAGCAAATGACTCTAAATTAATCATTGTAAACCCAGAAATAGTAAACAATCCTCAAAACAACTTGCCTAGAGGTAATATGTAGGTATTTTATAAAAGTGGAACCCCGAGTGATCTCCAAAACCCATTCTATTATTATATACGATTCGGCTTCGATATCTATAATACAATAGGAGTTTATTTCATGTGTCAGATGACAAGGGTGGAAACAACCTACGATTCATGTTGTTTATTTACGTGCAATATGTGGGCATATTATAAAAGTGGAATGCCGAGTTGTATTTCTAAAACTTGTTCTATTATTTTATACTATTTGGCTGCGACTCGGCGTGACGACAATACAAAACATTTTTCGCGAATCGGTGTTCATACATTCACTTAATACATTAGACGCCATGTTGTCATAAACGACATATTATAAAATCGCTGTGATTTAATATTCTTAATCATTAATTTTATGGCAAGTGTCCATCAGGAATCATTGTTCTTACACACAGAATCGTATTATTTCGCTTTCGGGTAGTAATATGTCAAAATTGTTGGTTCTTAGGCGAACAATGTATGGAGAACGAACATTGTCCTTTTGTAAAACGCATTTTATGCCTCTAACCATAAAAAAAACAATAAATAAAGTCTAAAACCACAACTAAGAAGCTACCTGTCTGAAGCAGGCAGACATCAGTCAACCAATAAAACCCTCGACAAGGACAAAAATATCTCATAAATCATTGTCGGAGGTGAAATTAAAAGTAAGAAAATTAAAAGTTTCCGGCGAACGCGTCGGGAAAGCGTGATTATCGCTGCCTCGCCGCCTATCAATAAAAATTATCGGAGATGTGATCGCTGACCTGATATGCACATTCTGAATAAATTAATTATTATTGATCATCCTGCAAATGAAAATTACCTATAATCGAAGTGAAAATGAATTTGAGACCAGTGTGTCTCAGTGTGTCAGACCAGACTCGGAGCGTAGTGTGAGTTTACGTCAAACGCATTCGATGCGTAAAAAAATGTCATTAAATGAGTGACGGATGGTACAGCGCCCCTAGCGGAAATTCTCAAGAGCTAAAATCTTCATTTATATTGTATCACATGTGCAGTGATCGCCATCACCATCGCTGACAATATGAGCTGCACGCGATGGTTTGGCCGAAGCTTACAGTTCGAACAGTTCGAGTTCGATTAAAACAGTTGCTTACTTCCATTGTGTGATTTAATATGACTTATTTGGGCCATGGCATGGGAGCGGAGGCTCCTTAGTTTTTTTTTAGTTTCAGAGAAAACTTCTGTTTCCTCTAGAAATATTTTGTACTTCACCGAATGATTGACAGGTGGAAAATGGTGCACTGGTGGCTGCACTTTTTAGTGTAAAAGAAAATTGTAATACTTGTAGCGAGGGCCAAGTCTCCTGATATAAATAATATTGTGTTAATATCACAATATTATTTATATTTAAGAGAACCCCGCAGTAAGTAAGTCTTCTTGTTTTGGACCCATTGTCTATAAAACATAAATATCTACTAATTTAGACATAGTGGTGTAATAAGTATGCAAATGCTCTAAAATATTTACCCTTTGAATTCTAGAAGGTTACATTTTAAATAATGTACATATTCATAATATGTCATTCAAGCGACGTGTTAGGCGGGCGGCCGCGTAATCATGTGTCGCGGGGGTTATTCAGACGTGCCCGGCGAAGCGGAACGCCTTGTTCTCAGGATCGCACCCACACTTGTTTTGATAACCGCCCGATTATGCGGTGTTTATTTTTATGAAATACTAGCGGCCGCCCGCGACTTCGTACGCGTGAATCCTGTTTTTCCCGCTAATTCCCGTTCCCGTGGGAATTTCGGGAATTCCTTTTTTAGTGCACCTCTACGGTACCTAAGCTACGTCCCTTCCAAATTTCAAGTGCCTACGTTTAGCCGTTTAGGCTGTGCGTTGATCTGTCAGTTAGTCAGTCAGTTTCTCCTTTTATATATTTAGATATTCTGTGAATACATAATTTACTAACACGGAAAATTAGGTACATAGGTCAGATACAATAGCCCTAGAATTTATCGTCAATGGAACCATTTATGTAACGCAACTTTGGAATTTAAGCTGTTATTAACCCTATGTTACTACTGCACTAACAAAATGTCAAACTTAGTATGCAAGAAAGAATTTTGGGTTTTAGTTAGAAATGACTGGTTAGCTAGCTACAAGCTGCCTACATACAAGTTTTTGTAGAGTTAAATTAAGCTCTCGAAAGTCTTGTCAACTTTTCGAAATACTTAGTTTGTAACTCCAAATGTAGAAATTCCTTAAGATGCTCCTGCGACAAATATTACTTGCATATTCGATATTTTCAACGAGCTAAAAATGCAATTTTGTCAGTACAGTCTGGTTGGTGAAGGGTTGCCTCCCGTAAAGTAATAAAGTGTTAATATAAAATAAGTTAGTGCAATCTTTTCTTGATATAGGTATCACCATCACGAAAAGTGAAATAATTGACAATTTTACAGGATGTTTAAACTTGTCGACTCGAATACACAAATCAACATTATTAAATTAACAATTAGAATTTAACATGATGAGTAAGTACCTACCTAGGTATTTTATGGCGCTATTAGTCTACCAGTAAAATTACACTGCACAACAGCATTTTTGTTGCATGGAATGTTTTTTATGGATCTAGTTGCATTTTCTACCCTGATTCCAAATCTGTACTCAGATTTTCGCTAGCAGCTCTACTTTTTGAGATGTGAAGAGTAGCTATTTTTATCGAAAAAACATGGTTTCCTGTCATATAACAATTTCTTTAACTATGTAATTAGAACAAAACTTTCTTTTATGTGACTTTTTTGAATGAGTTTGAGTGCTACTACTATTCTGGATAATCCAACAGTATTCAGCCATCATATTTTCACTCCAATAGCCCTGGTACCGCTCTTCTATAGCGCAAATATCCTGATGAAAGCGTTCTCACTGCTCCTCGCTTAAATCTCCAAGATTTTCAGGAATTCGATCAAGGTGGCTATGAAGGTGATACATCTTAATGCTCATGTTGTATTCAAGTTGCTGAAAATATAGTACTAACTGATTGACGTGGTCAGGAAAATTGACGGACTACTTATTTCCCAAAAAGTTTTTTTACGAACCAAACAAACTCATTCCAGGCATTTTTTTTAGCGTTTGTCATACTTTCAGTAAAATTTACATCGTTTTTTAATATTTTAAGTTGTGGTCCATCGAAAATTTCACATTTTAACTTCTCAACACTCAATTTTCGTAACGATCCATTCGTTGAACATTTTCATGCGGACGTACTGTAGTACAGTACCTGAGATGTACATGGTTGGGGTTTTAGTGTATCAGTTGAACGCAGGACAGGTCTAGTAACTAACGGCATATTAGAATAAACCCACTTAGAATGATTTGAGCGGTTAATTCCTGTTATGTTTACAACGCAGAAATAACATTCGTCGTGGTGGTTTGACGGTTCACGCCAAATCATAGGACTAATAAGGTTCAAGGGATCCCTCTTGTTATTTTTCCATAATCGTAAAGACTCCACACACGTTTTACACACTATATTCGGTATCCAGGGCTTGTTATTTGTTTCCAACAGCCGTTGAAAGTACTCCAAATGGGCATTTTTCACGAAGTCTGACACATTTAAACAGGTTTTTTTTAATGTATATCTGCCACAAATGTGACAATTCTATTTGGATTGTTTACACAGGTCCTTCTAGACGAAGTCATTGCAAATAAAGAAACAGAAACTAGTAAGACGTTGACGATAGCGATATCAGCAGTCAAATGGAGAGTACATTTTAAGAGGGTACCTGTATCTCATAAACTAGAGCTGCTAGAAAAAATCTGAGGGTATATTTAAAATCAGCGAGCCTAAATTAGTAAACAACAAGTGAAAAATCTCATGCAACAAAAAAAAAGTTCGATTTTGTTGTGCAGTGTTATGTTACAGAATGAGTTTGATACATCTGGAACATTCTGGTTTACTTACCTATCATAAATATCAAATCTTTAATAATTTACCATTTAAATAAGCATCCCCGAAAATACTTAATTCGACGAAATAATATTTTCGCGGAATAGAGACGTGTTAAATCTTTGAACCTTTGTTCGGTATCCTATTAATGGAATGAGTAGACAGTTCCATGAAATGCCTATCTATTTTTAGGCTCATAAAAACAAGATCGTAAAAATTTACTAAAACAACAACATTTTTATAAAGGACCAAATATTCAAGTTTTTCTGCGTGGTTAGACCGTAACATTTGTTATGATAAAATTAAATAAAGTGAAATGCTAGAATTCGTCCCGGAACCGATTATAGTAAAACTGCATCATTCATTAAGTTTCTGATACTCATAGCCGAAGTGGGTGTTCTCGCACTATCCCGTCTTTTCCAGGGAATACTTTCTCGACCCTACCACGAGCCACAACTAGGTATGTGTAGAGTTTAGAAATTAATTACTTGGGTAGTTCTACTCACGGTGGAATTATTTAGGACCATAAAATGAATCTCCAGTTTTTGTTAGTAATCAGTATAAACAGTGACTAAAGACCGAGAATATACTACAACATATCCAATTTTTAACGGGCCAGACAAAATTATGATAAATGTTGATTTTATAGCGGTTTTTCTATTTTCGATGGACAGGGAAGTGAGAACATATACAGGATAGTGAAAATTTAACTGAAAGATGCATTTGAGTTTATAGTCTTTATTCTAAAAATAATAAAAAATACTTTCATGTGCATCATAAAGGTCCACTATTAATTGAACATGGAACTCATTTAGGTTGCTTCTTTTTCCGTCACCTGATCTCTTTGACTTTTCCCTACTATTCGTATCTCCTTCTATTATCTTCCTCTTCTTTCCTCGACGCTTTTCTTCGACTGGAAACAATTCGTTAGTATCTATTTTCGGCATCTCCAGCAATCCATCAGGATCATCAATGTTCATTCAGTCCCAGTACACTCGTAAGGTCAACCAAGTCTGATGAATCAAAATACTGGTGTTGCAGGCATTACTGGTCTCAGTTTCAGATTCAGTTTAAGCGTCATCAACATTTGCTTTCATGGAAGAATATTTTACGATGCCTATTTGGAAGTGTTCGCACACGTTACTGCAAAAACAGCTAAAAGTTTGTATAGAGTCAAGCAAGTCAAAATGGAGTATCCAGTTTCAATGGAGTGTATGCATTTGCCTGCACTTAGTGTATTTGTAAAATGCCTTTATATGGCAGTAAGTTTTGCTGGTTAGTCGATATTAACTTTTCCATTTTCTTCGTAAACCCAGGGAAATGATACACAGGGAAGTGAGATTTTTGATGTATTTTGCCAAAATCATGAATTATATAAACTTCATATCAAATTTAATATTATCAGTCAATGGACGCAAGCGAGTTTGACAATATTGTTTCATAATTGCCCTAAAATAATATAAAATACTGTTATAAATACGTAACAGATGAGTGAGAAGTTGTCTGGCCCAGACACGACAGACGATGATAACAGCGTAGCTGCGTCTAACTGACTGACGATTTGGGCGAAATAAACGTTTCACTAGGCGAACTTAACTGCATACTTAAATACATAAGAACGACAACGTGGCTTACCCTTTGTTTTGTTACAGATTTTAACGTGTTTATAGGTGGCAGGGAAGTGATACTTAATTCGTGTCGCCTTTGTTCAGCAATCAAAAAATTATGTAAATAAGGAATTCAAACATAATCCATATAGGTTAAATGAAAGATACACTAATGGTTACTTTCAATACAATGTTTTTTTTGACTAATTATATTTTTATATATTTTTTATTGTGATTTACATCATGAATTCTGGAATGTCACCCCACAGGGAAATGAGAATTTTTCCCATTTGAAGCCATTTTTGTCTGGGATGTTTTTATTAAAACGTGTTGAAATTCAGTGACCAAGTACTATGTGAGTTAAACTTTATTAATACCCTAAAACGAGAACTATTAATTGGTAATTTAAGGAGCTGCAGGTTGAGCCCCGTAAAATTCCCTGATTTGTAGAACTACCCACTTGTCAAAATTCTCGTTAAAATACTCTATAATTGTCATCAAAACTATAAACATATTTGACAAGTGACACGTGACACAAGTCTCGCAGAGAGGCGTGCGGGATGACGTGAACGCAACCATACATTTCCACACAATCCAACAGTTGTCGGCCACGTTATCGCAGCTTGCGGATGTCAATTTGTATGGAAGCATCATGACAGCGTGATGTGTCCATAAGTGGGTACAGACCCATTTCGCACAATACCCTATGATCTGTGTGCCAGAAGAGCAAAAGTTTTACCTAGTTTATCTGGCACTTGATAAGATAAAATATACTAACTTATCTATCAATCAGTAGGCACTTTATTAGCAAGTTGTAAAAAAGATACTTAGTATTTTTTTTGAAAGAAGCATCCATGACAGGACTGTGAACTTTTTAAACGGTTTTCTCTAGTACTTTAAAATCGTTACGGTATTACACGGAATATTAAACACCTTCGAGAGTATCGCGACAACCTTAAAATGCGATCCCTATTAACGCTGAACGTGATTCTACAGCTTTTATTTTTAGAAAAATAAAAAGGACAAGCTAAAAGAACGTTATTTTCACCGTGCATTAATATAAATGAATTCCCGTTTACTGGTTATGGATCAGACTTTTAAATAAATCGAAAGTGTTATGATTTGCAGTTCTAAGTGCACGCCATTTACGGCAATAAACGTGTGATTTTATTATTTAGCTATTTGTTACTTAGATTTAGCATTAGGTGGGTGTAATAGGTAATATCTACCATGATTCCAATAGTTGAAAACGTAAATTACAGCTTTTACAAATCCACCCGATAGAAAAAGAAGTCATTTAATGGTTACTAACTATTCATAAGACTCAATTAGAAAATATAGGTATGCAAATGTGATGTGATTCACAAATTAACGCCTCGATTTTGAAGTAAAATGTTCACTGTAATTATGTACGTACATACATACTCATATTATGTAAATCTGGATTATTATGGAAAAACATTTTAATGAAATCCTTTAGCAGCTCAGCTTCTGTATTGAATTCATTAATGTCATAATGATTTATCGCCTGCAATAAGTAGACATCCATTAAAATATTTTGGTAATGGACTTAATCGAATGTGTTTGCATGTAGGGTAGACCGGGGACAATAGTACCATTTTTTGGAAATTGTTCAATATTGAAAAATCTAATGAAATGTAACTTATTCTGTTAGGATGTTGTAAAAACTAGACTCTTAAGCTACAAATTTAAGCATGCAGAGTTGAACTATTATTTCGAATACTTAATGAAAAACGAATTTGAACTGTACGATGTCTCATGTTACAATTGACCCCTACAACGGGTCAATTGTACCAATAATATATGAGGCAATAAAAGTAGTTATGTTTATCTAATCATCACCTTTATTGGTATTCTGTTCTCTTAATCTCCTACAATCATCAGTCTTTATTAATTGAGATCGAAAATATTTAGAAACAAGTATGAAAAATCAACACTTAAGTTTAAAAACAACACAATAACTTTTCTTCCATAAAAACGAATAAACTAACTGTTTCTACATAATATGCCATCTATTTGGCTCGGATATTGCTTCTGAAACAACAATAAGCATAATAACAATGATAGAAATATCAAAACTGAAAAATCTATTTTTGTATGAGGGTACAATTGACCCCTGGTACAATTGACCCTGATTATTTATACCTACTACTGCTTCGACCTTTTAAGATTTTTTCATAAGCCTGTTCATAAAGGAATAGATCCGTTGATCCGCGATCCGTACTTTTGACTCTACGCCGAGGCATCTAAAACAAAATGTTCAAATACTTAGTTACTTACTGAATTAAGCTAAAATGTACATATTCAGAAGGGTTTTAGAAACCTATATTAAAACATTTTAAGTAGGCATTTAGGTACTTATATCACCTTTTTATCTACTTATTTAATAAAACACATTAAGTATGTATCTAATTAATGCTTAATGCATGCAACTATGAATGAGCCTAGACTATATTTTCAGTAGGTAGGTATGCCTGTAATTGTAAAAATATAATTGTAAAAATGTAAAATAACCACGTGAATGTTTTATAATAACTTATCTTATTATAAGTATAGGTACTTTAAAACCAATTTAAAATATTATGTAGTAAGTATAAAATAAGGTTCCGGGGGTTAATTGTACCACGGGGTTGATTGTACCGCTACAATTGACCCCATGGAGACTGGTACAATTGTTCCAAGTAGGTAGTCAAGAGAACTTCACCTAAAATACAGTCATTTTCACAGTGAATGCCAATAATTCGCTGTCATTACAAAGTTTAGAGCCTGGATAAACTATTGACAACAATACTTTGGTAACAAATAGCATATTAGGCAACTTATGGGCTCATATATTTGACATAAAAACTTACTGCGGCTGGGCAAAAAACAAAAATCCTTCCTGTACACCTTCGTTTCTCAGCACAAGCGCCGCCGACTGGTGAGCGGATGGAAACACAAAAAGCGCATATTCTGACGCTATGCACACAATCTAACGTCGCTTGTATGAAGAAATATCGCCGATGGTACTATTGACCCGTGGTACTATTGTACCCGGTCTCCCCTACATTTATTTGGGACCTACATGGCTATTACTTATTTATTAAAAGATATAAAATAGTAATTATGCTTTTATTAACCAACAAAACACAGTCGCCTAGGTATGTGTTGTATCTACCCAATGAAATTAATTAAATTCGCTACTAAGTACGCTTCATTTCATTTATCGGTTATCTATAAGTATCGATTCAGTAATAAACTTCTGTGTGAAAATAATGAAGCTAGCAAAGTCATTCATAAGGTCTGATTTTTTATCTTCATAGATTTTATCAGCTGAAAAACTTTGACATATTGGCAGTTTTGAATAGATAATACTTATGTCAAGTAGAATACCAATATTATCCTTCAGTTAAAAGTTATGTGGCGACATAAAAGACCCCGAAGCACACTCGAAAATACAAATGTTTGGGGCCCGAGTTTATTGCTTATTGTTTCTTTTTAGTATGTGATTTATCGGATTGCTATTTCTATAAATCACCCTTGAGCTTTCCAGAATACAGTTGAGTATATCACAGAATCGTTTTTCTTGAGCTTTTTCCGAACTAGGTAGATATTGATAGGTTTTTATAACATTGCAGTTTACTAAACTATAACAAACAGAACAGGGACAATTCTTGCCAAGAAAGTGAACGACACAGTTTTGAACAGGAGCTTGGTATATCATTCTAAAGTTTTTACATACCTATCGTACTCGTATGTACGGAATAATCGCTTGGGTATTCTTGTTATTTCAGAACACATTTCGTATACAAATCGAATATGTTCCTTAATATAAGTTTGTTACAGTTTCGAAACGTGTGTTAAGTGACAATGCGGCTACAGCGATTTAATTTAACTTTACCGGAGACGAACGAAAATGCATTTCTACTTAATATAATGTAGTTTTCTCGCAGAACGTTTATTCGTTCCGTGAATAAGCTTGGATGCAATTTGATAAGCTTAGCAATATTTCAGTGCGAATGCTACTCCGTGTTATATTAAAAAGTCATCTTATTTAACGTAAATATGATTCCACTACAGTTGATTTCATTTTGAAACTTAATTAAGAGTTAAAACGGTACGGAACAGAAACGGATGCAATATTATCTATCTATACCAAGGTAAGAAGAATTGATTGAAGAAAACTTCAAAAAACTCATAAAACTAAAATTTACTGGACGAATCTGAGTGAGCGTCCCATTGGATGCAGGCCAATATAGGTCTTTTCGCAAGAGATCGATGGGAGAGGCATTTATTCAGTCCATGACTTCGTGTTCTAGGGTGGTGGATATTCAATTCCATAAATGCTTACATTAAAACATTGTTCCTACTTGGTACACATAAAGTAGTCGAACTTATCAGCTCTGTAACTCTTAAAATTGTAGTAAGTAAGTAATTGTAAAGAGTAAGTAGATTATTCATAAAGTGTTAGCAGCGATTGGTTAGCTTAATCTAAATATTTTATCTACTCTATGTACTAAGTATGTGTAACACACAAACACATCTTAGTTTATAATAGTGCGTTTTATAAACCTAAGTCCTATCTAATTGATGCCTACTGAAAAGTGAAAATTTCAAATAACCAGGTATTTAAGTTGTACATTTCCAAACCTATTTTCGCTTTTATTTAAGGAACCATCATTGCAAAGGAGATTGGAGTTTATTGAGTCCGTAAGGTGTCCAGAAAATCAATTCAATTAAAACACGCAGCTGAGGTAATTTCCATTAATTGTCGGTTCAATTCTTTCAGGGGAGACAGGAACGCAATGAGCCAAGGACTATTAACTAATTAACCGAATGGAACTAGATTTTCCAAACCAGAATTTGGTTTCTGTTATATTAATATTGTTAAACTTGTTCTTACGCCACATCTCTATTATACGTCTGGTTAGAAACATATACATTTTTCTGTGCCGTCGTTGGTTGACTGGTAGAAAAAGATTTAGGATTAATATGGCCACCATTTAAATTTTTATATTACTTAATAATAATGTGCGTGAAGAAATAAATATTAATCTTGAAAATAGACCTAATAAAAGAACAAGGAAAACATTAAAGTAAATGTAACATCCCAAAATTATTATTGGATCAAGTGCTGTCATTGTGGTTTTATTTTTGTACGAAATTTTATTATCAAAAGTAAAGTTATTATTTTATATTCTTGGAAAATTACTGCGACCTAAGTACTGCTTCAAAACACTAACATATAGTACTGTCATAATGAACTATGATTTGGTCCAAAAAGACATTTAATTAAGGATGTCATTCGAATCTACAGCACGATCATTAGCAGTCGAACACAACCCTTGACTAATTAGGCGATTACGAAACGCAATACTTACTTAGTCAATGTTTTTCTTAGACGGATAAAACAAGTATTTACTCATTACATGAATTCTGAAGTGAATTAGATACCTATCTTTCTTAGATAACTATGGTAAAAAGTATACACTCATGTTATTTATACAGAAAACACGAAAGCCTAATGAAAATTTAAATCTGCGGCTTAAAATATTTTCATCGCTCTCTTAGCCGCATTAAACAACTACGAGTAAAATTATAAAATCTACGAATATCATGGTATTCTAGATATCACAAAGTTTTCAGCTAAGGAAATTCCTTTTCTGTTACACCTACAGTAGGCCGTAAAAAGTTTTGCTACCCTCAAAACTACCAGTCCCAATTCAATACGATGGCACTCTTTGATAAGTTTACATTTCTAAGTTTAACTCTCATCTTGATGGGCACATCAAGCAAATTCTTATCGCTGTGCTAGTCTTTATTACTATCTTTTAACTATCGCAAGCTTTTATTGGCGTATTAATACATGGTGGCAGTAATAATTGTGATCTTACCTTGGTACTTTTGAAATCCGTTAAAGATCGGTGATGTCACTGTACTCGTCTAATGTGTGATTGGGTGACACATGTTGATGGAGCGTGTGTATCTAAACGCGCGCGTGACACGACAGATTGGGGTAAGGGGCGGGAAGCTTCTGCCGAAGTTGGTTCGCGCGGCGCGAAGTACCGCGGGCTTTTGCGATGTAGACGTCGCGGGCCGACGCGCCGCCACCTCTCTCGTCTCTCCTCTCCGCCCGCCTTCCAAAGATACTAAACTTATCTACACTCGCGAGCAAAAGTATGGAATCATTTTACATGAAATTGTTTCCACGCGATCTAAATAATTTGTTAGTAGCAATAAAAATGGCACCATTTTAAAGGTTCAACTTTTAAATTTTAATTGATACCAAATTCAAAAACCATTATTTAAAAAGATTTATATGAAGTAAAGAAAAATACATGTATCAATTGTTTGATACGTCACGAGTTTCGGCCTATTTACCCCCTATAAAAGCATGAGTTATCTTATGAGTTCTTTTGGCTGAAAGCTTTTTGCGGCTGAAAGATTTTGGCTTTCACACGTTGATCCATACACATCTCCGCTACTTTTGACCCTTGACCTGGGACGAAAATGGATTCTACACCTACAGAAGCAGCACAAATCGTTTCACTATTGCAAGAAGGGCTCAGGCACGTCAGCTCAGCTCCACATAAGCCTATCCTACTGGGTTTCAAAGTTTTTAGACACTTTCGGGAGGCACATCGCCAGGGATGACCGTTTTATCGTGTCAACCTCTCTTCAAAATCATCATTTGACCGGTATCGACGTCAAGCAAAAGCTCAGAAATGTTCGTGAGATAGCTGTTGGCGAATGGACAGATCGTCTAAGATTCGAGCAATCGAATTTGACTCCAAAAAGGTCTGCCACAGCCCCGAAACTGTCAACAGAGTCACCGACAAGCACGCCTTCAATTTTTTCGCACCCATCTTGATTGAGAAGTGGATGAATTTGGTATCAAACTAAAGTTAAAAGTTTAATCTTAAAAATGTTTATTTTGCATACAAGATCAAATTATTTAGTGTACACAAGATTGCGTGGAAACAATTTCATGTAAGTGATTCCATACTTTTGCTCGCGAGTGTAGTTAAAAGAACGTAAGTTCTTTTTAAAAGTCTAGCTACATGTTTCAGATGTTGGAACTATTGTTGCATTGTAGAGACGTAAATTTTGAGTCCTAGATGGATACTTACCTACCTGAAAAGTAAGCGATTTTATGAAACGACTAGGAAACGCAATGGCAAAGAGAAAATGCATTTATCAAGCTCCAGCCTGCAGCATCACTCCTTTATTTACTTAGATCCGTCCGTGTAATGTAAGTACCTTTTAAAGCACTTAATGCACGTCCTATGGCTTGTCATAACATCACACACAACATTCGGGAGAACATATTGACTGGGAGAGAGGCAGGAAGGCCTATATTACAGGAAATACAATTACCTGCTTGCCTACAAGATGTTACTTACCTACGTAGTACCTACATAATATGTGCGAGCTACGTAGGTAGAAAAAGTCCATGCCTACTTGCATGCAATTTACTTACTTTTCCTTTTTCTTTTTTTACTTGCAATTTACACGTTAGATATGCAAAAGCTTTGCATATGAAAAAATGCGAATTTATACATAAGTATTTACTTACTGATTCTGTTATTCTTGAAGCATGTTTTACCTACTTACCTAAGTGCCTGCATATTGCCTGAATTCATTTTTTCTATATTTGTCTTGAAGGAACATACATGCCACAGGAACTCATAACTGCTTAACCTAGATTTCGATCTGCCCCCGTTTTAGAAAATGAATTGAACTGTACGGAATTTAAATTAAAAAAACAATAATGTCGGCTTCCATCTCCTTTATAGAGTTGGAACAAAGGAAAACAAAGAGAATGTACCCGCATCTATTTAGTTATGTTGTTAAGTATTTCTATTTCTATGCAACTCGGAATTGCTGTTTGAAAAATAAATGTACGTAAGTACTATAGTCTAGTCATTTGGTACAAAATAATGGGGTTACATGGAAAGTTTTCCGGGAGTAATGAAAGGTGGTATTTATAAAATATAGATTTTGATATGCTCTTTCCGATTTTCAACTTTGCGACCTCGCCTCGATGGTTGCATGTCGCGCCGCCATATTTGAAAAATGCTGCCTAGTAGCAAATTTTTTTAAATACTTCCTTTCGGATTAATTTTTTGATAAAACATGCTCAGGGAAAATAAAATTAGAGAAAAAATCCTATTTACTACAGTTTAGGCGTTGGAATGCCGCGAAGTAAACTTCTATATGCGTTTTGACCAAAAAACATAATAGGTACCACGAGGTCGCAAAGTTGAAGTTTGTTGAAAGTTGAATCGGAAAGAGCTTATCAAAATCTATATAAATACCAATTTTCATTACTCCCGAAAAACTTTTCAGGTAAAACTACCGAATGACTGGACTAGTAGGTACTTAAGTACGTATCTCGAGAACCGAGTTAAGTGTTTGAATTAGAACAATAGCACAAATTGACATAGACTAACGAAGAAAGCATCGCCGCTGCCGTTTAACTTACGCTAATATTATTTATTTAATTTACGCTCCATTTCCCGCAATCCATTAGCCTAATTTTTTAAATCAATTGATTAGTGCCTTGCATGAAAGGTTTCTTAACTTATTCACCATAAAATTATTTTCCCATCGGTTTCAATTAAACATAAGAGAACCTCATTTATCATCATCATCAGGGTATTTATTATCTACAGAAGGAGGATGCGACACTCTCCAATTTACCATTTATATTTTATTTTTAATGTAGAGTGCAGGTCCTCACCACGCTGACTAAATTAAATTGGTTCGAAAGGCAGTCTCACTAAAAACTCTGTTATCATCATCATCATCATTTCAGCCACAGGACCGCCAATGATTTCCACATCACCCGGTTGGTAGCGGTCTGCATCCAACGCCTTCTTGCTTTACCTTGCTTGCTTTTTTATGAAGGTCGTCGGTCCACCTTGTGGGTGGACGACTCCACTCGAGAACCTCTACTAAGTATGTAAGCAGCAAGTAACGCCCGTATTCACAAAATAATTATGCTTCCTTAAGTAAAGTAGCAAATCAAACGCACAGCGTTGAATAGAGTTCTGCGATTGGTTCGTGTGTCACCCTGTGCGTCCACGCGCACTGTGATACCTCACAGTAATGTTTGTGAATACTGGCTTGTATTAAGTTCTAAACTGGTGGGATTAGAATTCATTATTATGTATACTAACTTAGTTATACAATTTCTTATAATGGATTAGGCCAGAAAGGATTTAACTAAAATTGTCGATACATTTTCAATTTCGTTTCTTTTACCTACACCATCTTCGTCCAAATAGTAGCAGCAGTCAGTGTTTCTTCGACACTACGGGACTTTTCTTACCTCTCATTCCTAACGCTGCAATTCTTGTTGCTGCCTAACATCGAATCTACAGCTTGACCTCCAATAAAACCCCGTGAAGGTCAAGTTTGTCCCAGAAGGTAGCAGCAGGTGGTAACAGTTTAACAGCGGCGGAGTTAAACTGTTACCACCCAACGTCACCAACTGTGAGACTCAAATCAAAATTAACCAGCTCGAAAGAGTTAGTAGGAGACTACTTACATACTGAAATCTTCCCATTGGAGATAGATTTCCCACTTACGTTTCAACAGACGGTACTGGTAGTAGGCGTATAAATCATGGTTATAGTTACCGTTAAAGTTAGGTGGTGCAACTCAGCCTAAAAGTATGACGGATTGTGCAGCGCCTCTAGCGGAAATTTCAAGAACTAAAATCATTTATTTTTTTTAACATGCTCGCTAGTCAATTTGTCAAATCGTCGTTTGATGTAAACTCACACTAAGCCCTCAGTAGATCAATTTATTAGTAAGTCTCTACTCCAGGAGCATGACTAATTGACCATCTCCGATTCACTTGGAAAATGGATGATTTGGCCTCACTACACTCCCCACGCTGCCACTAGCCCGACTGGTTCATCATCGTCATTATTTCAGCCATAGGACGTCCAGTGCTGAACATAGGCCTCCCCTAATGCTTAATGTTGATCGATTGGTAGCGGCCTGCGTCCAGCGCTTCCCTGCTACCTTTATGATGTCATCGGTCCACCTTGTGGGTGGACGTCCCACGCTGCGTTTTCTGCGGCCTCCATACCAGAACTTTGCTTGACTGGTTGGCGATGAGGATATCATATTTCTCCCTAATCGCCTCTTTTCACATCCACGGGTTCGTCTTATAATCTCTAATCGTAATACCGCCATTGTCCCAGCGGTACTATGCGGTGTATTGCCATGGCGCATGCGATGCGCAGACGTCCCACAAACTAGGAAGGAGCTATTTTGAGGTTTTTAAAGCAGGGATCTAATAGAAATCGTGTTTTGCACAACAATCCATAGAGTATCTAACACACACCGTATTTTGTCTATCAATGACAATTACAGACAGCCAAACCTACTCTGCCTAAGGAAATCAGTTAACATGGTAATAAAACACAAAATTCTCAAAACTACCCTTTAATTTGCCACCGCCACCAATGTAAAAGTACAGAATTCACATAAAAATAGAGCATCGTAAAGATAAAATTGAATCGAAAAAGGTTACTAAAATGAATAGTAAGACTTAACTAATTGATCCAATTTCAAAACTAATTAGTAGGTATGTTTACATAGAAAAATATGTCAATTTTAGCCTAAGAAAGTTGATAATTTAGGAAAAACCAGTTCACAATTTAATTGTAGTTTTTGAAAAAGAAGAAATTACATCCGGTCAGCGCCGGCAAAATAGACACTTATTACATCAATGTATTATAAAAGTTACTAGATTAACCTGTACGAATATTTTATGGTTATCTTATAACCTACGCATCATTACTGTTCGACGTAGCGAACAGTTAATGGAATCCCTTAACTATGTGGCGGATTATAAACTGTAACCTTTCCTGTAACTAATGCTGGAACTTTTTAAAGTTGCCAGCGAAACTATCTAATATCCACTTAATTTTAAAATATTAAATACGAGTATACCGTGCCAGTTAACTCAAACAAAAGTATAAGTATTTAACAACACTAGTGATCACAAAGATTCAACAAATAAAGTCTCTGAGTACTTTTTTCATAAACTTTCAAATGCGTATAAAATTACCTTAATGAAATATCAATAATCACAAGTAGGTATTGTAATCAAAACTGGTCATTAATATGAACACATAAAAAGTAATTTTGAGTTTAAATTAATTAAAACAACAAAACAAACGATATATCGATTTTGTGCCTTTTATAAATGTTGTTAATTATTACCATTAATAACATTAAAATTAATACCCAGACGTACATACTCTGACTGACTCCAACTCGTCAACCAAAATCACATACATTTCACGTTTGAATTTATAATAATATCAACACAGTACCTACTAATACTTTTGTGTTCCAAAACTAAACATAAATTACAATATCAACCCAGTGCAATAAAATATATTTGAGTTTCAAAGATAAACAAACGAATTGACATAATTCTAACACGGTAAGATACAATTACATTACGTTAGATTATACTATAATAATATGAGTAATATTAGAAATACGTAGGATATACCTACTCTCCTTAAATAATGATTATTAATATAAATTTTCGGGCCCTTGCGCCAATGTACACTTAATTCTAGACCTTATATTAAAAAGGATTATAAAATTACTTGCATTACGAACCTACATACTTAAATCTTATATACCTAATTACTACATCATTTGACCCAATTGGCTGGCACGTAAACAGTGTGAACTTAAAGTCCGAATAAAATAATTAAAAACTTAAACTAACTTACCTACGAGTGATTTTTATTTGTGTGAGAAGACAATGATTTATAGCTGTTGTTATAATATCAAAGAGTTTAGTTCTTTTATGAAGTTCAAGTCAAAATTTTAGAATACCTGGGCAATTATTTATGAAAAAGTCTGTAAACTTGATTGTGTTGATTGAATTCCAGATCTAATTCTTAGTAGCTCAATGTAAAATGGGAATCGATTTTAATACGACCGATCATCTTCCCTTTTTATGTCAAAACATTGGTAACGTAGTAGTGAAGTATGAATACCAATCTCAGGGAGGTGGAATTGAAATCAAACCATATGAGACGTTATGCGAATTTAAAACTTAATAGACATGAATGTTAGGAGCCAAAATGTAAGATTTAATTTTTTAATGACAGTGTTGTAAGATAATAGTAATAATTTTTATAGCCCATTTCGAGAAAAGAAATGTTTTTATGACTTTAATTATTAATGATTATTAACAATATCGATAGAGTATCAAACCATTTTTTTTTTCAATTTTGTTATTAATACTTTACGTTAATTTTTTTAAATTTCTTATGAAGGTAGTAGTAGCACTTATTCTATCAAATCGGCGTGGTGAAAGGTGGAAACGTCTCATATAGGTTACAGTATGTAGAAAACGTTACAGAAATGTGAATATTCGTAGTTTAGTTCCCTTACAGAAGTTATTACTTATAAGGTGATAAATGTCAGAAATCAAAGTACCTAATTATTTTAACTTTAGAGGTTAGTGTATTAGAGATATTATATTTGTCGGCCACCTTGAACCACTAATTTTAGTTAGGTGACTGCTTAAATTCTATTTATCTAGATTAATAAAAATAGGACGACACTAAGGCCTGTTAAAATAATGCAGATTAACGTACGTATTGTTCGCACAATGTCTTACAAGATATAACTACATCGGACCATGGGTTACTCAGTACACAATTAAAATTACATAGATTAAATAGGTCTTATCCTATACTCGTACAATACACAAGACCTTATTTACATGTACGAGTGACTATTTTTCGTTTCAGGCTACTCTATCCTTTTCTCTTTTGCGATGACATTATTCAATTTACATTATACCTAAACTACGCTTATCTAATTAGTTAAAATGTTTGAATTTGATTCGATTTTAACCGAAAGATAACAGTTTTTTTTATCAATGTAAATTAATTGTAAATGTTTCAAATAAACGGTTAAATCAATTCTCAGAAAGAATATACACTCTAGCGCTGACTGATGAATGAAAATGTTCAGAATATTCAGGATGAGACCGTTATTTGACTTAGTTCAAGGATAGCCGCATAATCAGAAAGATATTTGCTGAAAGTTATCAAGTTTCGCAGGAAGGTGCTGGACGCAGGCCAGTACCTACCGGGCAACATGGAAAGCATTGGCGGAGGCCTATGTTCAGCAGTGGACGTTGAAATTGATTTAGAATTGTTAAATTGATTGAGAAGCAGATTCGCAAAAGGCCAATTACCGAGAAAAAAACGAAGAGTGATTGATGAAACTTGATTTTTTTAAAGATATTTTTTTCAAACAGGGACATAATGAAACCTATCGATTAGTTGTAGGGTCTACCCGTTGTTTTTACATGGCTTGTACTTATATGTAGTATGTGCCAAAACTAGGACCATATTTCTTTGTAGCATAGTCATTAGAATATTACGAACGGAAGTAGTTGTGAATAAATGTTTAGGTATACATAATTATGTATTACAAAGGATGCAATTCTTAAAAAGTGGTAGAGACTAAGTTCTTCGTTTGGGAATTTATTAATGCAGTTATGAAAAACGTTACAATTAAAACGAATAATTCTGCAAGATTCTTCTTTTCTGTTTCTGCTGTCAACCACCAATGTACATACGGCCTGAAGGGCAATTAGAATCTTTCTCTTAAACAAGTCTTTTGCGCCTATTAAAGTTGAGCCTAGGAGCTTAGCAGTAATTTTGTTTATATGTTAAATCGACCAAAGATTTTTATTTATTTATAGTAAATATGACATACTTTCACCACTTTACTTAAATCTATATTAACCACTTCTGGCATTATAAATGATAAAATGCCAGAAGTGGTTTTGGTCTTAAACGGTTCGTAGTCGTAGGCTGTGGAGAAATTAGCCTACAAGTTTAAACCATTTAATATTCGTAAATACATAAGATTCCCAAAAACTCTTCATACGAGCACATAATCTATATATATAAAAGAAAGTCGTGTTAGTTACTTCGCTTATAACTCAAGAACGGCTGAACCGATTTAGCTGAAAATTGTCCGGGAGGTAATTTAGAGCCAGGAGAAGGACATAGGATACTTTTTATCCCGTTCGAAATTAAAAAAAAGTCTGCTTATTTATTGCCATTAAGGCGGAACAAAGTTCGCCGGGTCAGCTAGTTTGTTATAAATAGAAGTTATTTAGTCCATAAGAACTGTTGAAATATACCTATTATTGAAACAATAGATGTCTGGTTGAATCTGCGATTGAGCTGATCGACATCAATCCAAATTCTAATGCGAAATACATATTCAAGAATTCTGGTATTTACTGTTTAATTTTGCAGAAGCGATCGACTTGTACTTCTTCGTCGGCGTCGTCGAACAACGTCGCATGTCTATATCCGATCTGTTTTTGGGTATTAAACTACAGAATCAAACACCGATGGATGTGATTATAACGCAGTACAGAGACGTGTTTATGCAAGATAACATTTTGCAGACTTTGACGTCGTTGTTCGACGACGACGACGAAATACTGTAATATCAGTGGGTCTAGTCAAAACGCACTTTAAAATCGCAAACCCATCGCAAACCAGTCGCAAACAAATAAACAAATCGCAAAAGAGGTCGATAACAAAAAAGGCTTAGCCAAACGGCAAAAAATCGAATCGCAAAGCCCTACCTATCAATAATCGAAAGACTGGATTGAAATTTCCCATACAAAGGCTTAGCCAACATGTATTTAAGAATCGAATCGCAACACCCGCCATTTTCATTGCGATTACTAAAACCCCGGTGATAAGCTTCGATTCGATCGAAAACCAATAGGGTGAATTGCACCACCTAACTTTGACCGTAACTATGACGTTAACCGGAGTTTTTTGTATGGAGTTTGACAGATTTTAGACGTTTGTCAAAGTTAAACTAAGATGGTGCAACCCACCCTAAGGCTGTTTTGACAAATCCGTATCGCGATGTCGTTTTGACAGTTAGTTTGACAGCGAAGCATAGACGTAAACAGAGAGCAGAAAGAAGGAAGAAACTAATTTAAAAAAAAAAGCTAAAAAAAGTAAAAACAATCGCAAAGTCATAGACATTTTTTAACTTTTATTCGATTTTGAATGAACTTTTATATCGCCGCGTCGTTGGTGGTTCAATGTGCATTTTGGCTGCCATTTTCCGATCGAATCGAATTACTGGTGACGCGGCGACTGACATTAGTGAAAACTTCCTATTGGTTTGCGATGGCATTTTGACTAGACCTACAGGCCCCGTTACTCGCTCAATTTTTGTATTTTATTTAATTGAACCAACAATAAAGTATTTTCACACGGCCGCACGTTATCGCACATTGTGCACTTTAAAATCTTTCATTTAATAAGTACGTTAAGTTAATTTTTCCTCGCGTGGCTTGACAGCTTGTTAGTAAATCGTAGTATTCGCCGTTTTGTTAGGAAGTGATGTATCTGTTACATAGTAACTTATTAGTAATCTGTGGTAGGTAATACCTAGTCGTATTATAAACCGCGACACATAGAGTTTTAGCATTTGGAAGATTCTGGAAAGTCGATACCAGGAAATTACTGGATAGCGGATAAAAACCTCTACTGCTTACCATTTTGCATATAGGTACTGTATAAGTATATGAAATTACGCAGGAAAAATATAAAAAAATCACAAAAATGGCTTTGCTTACTTGTTTTCGGTAACCAATTCTATTCATACAATATACTGTATACCTAAACTGTTTATACTCGTACTAATATTATAAAGTTTAAGACTTTGTGGGTTTGTTTGGTTGAATGCACAAATCTCAGGAACTACCGGTAAGATTTAATTTATTTCGTGATGGTTATTCTATTTATCGAGAAAGACTTATAGACTTTATGTCATCACGTTACGACCAACAGAGCGGAACATCAATAAAAAATGATGTAAAAACACGAAAAAATATTAAAACGATTTTCACGCGTACGAAGTCGCGGGTACAACTGGTATAGTGAAATACCATGAAATAATAAATAAAGGATAATAACGTTGAACATATTACCGGCTATTGTGGGATAGATAATTTTAGGTTAAATTATTAAGCATTTTGTGATGTTATGTAGGTAAAATGTATGGCATACTATTACCACTTTACTTTATAATCTATATTATTTACAAGGATACCATTCCTAAAGCTATTCAAAGTGATAAAAGTATGTGACATTTTTTATGTGTAATCCCACATAATACCTGAAGTGATCTAATGGTGAATCCCTTAAAACCATTCCTTAAATAGAGATTCAGCATACAGAAAACGCCGCAGGCTCACAAAAGCTTTATAACTATTGAATGAACTGTTTACTACCCACTTGCCTGTTCCTGCCGTAATTCACATAATATATCACGGCATGAAGGGCAAGAGAGCCAGATAATTCCTTAAGGACACAATACAACACCTTTCCGTAGGCGCGCTAGCCAATTTCTTTTCACGCCAGACTATACAGGGTGGAAACGATAAGTGATCTCACTCGATTATTTCTAAACTATACATGATATCAAAAAACTAGTGACTGATCCTGAAAGTGCTTCATGAGCTCTATCAAATGGTATTAATAATAGGTTACAGAATAAACTGGATCTATCCGAAAATTCAATGTTTCCAGCTTCCATACATTTGGTAAAGTCACATTATTTTAAAAACTACACATGATATCGTAAAACTGATTACTGATTCTAAAAGTGCTTCATAAGCTCTATCCAATGGTATCAATATTAGGTTACAAAATAAACGGGATCTATCCAAAAATTCAATGTTTCCTTCTTCCATACATTTAGTACTACCACAGTCATGATACTCATCTCTTGACAATATTATAACAAGTAAAGCCTAAAACTAATGTTTTTTATGAATATTTTTAAAGACGAATACAATTTACGAGTTTATTTTAAGAGTTTATTATTCAATAAACAAAAATACACTTCTAATATTGTGTGTCTGGCATACATTTAGTATGGAAGCTGGAAACATTGAATTTTCAGATAGATCCAGTTTATTCTGTAACCTATTATTGGTACCGTTTGAAAGAGCTCATGAAGCACATTCAGGATCAGTAACCAGTTTTTCAATATCTTGTATAGTTTAGAAATAATCGAGTGAGATCACTTAACGTTTCCACCCTGTATGTACAGCCAATATAACCTAGCCACCCAATACTGCCCACCACTTTGTACATAGTTACTTATAATAAAGGAGCTATGCAAGAAAAAGCTTTGCTTTAAGTAATTACATATCTACATACATATACCCGGTTGTAGAGTTCCTTATGGACACAATTACGGCATAGATATTTTCTTGGGCACGCTAGGCATTTTGCCCTAGCCACCCAGTACCACCCACCATTTTGTGTATATTGTAAATTAAAAAAACACAATAAGGTTATGCTTTCTTTATAGAAATTGGGTAAAGCTGTGCCCACGAATTTGTGCGCGTGTAAATTGTTTAAATATTTTTCCCGTTTTTGCAACACTGTTCATTGATACTCCGCTGCTACTGGTCGTAGTGTGAAGTTATAATAGGCTATGTACCCTTCCTCGGTAAATAGACACATTGGTTTCAGCGAAATGACGGACACTGACGGGAAAAGGCCTTCGAACTTTATAATATTATTATACTTATTTGTATCTCTCATATGGAAAATAATGCCGGGTTCTTTGTAAGGCTTTTGTGTGGATACAGATCCAACACGAAGAAGCACCTTCGAGATACGATGATGTGTTGAGATGTGTACACCTAGCGGATATCTCTACCTGCAATATTGAAAAGATACAGCCAAAGACAGCATCCGCTAGGTGCAAGGACTATTGCAAAGAGATGGGAAGTAAACCTGGTCTATGGGCAGGAAATTGCTGGACTGGTTGCCGGGATATTGATGAGACAACGGGACGCCTGCCATATCAATGTCTCATCTTGATAATAACGGCAGACGGAGACTCGCCGTTCACTAAATAGGCCGCCCTAATATAAGCTACCGGATGGCAGCGAGGGCTGCTTCATTTTAGTGAACAGCTAAGGTTGTCGAGAGGTGACACTGCGGGGCGAAAGATCGCGTTATCGGCCAGCATGCCCCCGGTGTTGTTACATTTTACATTTCCAACCTGGAGCATAGGTTCCGCTCTTGCAACTCCACTCCTGACCGGCCAGTTAAGGCAAGCCAGAAGGCGAGGGCCAAATCAATCCGGGCCCTCTGGAGATCGGGGTCCGAGGTGTCGCCACGCACCTACAGCTCGCCACTAGCTGCCCCTGCAGTTCGCTCGCCACTGGTTGTCCCTTATTACATTATTATCAAAGACCCGTTCCGGCTTCTCACGCAGTCCCTAAACCGTTTTCATCAATCACTCTATGGCCTTAAATTGAGCAGATACCAATTTGGTGCAACACTTTTTACTTTAATTTGGTTTGTATTGTTACCAAGAAATAATTGAAATCTTTCTTTCTATTAATTAGTTAATTTTACCGCAGTAAAATTTGTTGCGTAGTTTAAAAAACCCTAAGCGTAGAGACAGAGCGACAGTTTTAAACTTTTTATTGTGTATATTCTGAACATTTTGCGTTGTTTTTTCTGGTTTGAATTTTGATCCTGAACAGTTTCAATTTTAAATTGCTGAGACATACCTACTTATACTAATAAGATAATAATATTTAACAGTGTTTCTTTTACCCGAGATATACCTACTGTAAGAAAATATACTTGAAAGAGTTTAGATAAATAACTTTGATACTAGGACGTAAATTATTACAGAGTGAGACAATTTTGAGTTACAATGTATTATGAATCCAAAAACGAATTAATGAACACTAAAATCCATGTAGGTAGGTATTGCTCTGATGATGGTACGGAGCTTATGTTATTTAAAAAAATTTCATACGCTTTCTCAGATTTCATCCGGCAGAAGAAACACTGCTTATTTAATTACTTGACTATGCCTATTTAAATACCAATACAAAATGAGTAATTCTATATTTAAGTCTACTCTACAGTTTTCTCAAGTGTGATGACAAGATTTCCTTTCATTATAACCTACACTTATGTATCTAAATAATTTAAACTTATGAATTTGATTCGAAATATTAGGTGCATTATTATGACATTGATATTGACTTTTTGACATACTGTTTTAAGAGACTGCGCAAATTATCGGGATGGCACGGCCATGGGGATTTTAGGTGACGAATAATAAAGTACCATAGGTTTTAACGCTACGCTTCAAATTGTTATGTTAAAAGCTGCGACTTAATCCGCTCTGTGTATAATATAATAATTTACCGACCAGTGTTTCTCAATTTAAGTGAATGTATGTATTTTCTGTTTTGAGAAATAAATGTCTTAAACGGTAAATATAATGTGCGCAGTCCTTAATATAGTTACTTTTAAAATGTTCAGAATACATAAGATTCAGGATGAGACCGTTATGTTTAACTTAGTTCAAGGATTGCTGATTGCTAATTAGAATGAGTTTTGATAAAAATTATCAAGTTTGGAAAATTGTAACTGTATTCAAAATGAGATTCACATAGTTAAATATTTGCAGATGTAAAAAATATAGTGGCTTGCTTTTATGTAATATTTTTTGTTTAGAAAAACTTAGTAAGTAATTCGAAAGTCTGCAATGGCAATAGTGAAATGGGTAAGATGTTATAAACCCAGCCAATATGATGTTCGTAACCGAAGTTACAGCCTGTAAAATGTAATGTGTAAAATGTATGCAATGTACTTTAAAAAAGTATAAAAGTGTAAAACACAATCCTTTCAATTTATTAAATGATCAAGAACGTCTTGCAAGCTGTTTGTAAATATAAATTTAATTGAACCATGTATATTCTGAACATTTTATGTTGTTTTTTTGGTTTTGAATTTTGATACAGGATTTGAATTTTGAAATTGCTGCGACTTAATTATACTAAAATATATGGATCTAATAATATGTTTTTCACAGTGTTTCTTATACCCGAGATAATGGTCAAAAACGTTCGTAGCCCTCCTGATTTTAAGATAAGTAATTTTGAAATTTTGAAGTAATTTATCACTGATGGTAATTTTGGAGTTACAAAGTGTTATAAATTTAAGAATTAACCCGAAAAAAAAAATGTGATTACTCTGATGTTGTTTTAGATAATTTCTTTGATTACTTTTTGAGATTTCATCCGGCAAAAGAAACACTGCTTACTTTACTACTTTACTATTATCTAGTTATATTATCATACCCCGGCGAAGCCCCAGATTGATAGGACTGCAAATTGCAGTAATAAATAATATTTCCTTAACTACCTTATCTAATACTAAGCGGCTATATAGTGCTGCTGTAGTGCATCTAAACGTTCGTGACCGGCATGGCGTCGAACCGGGTGTCTCGAGGACTCCTCGGTCAAAAATACGTGGATAGTGTATCCACAAAGAAAACATAACTAACAAAAACCCTTATTATCTAAAGTAAAAATTAACTTATAGCCCGTACAATCGAACTAAACATGACAGCAATAGGTAAAGATAAAAAATATATACCAAACGATTTTATTGTTACACCCTGTCCTTGAGAATGACTAGATCAATTTGAAGAACAGTAATGAAGTAGGTAAAGTAGTCAAAAATATAAAACGAAACACCTGAATTACTTTTTAGTTTAGGAAATGATTTTGAAAATGTCTTTCAGTCAGTCTGTCGATGTTATCGCTGAACAAATTTTGATGAAAATTGCAATAAAGTTGAAAAGATACAAATAATCTTGTAAATAGACTCAGAGGGGGTACAAATTGGGGCATAATTGGGAACCAGACATTTCTCAATTAAGGGTATGTAAATGTCTAAATTTTGTATGTTAGAAATCTGAAAGAATCAGAATAGTTTTGACGATGATTGGTGATTGTATTTTAATAGAAGGGAATATTAACTAAAGAGTTGTTTTTAAGAGACATTCCAAAAAACGAGCGGATGTGTTATCAGAAATTTGTTAAGTACGATTTTCGAGAGAAACAGCTATTTATTTATTTTTTATGTTGTTTGTTGTCGTCGGATCGAATAGTTAAAAAGTAGTATTTGACATAATCGTCATGTTTGGCAGGGTTGGCAGTGTATGACCGCGCCGTGATCGCGCCGGCGATGGCGTTCTGCACGCGTTGGTGTGGTTAAAGCATTAGTCACTTCTTATGAAACCCGCGGGGGGAGATGAGGTGGTGCTATCTAGGGCACACCACATGCCACGAACAAATATCAAAATTATGTGACATAGAGTGTAAGTTCTGATCCACTCGTTTCTCTTGTGGCCTTAGAGACAAACGCCAAGTATCTGTCTTTCCATTGCTCGTTGTGTAAGGCGGTGTTACCAAGCAGACTTTTCCTTTGCTCGTTGTGCAACGTGGAGTCTTCAGCAGACATCTCCATTGCTGGCTACACGAAGACTTCTAGCAGACAGACATCTCCATTGCTCGTTACACGAAGACTTCAAGCAGACAGACAGCAGACTTTTCTGCCAGCGACGTGGTTTCCGTCCTCTCCATCCCGTACACGAAGACCGGTAGAACGCGCTGATTGAACACCTTTTAGGTGTTGAGCAATTTTCTTGGAGCGCAGAACATGGCTGTTTGCCTACTTCAGAAACCTGATTTTTGGAATCGAGTGGTTTTATGGCCTAGTTAGATAGAGAAGAGAAACAAGTGGATCAGAGAAGAGACGGGGGTCAGCGACGTGGTGGAAGAGATTGCGAGCCGTAAATGGTGATGGGCAGGACCCATTGTACCACACATCGCTGGGCCAAGAAGACTTGGAGTGGGGACCCCGCAATAACATGTGCGGCAGAGGAAGACCGCTTAAAAGATGGACACCATCCATGAATTGTACCGCCTCATGTACACCATCCATGAATGTCCGGCCAAACTACGCGAGAAGTCCGGCTTTTGTGTTTCTGAACCTGGCAACTCTAACCCCAAAGGCTGATAAATAGAGTGTGAAGTTAAAATTGAATGCAAATTGTTAATGCGTGCGTCAGAAAGACATGGGGTTATTTTTTATTTGATTTCGGTGTGTGTGGTTCGAATATGATTTCAGACTGAGAATTAATTATAAAATTTATTTTTGAAATTGGTACACCTTTTTATTGGAATTGGAATTTAATTTTGACAATGGCTCTTGTTTTAATTTAGATTCGTTTTATAACGATATTTTTTATTTGATGTCGAATGTGCTAGCTAAATCGTACGGGCTATAAGAATTTTACTGTTATGCTAAGAAGAGTAAATATTATAAGTAATGTTGATTATTTCATTAAATCTATACGAGTGGACTTCGGCCCGATCCTCGATAATCCTAAAATCTAATGTGATTAAATAGTAATAATTTTTAATATTAATTAATATTCTTAAATGCTACATAATGCTGTGTACGCGTATTGCTGGGAGTCTGTCTCACCAGTCACTTATTCTAATTAAGTAGGTTTTTTGCCCACATCGTCATTATAAGACGGTCTTAACTTACCTAATTGATTAAATATAATTGAGTAAATATACCTTAGATAATCTAAACTCCACAATTGAAGGTCTAGTACTATTTAGTGTTGACTGTATTGTATTGGCTACAATATGTTATCGGTGTTTTCCCTCTATTATATTAAAACTAAGTACGAATACTGTACATGCTACTGTTTTATTCTGATTTAGTCGAAGCGCAAGACTGTGGAGAATTATATTTTATATTCTCTCAAAAAACCTATGAAATCTACGACGTGACTGTTGGTCACAACATAAAATGTTAAACAACAAAAAATCTTACGACCTAGCCATTGAAGTTCCACTTTTTGTTTGCCAAAAAATTGTAAATTAATATAACTCCCTTATTCTGAAACAATTTTCGAAATAAACTAAGTAGGTAACATGAGAATAATTAATTACTTAAAGAAAATAAATAGAACACCATGTAACGTGAACAACATAGTAAACTGTAGTTATGACCCTCCTGGAGCAGTCGGGTAAAACAAATCTACTTGATAATATGTAATTTTTTCATAAAAATAATTTTCACAAAGTTACATAATTATTAGAATTCAACGTACTTGCTTAAATTTTTGAAAGTTAATGAGTTTTTTCAATCAAAAAGTGGCACCTCCTTAGTAATTATATGTATCTACGTTGAGATGTTGAGACCTTTGATGATCTGAACACACAGATGTTAACATGTGCTGTGAGGCCTACGGATACAAAGACGGCAATATTGATGAATGGGTCTCAAATTCCGAAAAATAACCTTAAATAAAAGTGACGTTTATCGTAACTTCGGTAGAACACGAGCGTAACTGAGGTTTCTATAATTGTCAGAAAAGTATTTTTTTCTCTTTCACTCTGCTAATATTACTTTTATTTTGTTTTCAGATGCATGAAATAAAATATGTATAGATGATCACTATTTTAGCCAAGTTGTTCACAAGAAACGGTTAGATTTTTAAAAATAAATTATTAGAGTATTATTTTTTAAAATTGTGCCCTTGTTCTACCTAAAGTGCGATAACATTATGTTTTTCAAATATGGATAAATGAAAGAAAGGGCGTTACTGCAAACGAATGCGTATTGACAACAATGGGGATGTTGCCTGGGTCAAAAAACAAGAGTTTTAATTAGTCCGTCAGTTAACTTATCAAAAAATACTCTACACGTATTTTTCACTTTTTCAAAATAATGAAATGCGCAACTTCAACGCACCATAACTATGTAATTATTTGTTAGATTGACAAATAAAAATATATGTGTCCAATATTTTTTGATATTAAACATTACGGACTAAAAAAATTTTTTTAGGCAACTAGCCTATTCAAGTAGAGACAACAAAAAGCATCTTGTGTAAAAATTAAATATCTGTAAGTACGTAAAAATTTTGTAACGTCAAGACAAGAAGTAGCAAGAAATTGCGTTTTTCATCGAAATCTGTAATCAATTGTATTATAATAAACATAAAAGTAATGTTGATGAATTTGGTACAGATATCTAACAAAATTTGCTTACAAAAACTGGAAGGATGACATATAGGAAAGGTAGGGCTAATTATTGGATTAAGAAAATTTATATAAATGCTTTGGTAAAGAATGTCTTAGAATGGTATAGATTTATGTCTGTGTTTTTGTTCGCATGACGTGCCAGACATTCTTTGTGAAATCGATGAAAAACTAGTTACACCTATTAAAATTAGCCCGAATATAATTGCAAGATATTTTGATCCAAACAAAATCATTACCTAGTTTACAAAAAAAATAAAATATTGTCAATACGATTAATTTGTTTCATCAACCCTCTCATCTTAAATTAGTTATTACATTCGACCTAAATTATTGATTTGTTTTAAATGTCTATTATTGTAGTAAGAAAGTAATCTAGGCCATAAATTTAGTTTTCTTAATTTGTAGCTTGGCAATGGTGCAGCATCATACATTACGAGCTAACTTAAAACTATGCAGATTGTTCAATGTACAAGTATCTGCAATTTTTTTCTTAACCTATTGTACATCATTCTGAGGAATATCCTTAATTCTAGTTCTTAAATATTACTTCTAATAAATATGTTGACTTATATAATTAAGTTAGTTACTAAAAAGCAATAAAATATACCAATTACTACTTGATACGGAATGAAATATCGATAAAATAGGTTTCAACTCTCAAATAATTTTAAATGAACATTAGTTGAGGCAATTATAAATGCGTGTATAAAAACAACAAAAGCTAATAAAAAAAGTTAAGGAAAATAAAAACACCACTCAATAAGTTTGAGTGGTGTTGCAGATTGGACGTGAATTTGATGTTTTATTATTATAGCATTGAAATTAATTACTACAGAAGCTTGTTTTCATGTGTTCGTTTCACCGGATCGTTGGTCCACCTACAGGGAAACCTGCCCACACTCGTCTTCCTTCCGGTCCGTAGTCGCCAAGAACTTTACTGCCCCAAAGCCAACAGCTCTACGAGCTATGCACCTACTGTTCCCTCATTTCTTCGAACACATCGATGGTTTTCATGTGTATATTTTATTAATTCGAAAATATATAATAATGGGTAAGCATTTAAAATGAAAAACCTAACAATTGTTTTAAAAATTGAAACTGACCAAAAATTATTCCTGATTGAGCTGGATTGTAGAGCGAATAATTTGTCGAAATTTTCGAAGAAAAAAACCTTTTGATTTAAAATATACAAAACAAGGCTTTGTATTAATAAATTTCAATGCTATAAGTAATCAAACACCTCTTCCACGTACAGGTGGTGCCCAAGGGATGCTGCAACCCACCCCCTGGGTGTAGGACGTACTCTTAGTCGCCTCGTACGACACCCACGAGAAGAAAGGGTTGGCCTTATTCTTTACCACCGAGAGCCACACAGTGGCTACGCATGTATAATTGTCTCAACAGTAAATCATTATAAGTAGGTATGTACCCAAAAATCTAAATAACAAAACGCAGATGTAAAATATTGGAACTCAACGTCATCGATCCTAAAAGAATTGCAAGATTTTTTTTTATTGTTTGATAACTTTCAATTGATATCCGAATGAGAGTTGAAACACAATAATCTAAATCGTATTTTATGAAAGCTTATTATTAATACCCACTTTTCTCAAATTTCATTCAATATACAAAGGAATTATTTCTAATTGTTTTTGTACTTGTACCATTATCGCGATTCCCTAAAAATACGGAACTGTTTATTATTATTATTTTTCTGTGACAATTATTATTGAGATTAACATGAATTATTTACTATCTTGACAGCTGAAATATTTTGCAAGTTTTACCTAGAAATACAGATAGCTATTTTAAAAAGATTTTTACGGAAATTATGCCGTTACAAGATACCGAATACATGAAATTAATAAATAATAAGTAAAGTAAAGGTTACATAAAATAGGCGTTGACAATGAAATCAGAGTGAGTTTTGATTCGAAGAAACAAAATAACCTTCCCAGAATTAGATTTTGTAAGTGCCATTATTACTTGATGTTGGTGCAATTGAATGTCTATTTTAAAAAAAACATTGGTTGGATATCTTTGAAGTTAACTTTTAATGATCCAACGATTAATTTTTGTCTAATAGTGCAGTTACAAATTATATTTACTCGTCTGCTATTGACAGTTATATGTACTCGTAATTTCAAATTCATGAGTTTATAGTTTCAAATTATGTAGACATTGACTGAATTTACTACAAATCTACATTGTTGAGTGATACAAGAAACGAAAAGGATTAGGTACCACTTACAATTATTATTAAAGATTTTTAAATGCAATGAAGTTAAGATAAAAATAGAAATTGATAAGTAGCATTAATTATAATTTAAATTCGTGACATCAAAGAGTGACAAATTCTGAAAACTGATGTTTTTACAAAGGTAAAGATTGGAGAGACCTTGGTGATATTATTATCACGACATATTTAGATAGTTACATGGTTTTGGGACATATAGCATTGCTCATATTATGTGTTTTTGTATTAGTTCTTATGGGATATGTTATGAGTATAATGAAGAGAGTTAAAAAGGTAATAAGTACAATCGAAATGTAGATATGAAGTCAGATAAATATTATAAAATGTAACCTTTACTACATCAAATAAATTGCACCTCCCGCGACAAGCACTTTTCAAACGTCTGCATCCCCACTTCCCACCAACGTTGGTACCATTTGAAAGCCTAGTTCTAAACTTCATTTCATTAAAGGAAAGGTTTTTACCCCAAAAATGTGTCTTTACAAGGATCCAGAGTCACTTCTTCAAAAAATAGGTAGTTACGCTATAGCCATTTTTTATGACTATAAAACTGTTAAGTTGGGATTAATCGCTATCCATCTGTTAATGAGGATACGTGAGATCTTTATTTGGTTTTATAACCATAAAAATTGATCTAATTAATCCCAGAGGTGAGCCCAAAGTGAGGTCTATTTTCAAATCACATTTATGGTATGTGTTAATCTATTTAGAAATAAAATGTATTTTTCACACCAACACCAATATTGTTGGGGTACCATGATTGTGTCAGAAGAAAATCTTTAAAGTTCGCGTCGCGGAAGGTGCGGTTTATTTGATGTTGAGTGTATATCTATGAGAAGAGAAGGGGATTGAATTGTTTAAATATAAATTACTAGTTAATATGTTATTGTATGCCACATTATGCAGCCTTAGATCACAATAACACAATATTGATGCCGTTAATTTGTTAAAAGAAGACGTTGAGATAGTAAATAAAGTAGTAATCAGCTAAAGACTTAGGCAAATAGATATTTATGATTAGAAACTACCATATCGTTAGAAACACTATACTATACTATTAAATTTATCACCCACAAGATGTGTTATGTATATTTGAGGGGAATGTTCTCTTACCTAATAAGTTTGTTATTTCGACAACACATGAATTTTACACGCTACTGATTCTTAATACTATACAGATTATTATAAATATTGGTTAAATATTATTATTTTAAAAAAGCTGAGAGACGCACTATAACTATAGACTGCTAAAGAGTCGACTTATAAGCTACATAAATATCCTTACTAGAATTGTTAAGCAATTCGATGTCAATGTAAGCGAGATCCTATCAGTGGGTCTAGACAAAGTGCCATTATAATCGCAAACCAGTCGAAAAGTGGTCGAAAAGCCCCTTTTTTGTATGGAATTTGACGGATTCGATTTTCGATTCGTTCAAAAAGTGCGTTTTGTCTAGGGGGGCTGGCGTCGCTAGTCAACGCCGCGTCGTAGAATATTACGACAGATTTCATAAAGCATAGAAATACAGTCACGCAAATATGCTATAAGTTGGGTGTGAAATATACATGATGCACCCAACTAAATATTACTCTTACTATCCCTTCCTAATTAATTACAGTTATCGCTTTGTTACACATTATTTTGTATATTCTACAGGCATATAAAATACCGTATTAATCCTACACGCTTAGCAAATAACATCTATGAATTCTACACATTACAGTTTCAGGCCACACGTATCTTCTATCCCTTTAATAGGTTTCTTAATCTAAATAATAATATAAGAAAATCTACCTTACTTAGAGAAATAACATATTTTTTGTTCCTTCAAAAAAGAACATAAAGTGATATATAATTTATGTCCGAATGTCTAAAAGGTTACACTTTTGAAGTTCATAACTCGTATTAAAAATATATGAAATAGATATAGGTTTGGATTAAATACAAAATTGTAAAAGGCACACTGTAATGTTTTATAGATAAATACACGACGAATGGAATATCATTCGTATTTATATATGTATAAGGTATGACTCTGACCGAAGAAGCTTAGCTAATGGGAGAAATATAATCATTAGACTTGATCTAGTTTTGGTAAGATACAAAATTTATTTATTGAAATTTTATGAGCAAAATTTTTAAATGTGCTGGAATTGTGGCAATTATATAACTAGGCGCTGTACTTGATTTTTTTACTTCATAGTTTGTTTTAGATTCGTCAGTCTAAATTTATTAGCTTGCCACAATAATAAGCGCGGAATAAATCTGGGGCTGTTACGAGTTAATTTTGCACTACTTGTCCATCATGAAAGGTGATAATCGTGCCATGTTTGTAACTAATGCTAGCCCCGATGACTAAGTGGCTAATCAACGTTTTTTAAACGATTAAATTTCATAAATATTAATATTTATTATATCAAATTTTGTACCAATGTAATAATTTATCAGTGCCCGTCATTTAATTTGTGTGTGCCCTTTGAATTAATTGGCACTAGCTATAATATGCCATTTTCATTTAAATGCACATCTCTGGGTTTCAGCTCAAAACATACTGCATATTTTTTCTTATAAAATAAAACTTTTGAGTATAATATTTTTTTATTAGATTTGATTAAATAATTTTAGTAGGTACTTTAAAAAATATAGAAAAATTTAAATTTCATGAAGACTTCGTTAATGCATCATGATGTAGTTAGGTAAGATAATATTTTTGATGTAATAGATTAAAATGGGTTACACAGGAAATATTCAGTAAATATTTACGAGACCGATGTCCCCTTTAGAAAATACTAAATGTTATTGAATTACAGTCAATTACAAAGAAAAATGAGAATATACGAGCCGTAAGAGTAATATAACAAGTTGTTATTAGAAAAGACGAAAAAGAAGATATTTTAAGTCGCAGACTTCATGCTAAAAATAGCCATAATAATATGAATTACTAAGTATCTCAAAAATTTTAGTGTTTAGTTAATAAACATTAAATACTTATAAGATTATAGAAGATATACCTTTCAGAGCTAGTATCTTAAAATTACAAATACATCACATCAAATTTTTACGAGTAAGCATCTAATGCATACGCATCATATAACATCAATTTATCAACGCCCTACGAGACGTGTACTTCATTAGTACCTATATTAATTTTGACAATATATTGGTGTGCCTAATCCCGCTACGTACAATCCATACGTGGGAATTATAAGATAATAGTTAATGAAGACGAAAAAAACAAAGCAAAGTGGATTGAACTGAACGTTTTACAATTACATTTTAAGTAAATCGAATGAAGGTCCTTTGATCTGAGTCAAGAAAGCCTCATGTCAAGTGTAATCAAATACGAGAGTTAGCTCCTGGGCGAATGCGCCCGACATGTATTCCATGTTGATCGTTATTATGTTGTGTAGCGACATTTTTGTTCTTTGCCAAATCAATTAGTACGATGTTTTAACTGCTAAAACATACTCGGCCTACACAAACATGAATTCAACCAGTTTATTTATAAAGTAAGCAGCATAAGGCACTCTTGATGCCATTCTGTGAATTGAATAATATACATAAAACTTACAAGTATTCTTGCGGGTTTCTATTCTATGGCTACATGTATGAATAAACAATTTTAACAACAAATCAATTCATAAATTGAATTCATTGAAAAAGATGAATACTTCCAATAGTATATCTTAAATACGCGATACGACTACACATTGATAAACTTATATCTACGAATAAAATAATACGAGACTTAAATATGAGTTTGATCGGAATGTTGTCAAAACGATGCCGGTGTCGTCTTCAGAATTTTGAATCTAAATCAGCGAAAGTCGGTAAAATGAGATTCTTGAAGTATGACGCTGCACTTTTCAATGTTGAGTAGAACTCTCGATTGACGAGCGAAGTTGTTGGACAGCGGGTAGAAACTCTCAGGTACCTCCTCTCACGGCGTTTTAGATGTCGAAAAAATGTGTAGTCAAATCTGGGTCATCAATATGGGGAGGAAAATATCTGGAACTCCATTTCTCAGTTGTAGGGCCATTCCTGCGCGGGTGTCAGTTGTTTTTAGTCAAGATTGGTGATCTGAACGATCTTGAATCCTGGTTATGTGTAGTTGGATGCCCGCTGCTGCCTCCACGCGGCATGGAAGCCGGCTGCAGAGTCCGAGTCGGAGTCTCCTTCCTCGCTCACCCCAATCTGGGCTCGGGGCTGAAACAAGACGATAACACTTACATAACATTGCAATGATAAGTATTTTTTAACAGGTGTACACATAATAGAAGTAACATTGAGACGGAGAACAATCATTCGTATTTAATATTAGATTAGGAAAATAATAAGATACAGTTGCTAGAGTTTGAATGGATATCAGTCGGACAGTACTGTACCTTTGTAAAGGAAAATCTATACATCTAGTAAAGGGATTAGTCAGTAGTATTGTTAAATTTAAAAAATAAGTTATGTATATCAGCGTACACATGCCTATTGCAAAACCGCATGGAGTTTACCTGATACGGAATATTTCCTGCTTTTCACCATAAAAAAAATGTTTTCGTTAAATATCCAACATCTATTAAAAACTGTCTGAAAACATATCCAGAACCAGGTAGGTACGGTAAACGATAAATGAATGTCATTGCTATTGATTGAACTAATTTACTTTTTTCAAATGTTCAGATAGTGGAAAACACTAGAACACCCCAATCAAAATGGCCGTCAACGCAGCGTCACCGGCAGACGCGCAAAATGCAAAGAGGGGAAGGGGTGAGTTGATCGATAGTTAATTGCTGCAGGGCGCATGTGCAACCTTGGGGCTGCTTGCAAGGGCGTACCCTTGCCGGTGCTGTTTGCAAGGACGTACCCTTGCCCTTCACCAACTTTCATGTGCGTAATAACAATAGAGCTATAGTAATTTGCATATGTTAAAGACGTCTCTAGCTGCGCATTTCTTTCCAAAAGGGAAATTAAATCATTGACAGTTGAACTTAGAGGAACTTTAAGAAAAATGTAATCACTATCACTAGGTAAGTATAACGACTAACAATCATTTTGTAAAAAAATGATTTCTTTATAAAATGTAGTGAATTTTGTAACTACTTACACGGAAAGACGCAATTGACGTTGAAATTGTACAGACGCGGTAGGGTAGGGGTTAATCAATCGGTAGTTAATAAGTCCAGGCAACATTGGGACTGCGTAGCCCAAAAATGATTGAATTCTAGAATATTTTAATGATGACTCAGCCAAACTATCGAAAATTTGCAAAACGTAAGTACCCGATTCTTGAGGCAATGTATAATATCATTATCACAAATCACAAGTCACTAACTCCGAGTATTTTCACAAGCATTCTTTATATGTGTAGACGAACGTGTCGTAATCGTTTATTTAATTCACGGTCAAATGTAATGATTAAAATAATCTATCAAATACCCAAGTTTGGGTGTTCCACATGTTAATTTCAGCAGACTGAACGGGGTAGGAAAGGTAACGGAGCAATCGATTGGTAATTAGCGGGTGCAGCGCGCATGTGCAACAATGACGATGCGTCGCTAAAAACTGCCCAATCATCAAACATATTGATTTATAAGTACACAATATAAATTATTACGACAGTAATAAAAAATCAGTGAAACTTTTTAATGATCGAAACAACTAAACATACCTGATTCTTAGAACAATGTTTATCACTATCACAAATCACTAAACCAATCACTATCTTTCATTAAATCAAATCCTTATTTAAAATATCTTTTATAAATGATATTATAAATTCACAGTCAAATGCAAAAACTGCATAAAATTTTAATATCTGAGTCAAGATGTTGCACACCTTACGATTTCGCCAGACTGAACGGGGTAGGAGGGTAAAGGGGCAATCGATCGGCAATTAACGAGTGCAGCGCGCATGTGCAATAATGGCGATGTGTCACCCAAACTGCCCAGTCATCAGAAATATTGATTTAGAAGTCTACATTAAACGCGTAAATTATTAAGACAGTAATAATCATAATCAGTGAAACTTTTTAATGATCCAAACTACTAAACATACCTGATTCTCAAAACAATGTTCATCACTATCACAAATCTCTAAACCAATCACCATTTTTCATTAAATCAAACCCCGATTTATAATGCTCAAATGTAAAAACTTAATATAATCTTAATATCTGAGACATGTTATGCACGCGTTGCGTTACCGGTGGCGGACTGGTCAGGAAAGCAAGGGGTCAATCGATTGGTAATTAGTAAGTGCAGCGCGCATGTGCAACAATGGCGATGCGTCGCCCAAACTGCCCATTTGTTAAAACTATTTATTTTTAGGAAAATATTTAATAAGGGATATACTTAAGAATAAGCCCAACTATTACCGATCGAAAGTTAGCAAAACACATTACCTGATTTTAAGACAATGTATATCACTAAATAATCACCCACTACGAATGCATTTTTAACAACCATTATTTCTCATGAAATCTAGTCTTGATTAACAAAAACACTGTCAATTTTAATAACTGAGCGAAATATTATAAATTTCCATGTCCGGATATTGCACGCGTTGCACAGGTAAGACAGGAGACAAAGAGGAAGTGGAGAATCGATTAGTTATTTTAATAAGTGCAGCGCGCATGTGCAACATTGGCGATGCGACGCCAAAACTGCCCATTGGTTAGACCTTTTGCTTAGTAAGTTTAGAATATTTAATGATGACTATAAAAAGAATCGGCCAAACTTATTACCAAATCTTAGTCTGCAATACATAACCGGCTTTTTAAGCAATAAATCAGTGATCACTACATAATCTTCAACTACGTATAAGTAATTTTCTTACAATACTTCTTCATGAAAGCGATTCCCGACATACTGGACAGGAAAGGAAGGGCTCAATCGATGGGCGATTAATAAGTGCATCGCGCATGTGCAACAATGGCGGTGCGTCGCAAATAATGCCCTTGGTTTTAGCTATGGTAGTACGTCTAGAATATTTAATGATGACTAGGTACTAATAAAAAATCGGTCCATTTATTACCGATGGATAGTTAGTTAGCAAAAAATACCTGGCTTGTAAGGCAATGTATACGTCACTATCACTGATCACTACATAATCTTCAACTACGTATAAGTTATTTTTTTTTCAATTTTTTTCATGTAACCGATTCCCGATTTCAAAATTCATATACTTATTAGACGATATTAAAACTCCACGGTCTAATGTAAAAACCGAGTAAAATTTAACAATATCTGAGTTCCGGTGGTGCACGCGTAGCGCTTCAAACAGACTAGACAGGAAAGGAAGGGCTCAAGCGATCGGAAATGAATAAAGTGCAACGCGCATGTGCAACGATGGCGGCGCGTCGCCAAGACTGCCCATTGGTTAGAGCTATTGATAAGTAAGTCTAGAATATTCAATGATGACTGTAATAAAGATACAGACAAACTTATTACCGAATGATAGTTTCAAAACATACCTGGCTTTTAAGGCAATGTAAATCACTATCACTGATCACTGCATAATTACCAACTGCGTAAAAGTTCAATTTTACAACCATACTTGGTGAAACCGATTATCAATTTTAAAATATAAAAGACAACATCAAAAAATCACGGTAAAAACTGAGCAAAATTTAACAATGTCCGAGTCCGGTGATGCACCGGGCAGACTGGACAGAAAACGAAGGGCTCAATCGATCGGTAATTTAATAACTGCATCACGCATGTGCAACAATGGCAATGCGCCGCCTCGGCCATTATGGCCATTTTTAAAATAAAAAGATTTGCAATCACAAAATAACATACTAGTGGGTCTAGACAAAGTGCAAATTATAATCGCAAACCAGTCGAAAAGTGGTCGAAAAGCCCCTTTTTTGTATGGAGTTTTGACGGATTCGATTTTCGATTCGATCAAAAAGTGCGTTTTGTCTAGGGGGGCTGATTCAGATGACAGTGCACATCACTGTCGCTGATCACTACATAATCACAAACTACGAATTTGTCAATTTTTTACAACTATTCTTTATGAAATCGATTCCCGATTTTTATAATTAAAAATTCACGGATAAATTTTAAACTGAGTACAATTTCACAATATCTGAGACTAGATGTGGCACGCGTCACGTTACCAACAGTCTGGAGAGGAAAGGAAGGGGTCCATCGATTGGCAATTAATGACTGCACCGCGCATGTGCAACAATGGCGATGCGTCTCCAAACTGACCATTAGTCAGACATATTGATTTATAAGTGAAGAATATGGATATGAATAATTAAGGTTTTCAAACTTTTTATGGATCGAAAATTAGCAAAACATACCTGGTTTTTAAGACAATGTTCACCACTACCACAACACAAATTACTTAATAATCTTCAATGAAGAGTATATCAATTGTTTATTATTCTTAATCATAAAATCTATTGCCAATTTAAAAACAAACACTTCGAATTCAAAAACTGAGTAAAATATTAACAATATCCGAGTCCCGGTGTAGTATGTATTGTAAGTGTAACTACCTACCGGCAGACCGGACAGGAAAGAAAGAGGAAGGGGTGAGCGGAAACAAGTGCAGCGCGCATGTGCAACATGGCGATGCCTCACCCAAACTGGCCAATAGTCTGACATATTGATTTATAAGTCTAGAATATTAAATTAGACGGATATTAATAAAGCATCAATCAAACTTTACGGATCGAAAATGAGCAAAACATACCTGGTTCTTAAGGCAACGTTCACCACAATCACAAATCACTTAAAATCCGATTAAGAGTAGGTGTATGAATTGCTTATTATTATTTATAAATCATAAAAATATATTGCCAATTAAAGAACAAACACTTCGAATTCAAAAACTGAGTAGAATCTTAATAATTTCAGAGTCCCGAACTCCGATGATGCATGTATTGCCGGCAGCTGGGACAGGAAAGAAAGAGAAAGGTGTGATCGGAAACGAATAAGTGCAGCGCGCATGTGCAACAATGCAGGCGACGCGTCACCAAGACTGCCCACTGGTTGGTTACAGTTATTGATTTGGAAACTCTATTTATGATGGCAATACTAATTATTACCGATTGATAGCAAAACATACCTGGTTCTTAAAATGTTCATCACTATCACTGATCACTATGTAATTAGTAACAACTAATATGTTATTTTTTTACTATCGTTCTTAACGAAATCTATTCCTTGTTTTAAAATATTTAATGGACAATAGAAATTCACGGTCAAATGTAAAAACTCAGTAAAATTTAAAAATATGCCAGTCTGGATGTTGCACGTATTGCGGTAATCGCAGACTGGACAGAAAAGCAGGAGGAAGGGGTCAATTGATCGGTAAGTAAAGGTAAGTAAAGGGCGCATGTGCAATCGTAGCGATGCATCGCCCAAAGAACCCATTTGTCAGACATATTGAATATGAATAAATTATGATAATATAATAGTATGTCATGTCATAAATAAATTTAGCAAAATATACTTGGCTTTTAAGGCCATACATGGGTTACTATGACACATTTTCTATCACTAAATATTCACCAACTACGAGAATGATCATATTTTGTAACCATTTCTTACTATGAAAATCTAATCCCGAACAAAGTAAAATTTGAAGTGAGTAACAATTTCCACGTCCAGATTTTGCACACGTTAGACGGGAAACAAGGAGGTGGGGTAAAATTAATAAGTGCATCGCGCATGCGCATCATGCTGATGCAAAAACTTCAAGTGAGTCACGAATTTATCGATTTATGAGCCACAAGCCATTGTTTTTGTTTTAAGTACCTACTTGGATAATATTTCATAAAAAAAGATAATGAAGAGAATGCAAACATAATGTAGGTACCTACTGCACTCTTTTGGAAAACAAAAGAGATTTGATAAATGCCTATCAAAATAGCATTTGATTGTGAACAAACCTTAAAAACTAACATAGAACATTGGTACGATGCAAACATAAATATATCCAAGTTGAAGCAAATCATAGCACGGAATAACATAGAACATCTGATTCTATACTAACATCAATAACACGTAAGTAGAGCATTACCTTTAATCCACGAAATTCCACGTAGGTACTGTATTTATATATCTTTTATCAATTTATTAGGTAAACAGAGGAGCGCAAAGATTGGTCTCCTATACACGTGTTACGGATTTTCATAGAAGCTTTCGAATTTATATCTGCAAAAGTTTTAATCTAAATTAAAATGCAAATGAATAATAATGCACACGCGAACAACTTGCGATGTGCCAGTCCATCATGGCTTCTATAACTGCAACGCGCATGTGCAACGAATATTCAGTGACATGCGCAGTTACGGCAGATCTGCATTGCCCGAGTGCTATGGTCATTTCATAGGTAAGTACCTATTACAGACTACGATGGGCTTTAAAGACATATCTATCTTAAAAACTTGATTTTATCTATATCTATACTAATATTATAAAGAGGAAAGATTTGTACCTATTTTTGTATGTTTGTATGTTTGTAATGAATAGGCTCAAAAATCACTGAACGGATTTTGATGAAACTTTACAGTATTATTGTTCATAATCCAGAATAACATATAGGCTATAATTTATGACGATCTGTGACAAACGAAATTTCACGCGTGCGAAGCCGCGGGCGGAAAGCTAGTACTTAAATAAAAATGAATTGATGTTCGTTAGTCTGATTAAAACTCGAGAACGGCTGGGCCGATTGAGCTGATTTTGGTTTTAAAATGTTTGTCATAGTCCAGGGTAGGTCTTAACGGTGAGCAAATACGCGCGCGATATTGTTTTTCTGTGACTGACAAAATTCCACGCGGGCGAAGCCGCGGGCGGAAAGCTAGTTTAGAAATACATATTTAGAATCTAATAGACATAAAAAATACTTATGCGATGCAAATAGTGGTATGGGTAATGTCTGCACTTGCAGATATAAAATCACAAAAGAAAAGAAAAACAAATTATCTAACTAACTAATCTAATAGCTTAATTAAGAAATGGTAATATCACCTTAGATCCGAAGGTTATTGAGTATCTTTCTCACTGTTTTAATTACTTTTACATAATAATGCACACAGAGGAGCGTGTGGATATATCGTCTGCTCGCATGATTATGAATTCACTTTCAAACTTCCAAATTGATATCTGTAAGAAATTACAATCTTACTTATTTTTTTAAAACCTGAATTAATGAACATTTAGAACGAGTTTCTACAACCGCCATTGCTAACCGGTCAATCCATTGGTCTCCAGAAGTGCAACGAGCATGTGCAACGACTGTAATCTGATCTAAGAAACGTCATTAATTATATCTGGTTGGTTTTGAATACACTTGTCTATATTTTATTCATTTTCAAATAATTATTACTGTTATTTTATTTAAAAATATTATGTATCGCCTTTGATCTAAGGGTTATGGAGGTTATTATTATCACTCTCGTGCACGCATTATTATAAATTCACTTTGAAATGTCTGCACTGATATTTTAATTTTTAATAACTTTAAATATCGGAACGGAAATAATACGCTTCAACTAACGGAGTCACAATGGCTGACCGGTCAATCGGTTTTAAAAGTATAATCAAATTATCCAACTAATCTATCGCTTAATTAAGAAATGGTAATATCACCTTTGATCCGAAGGTTTATTGAGTATATTTCTCACTGCTTTCGATATCTTTTACATAATAACGCACACAGAGGAGCGTGTGGGTATATCGTCTGCAGGCATGACTGCAAATTCACTTTCAAACTTCCAAATTGATATCTGTAAGAAATTACAATCTTACTTAAATGGTTTTAAAACCTGAACTATGCACATTTAGAACACGAGTTAGGTTCTAGAGCCGCCATTGCTAACCGGTCAACCTGTTGGTTTCCAGAAGTGCAATGCCTGTCTGCACATGCGCTTTAGATTTTGGTTGGTTTTGAGCATTTTTATTCATTTCAAAATAATTATTATTGTTATTTTATTAAAAAATATTATGTATCACCTTTGATCCAAGGCACAATCCAAGGGTGGAGGTTATTCTCACTCTCACGTACAAGCATGATTATGAATCGACTTCGAAATGTCAAAACTGATATTTAAAAAAATTATAACCTCAACTGTCGGAACCGAAATAAGTACACTTCCACTAACGGAGTCATAATGGCTGACCGGTCAATCGGTTGGTCTTTAGAAGTGCAACGCGCATGAGCAACATGCAACGCACTAACAAAGAAACGTCATTGGACATGACATTTATTTTCCTACTTTAATATAATTTAAATGTCTGTACACATTCAGATATGTTTATTAATTCTAATTAAAAGAACCGAATTAATTAATGTAAAATCACTTTTGTTCGGAAGGAAATGTAGGATCTTTCTCACTGTTTTACATAATATCGCACACTGAGGAGCGTATAGATTCACCATCAGCACGCATGATTACGAATTCACTCTCAAACTTCTGAACTGATATCTGTAAGAAATTGTACTCTATTTTATGCCGCGACTACAATATCAAGAAGACGCAACAAAATTAAATAATAGCGTCACAATGGCCGACCGGTCAATCCATTGGTTTCGATACAGTAGTGCGCATGTGCAACACGCATGTGAAATTGTTTTGAGATCTGCGCATTACACTTTTCTAGATTATGATTTAGTAAGTAATTATTTTACAACTACAATATCAACAACACCTGACAACTAATGAAGTCATAATAATCATAATGGCCGACCGATCAACCCATTGATCTCGATGCAACACGCATGTGCAATAATTTGTGATCTGCGCACTTTAATTTTCTAGAAAGCACGGAAGAACGTCATTGGCCATGATAGCTAATCATACTCATTTTTTTAATGAAATCTATGACAATAACTTTAGAATCGTTTACTAAATATCCATAGAAACCTTTAATTCTATTCAGTTATATTTTATTATACTCAATTTGTTTATCGTTCCCAGGTAGACACCAAATTAACGGAACCTCTAATTTATATGATTATGAAATTATTTTACCTTAGACACCCAAAATTATTCAGGCCTGTCTTTTCTCAAATAATTACGCACACAGAGGAGCGTGTGGACATATCGTTTGCACGCATGATTACGAATTCACTTTAAAACTTCTAAGCTGAAATCTGTAAGAAATTGTAGGTAATGTTTTAAACCACAACTATAGAATAACGAGAACGTGCGTCAACTAATAGAGTCACATCACACAATGGCCGATCGGTTAAACCTTTGGTCTCGAACTCGGTGCAGCGCGCATGTGCAACGAAATTATGATCTGCGCATTGAACTTTTTTAGAAAGCACTAAGAAACGTCATTGGACATGACATCTAATCGTACTCATTCTACTCATGATTAAGATTTCACTTTGAAACTTTTGAACTGATATCTGTAAGAAATTGTACTTAATTTTTTAAGCCGCAAAAAAATTTCAAGAACACGCGTCAACTAATGGAATCGTAATGGCCGACCGGTCTATCTATTGGTCTCGATGCAGCGCGCATGTGCATCGAATCTGTGACCTGCGCATTACACTTTTCTAGAATGCACTGAGAATCGTCATTGGACATGATATCACACATTACTTATGATTACGATTTCACTTTGAAACTTTTGAACTGATATCTGTAAGATAATGTAAGTAACTTTAATTTTTAAGCCGCAACTAATCAAGAACACGCGTCAACTAATGGAATCGTAATGGCCGACCGGTCTATCTACTGGTCTCGATGCAGCGCGCATGTGCATCGAATCTGTGACCTGCGCATTAGGACACTTTTCTAGAATGCACTCAGAATCGTCATTGGACATAATATCACACAGTACCTATAAGATTACGATTTCACTTTAAAACTTTTGAACTGATATCTGTAAGGAATTGTAATGTAAGTACTTTAATTTTTAAGAACACACGTCGTATCGTTGCAGCGCGCATGTGCAACACGTATGTGCAACGGATTTGTGACCATAACACTTTCCTAGAAAGCACTAAGAAACGTCACACGTCTTTGACGAGTGCAACGCGCATGTGCATGTGCAACGAGTTATTGCACACGTGCAGTTTATTTAGTGTCATCAAAAGCCGCCATTTTAAGTAGTATCTAATAATCATACGTTTTTTGTTTATAAGATCTGAAGAATGAGAATATATCTACAAATAATGAATTTTAATAATAATAATAACCTTTCACTGACTGCCCAATTCATTGAGGAGCATCACGCATGTGAAATAAATATGCGCATTGCTTTTTTGCATGATTCACTAAGAGTTAGACGAGATATTTTCAGTTGGTTTGATCAATCTAAAATGCTATGACATGAATGTTATTAATTTAAAGATGAAGCGTTACACTCATTAAAATTCGTTTAATAATTTGTTAAAATTATTGTGGAAATTCGGGATAAAGATTTTTAGTGACTGCTAAATATGCAGAATTTACAATGGAATAAGTAATTTTAGAGGTCTGTTGTTTAATTTTGATAATTATTATTTGCGTCGTAGGTAGCGCAAACAACTGAGTTTTGATTATTATGGACACGATTACCTTTGATTGATGTAATAATTTCACCCACACACTATAAAGATTTACTCACAAGAGAAAGATAAGAAGAAATTTTATTTTTAAAGACGTTAAACAAAATAAAGGACTAGACGTGGGCACCTTGTGATTAACCGGCCTATTGATTGATATCCATTAGTGTAACGCGCATGTGCGGTGAATTCGTGACATGCGCAGTAATGGCTGCTGGAAAATAAATGCGCAATGGAAAATTTGCAGGTGACAGGTAAAACGTATAAAATATAGCAAGATTTAATATTATGTACTCACATTATGATATAATATTTGCCGTTTAGTGTTTTTAGGTGGAAAATAATTACATATACTTAAGTGAGCGCACACTTTTTTGATCAATTCCGAGGACATGTCAAAAGTTCAAAATTATTGCTTTAATAAGTATATTGCAGTAATAATAAAAACATTCCTACGTAAATCTAAATAAAAATGCCAAAGTGATCAATTCTTTCTATGTTTGACGTGCTTATTTATCGACATGGCCATTGGCAAATTGACCATGTTTTGAAATGACTGATTTGATTATAATAAGAAAAAGAATTACCTTTCATGTAAGACTTACGACCAATCGCTATTACGAATTTATTTACTAATCTGAATTGATAGAATCTTATACAGCTTTTCACAATATCAAGAAAAATAAACGCACATGTTATCAACTTGTGATGTACCGGGCAATTGATTGATGTCCAAAAGTACAACGCGCATGCGCGAAAAATTTCGGACATGCGCCGTAGTAGGTTATTGAGAAAGACATGCGCATTAGAATATTTAGAGGTTACAGGTAGATGAAAATGTCTCAACATTATTGATTTTATCCCAAGAAAGTTCTCTTAATAATCTTTTATATGTAGGCTGTCTTTATGGGTAATCACGAAAATCTCTAGTAGCGGTGAATATTGTTAAATAGGCGTTTTATTAATAGTGATGACGTTTAACGTGACACAAAAATATGTGCGCAGTAGTTAAACAAAAAACGGCGCATGCGTGACCTCTGTCACCGGTCGTGAGAGATGCCGACATTTTGTAAAACTTATGCGAATCACTCACTATTTAATTCTTTTTAATGATTATTTTCAACACACAAATATTAACTTTAACGTTTGATTCATCTACGACTGCAATTTACTTTCTTATCACGAAAATGTCTAGTAGTAATGACATTTAACTACTTGACACAAACGTATTTGCGCAGTAGTTAAACAACAAACGGCGCATGCGTGACCTCTGTCACCGGTCGTGAGAGATGCCGACATTTTGTTACACTTATGCGAATCACTCACTATTTAAATTCTTTTTAATGACTATTTTTCTACGCACGAATATTAACGTTAACGAATGGCAGAACGATCTCAGTAGTTTAATCACTCACTATTTTAATTTGTTTCAAGTATTATTTTTCAATACACAATTATTAACGTTAATTTTAACGTTTGATTCATCTACGACTGCAATTTACATTCGTATCACGAAAATCTCTAGTAGTAATGACATTTAACTACTTGACACAAACGTATTTGCGCAGTAGTTCAACAACAAACGGCGCATGCGTGACCTCTGTCACCGGTCGTGAGAGATGCCGACATTTTGTTACACTTATGCGAATCACTATTTAAAATCTTTTTAATTATCATTTTTCAACACACAAATATTAAAGTAAACTTTTATTGCTTCATCTACGACTGCAATTTGTTTTCAAGTCACGAAAATCTCTAGTAGTGATGACGTTTAACTTGACACAAATGTATTTGCGCAGTAGTTCGACAACAAACGGCGCATGCGTGACTTCCGTCACCGGTCGTGTAACTCCCTAGTAACGCGAATCACTCCCTATTTTAAATCCTTTTCAATACACAAATATTAACGTTAATTATTTGTTTGATCTATGACTGCAATTTGCTTTCTAATCACGAAAATCTCTAGTAGTGATGATGTTTAACTTGGCACAAACGTATTTGCGCAGTAGTTCGACAGCAAATGGCGCAAACCTGAGTTTGTCATCGGTCGTGAGAGTCGCCGACATTTTGTTAGAGTAATGCAAATCATTCACTATTAAATTTTTTTCAAGTATTACTTTTCAATACACAAATTAAATATGCACGTTAACTTTTGTTTCATCTACGACTGCACTAAGTAAATTATTATTTTTCAATACACAAATATTAACGTTTGATTCATCTATGACTGCAATTTACTTTCTAATCACGAAAAACTCTAGCAGTGACGACGTTCAATATGACACAAAAATAGTTGCGCAGTAGTTCAACAACAAATGGCGCATGCGTGACCTTTGTCATCGGTCTTGAAAGATGCCGACATTTTATGTTACACGCATGGGAATCACTCACTATGTCTTTATTTTTCAATAAGCAACTATTAACGTTAACTTTAACGTTTGCTCCATTTACGACTGCAATATATTTTTTAATCACCAAAATATCTGATTGTGATGACGTTTAACTTGACACAAAAATATTTGCGCAGTAGTTTAACAACAAACGGCGCATGCGTGACCTCTGTCATCGGTCGTGAGAGATGCCGACATTTTGTTACACTTATGCGAATCACTCACTATTTAAATTCTTTTTAATGACTATTTTTCTACGCACGAATATTAACGTTAACGAATGGCAGAACGATCTCAGTAGTTTAATCACTCACTATTTTAATTTGTTTCAAGTATTATTTTTCAATACACAATTATTAACGTTAATTTTAACGTTTGATTCATCTACGACTGCAATTTACTTTCTTATCACGAAAATCTCTAGTAGTGATGACGTTTAACTTGACACCAACGTATTTGCGCAGTAGTTCGACAGCAAACGGCGCATGCCTGATTTTGTCACCGGTCGTGAGAGACGCTGACATTTTGTTACACTTAAGCGAATCACTCCCTATTTAAATTCTTTTTAATGACTATTTTTCAACGCACAAATATTAACGTTAACTTTTATTGCTTCATCTACGACTGCGATTTGCTTTCAAATCCCGAAAATCTCTTAGTACGAGAGCCCACGACCAAAACCATGTCTCATAGCAATACGGCAAAAACCCTATAAAATCGTTAGATTGTATGATTCTGAACCCGACTAGGTGTGTAGTAACGGTCGAAAGTGTAGCAACTGCGTGGGAGGCCATTTCTGCTGTGTCAAAAAAAAAGACAGTCGGTATTATAGCAATACGTCTGATAGTGAAAATGTACATAGATTTTATAATTGTATTACGAAAAAGTTTGTTTTCAGACATTTTGCGCGTAGCATATAGCCTGAGCGCATTTTTGAAAATGTCAACAAATTTAGCCGACCTGTATCATAGCAATACGGATAAATTTTTTTCTCAACTTTTCGTATTGCTGCCATGATTACCAAAAACCTGTTTTCAGACACTTTAAGTGTATCAAAAAGTTGTATGATAGAGAAGGTGCTACACTTAATTTGTCTGATATAAATTTTTTGCACATGTGGACAACTTATTTTATCATGTCCAACAATTTTCAGACATATTGCTATGATACCGATCGGTAAAATTTGTTAACATTTTCAAAACAGTCTCAAAATTTAATGCGTTCACATTTCCGTCTGAAAATTGTTTTGTTCGCATCAAATAACCAAAATTTACTAATAAAAAAGATTTTCAGACGTATTGCTATGAGACATTTTTTTTGTCTCATTTTTAATTTTTTTAAGTGATTTTACGGGTTTGCGCTACACCACTAACGTCTGAAAATAATGTTTCCGGTATCTCAGAACTATCATTCAACTACAGTCTGCAAATCAGACATATTGCTATGATGCAGTTCGGTAAAATTCTTTGACAATTTTGAAAATTCGGTCAGATCAAACGCTACGCGGAAAATGTCTGATATTGGTATTTTCGAGTTCAGGATAATCGTATCTATCGATTTGATGCGGTTTTGGCCGTATTGCTATGAGACAAAAATTTTGGTCGTGGGCTCTCGTACTATCTAGCAGTAATGACGTATAACTTGACAGAAATGTATTTGTGCAGTAGGTCGACAGCAAATGGCGCATGCCTGAGTTTGTCATCGGTCGTGAAAGATGCCGACATTTTGTTACACTTATGCGAATCACTATTTTAATTTGTTTTAAGTATTATTTTTCAATATACAAATATTAACTTTAACATTTGATTCATCTACGTCTGCAATTTACATTCTAATCACGAAAATCTCTAGTAGTGATGACGTTTAACTTAATACCAACGTATTTGCGCAGTAGTTCGACAACAAACGGCGCATGCCTGATTTTGTCACCGGTCGTGAGAGATGCCGACATTTTGTTACACTTATGCGAATCATCACTCACTATTAAATTATTTTTAATGATTATTTTTCAACACAACTATTAACGTTAACTTTATTGCTTAATCTATGACTGCATTTTACTTTGTAATCACGAAAATCTCTAGCAGTGACGACGTTCAACAGGACACAAAAATAGTTGCGCAGTAGGTCAACAACAAACGGCGCATGCGTGACCGCTGTCACCGATCGTGAGAGATGCCGACATTTTGTTAACGCATGCGAATCTCTCACTATTTGAATTTTTTTAAGGATTATTTTTCATACCTAGTCCCTAATTTTCAAATAAAATATTTAATTTATGAGGCCGTTTGTCTGATTTATTTACACACGTAACGTATGTGACGCGCATGCGTACGTTTTTGATGTCAATGATGAGTCATTGAAGAAAATCATATTTTCTCTTTAATTTAACAAAAGGTTTAATTATTTTTATGTCTGTGACTGACCGAAGGTTTTTAGCTGTATAGTTATTTTATTATTTTGTATTTTATTTGAATATTTACGTAACTAACACCAACAACAGTCAACGGTAACCGACGTCGCGCATGCGTAAATCAAATTTCGTCATAGATGACTCATGAAAATTACTTTTATACCTAGTACTGCGCACTTAAAAACTTATGTTTTTTCTAATCACGAATTTTAATTTTAATAATGCAATCTGCTTACTAAATAGTTTTGATGTGTGCTTAATTACGGCGTCATATTTCCTTGTGTTCACAACCGTTGTTTTGTGTCAAACTTTATTTACAAAAAAAAAACTTTATTTATTTTTCTATATATTTATGTTACTTCCACTTGTATTTCTATTAATAGTATCTTGCCAATTTCTAATTCCCGATCAATACTTGACCCCTCGCGCATGCGTATAATGCGTCCCTGATGAGTCATTGTATTGCGCATGTGAAAATTAATATTTTATGGATTCCGTATTCGAAAAAAAAACTATTTAAATCACCGTGAAATAAGTTTTTTTTTATATAGTTAATTGCAATATTTCAAAGTTGATGCTAAACTGCGGTAGTAAATTGTGAAATCTGATAAGATGAATTAATTAAAATGAATTTAACTTTAAGAATTTCAAACACTTTTCATTGTAAATAATGGTTTTGAGGGATTCTGGGTAAAGCATAAGAGTTGGAGTATGTTAATTTAAGAAATCGCAATAGCACACTTTAATTTACTTTACAAACAAGCTTTCTAAAACAATCAGAGGCTATTGCGTGATAAAAAAATAAATCGCTTTTGCAACGTAGATGTTTCAAACGTATATTAAAAAGTCGCTTTTAAAATCGCGCTAAAGTTTTTGAATTTACTGTTACTGTTACTCACTTCGGTTTTCAATTAATTTGAAGGAGGTTTGAAAAGCTATCTATCCACTTACCTTGAAATTCCCAAGAGACCGCGCACCCTGGCAGCCCCGGAGACGACCCGAGCGAAAATGGACGAGTTAATTGCTTTCGTCTGGGGATATTGATTTCGCGAGATGCGCAGTGGTTACCGCGCAGGTGCGCAATAAATTCTCCCCTCGGTCCGGTCGGTGAATCAGAAGGGTTGGTGGTGCTACGCGCGCGCTAGCGACATCTAGGAATGTTCCCGAGTACTAAAAAGTCCCGAGACGAGCGCGGTAAAGCTGGAGTTTCCTGGAATGCTTTATGGTGCGTTTTGGTTTACCTGGTCCGGGGTAGATGGCGTGCTTCGGCTGTGCGAGCCGATCCCCTTGCGTCCGCTAGCACCGCGACGCCTCACTTTGCTGCTCATAGGTGGCGGCATGAGGTGATCTTCTTTCTATGAATCGGAAAGTATCATGTTACAGTATAGAAAACGTTGACTGGCAACAAATTATTAGCATTAAACAGTAGATGTAAGAAAATTTAAGTAGTAGGTATGTACAAGGTGATAAAATACCCAAAATATGTCCGTTAATTATATTTTCTTTCAGTCACAGTGGTTTAAGCGTGAAAAGGTAATAGACAGACATAGTTTATTAGTAGAAGGATAGACGTGTGGATTTATCCGACGATCTAATGAAGATCGCGAGAAGCGCCTGAGTGCGGGCAGTGCAGGATCGGTCTTTGTGGTAATCTTTGGGTCTTTGTCCAGCAGTGGACGTCATTTGGTTGAAACTTATTTATAACTAGCTTTCCGCCCGCGGCTTCGCCCGCGTAGAATTTTGTCTTTCACAGAAAAACTTTAGCACGCGCATTCGTTTCAAAAATCAGGATAAAAACTATTATGTCCTTTCACGAGACTCAAACTCAAACTATCTTTATGCCAAATTTCATCAAAATCGGTACAGTGGTTTTGGCGTGAAAGAGAGACAGACAGACAGACAGACAGAGTTACTTTCGCATTTATAATATTAGTATAGATAGTATAGATTCCTTAAGTATAGTTATGGACGTGTCTGGATATCATTGGATCAGGCCTACGTTCAGCAGTGGCCGTTCTGAAATGATGATGTGTCTGTCTGCATTGAAAATACGTACTGGAATGTTATCAGCGGAGCCCCAAGTCTTGTGCAGCTCTCCATCATCAGACCTCCTCTCCTCGCGGTCCCTCGCAGACTTGGGTATATAAGCCGACGCCCTAGTCGCTCCCACGCCTAGGAAATTGCTGAACGCCTCGGTTGTTTTCTTCACACGAACATTGAGGGACCCGATGCGTAAAAATCCCTCTTTTTCTGAAACACATTAATTGAACATTAAGTGTTGTGTAGAGAAATGAGTTAGGTAAGAATACTGTTTCTAGTGGGTTGATAAATAATAATTTGTATTAAATATACTTTTGATGAGAATTTTTATACACGTTCGGAGTTGTTAGCAATACATTTGAATTTCATAGCCGGTTTAAGTGCCTACAGTTTGTATTGTCGACAGGACAAATTAAACTTTCATGTTTTTTTTTGTTTACAATAATAATCGTTTCCCATTAGATGCCAGTATTAGTAATTAATATACGTGCATTTTGCAGATTATCATTATATAGAAAATAACAATAGCTTTCTAAGAACAGATATAGATAAGTTTGAGGTACAAGTCGAAGGCAAATAAATGTTTTATGCAATAGGTATCCCAACTAATATTATAAATGCGAAAGTAACTCTGTCTGTCTGTCTGTCTGTCTGTCTGTCTGTTTTAATAACTATTTAATTATAAAATTTACATTTTGAAATGACATAAGACAATTTTTACTTTTATTTAGGCACACTGTCACCTTACATTTTTCACAAACTATGAAACATTTCAGCCAAATGACGTCCAGTACTAGACAAAAGCCTCCTCCGAGAATTTCCTTAACGACTGATCCCGCGCTGCCCGCATCCAGGTACTGACGTGACCTGCACCAGATCATCGGTTCACCTAGTGAGGGTCCTGCCCACACTACATCTTCCAGACCATGGACTGAAACGATTAAAGAATTCCCCTTACAACCTGGAAACGTACAACGTGTTCTCGTAGTTAACCATAACGGGGAGTTGTCGATGCCATCAGTCCTGCTGGCGTCTTTGGCTTTTGGCTTTTTTTCATCCTTTACTCCAGCATATCAGAAACGAATGACAATCATCATCATCATCATCATCATTTCAGCCACAGGACGTCCACTATTGAACATAAGCCTCCCTCAATGATATCCACATCGCCCGGTTGGTAGCGGCCTGCATCCAGCGCTTTAGTCCTGCTACCTTTATGAGGTCGTCGGTCCACCTTGTGGGTAGACGTCCCACGTTACGTTTACATGGCCTCCACTCCAGAACTCCCATCCCTTCCCTGACCCATCGGCTGTCAGTTCTGCGTACCTACTATGTGCTCTGCCCATTGCAACTTCAGCTCGCTAATCCGTCGGGCTATGTCAGCAGCTTTAGTTCATTTATTGATATCTTCATTTCTGATTCGAAATATGCCCAATTTCAGTTTCTGTAACTCTTTTTGCGTGTCATCATCTGAAATCAATCAAGTAATATATTTACCCTTATTGCACAGTGACCCATATCAGGCACATACAAATAACATCCAAAATATGCGTTGATAGTAGCTGATATCAAAAAATACTTATTTAACAATAAACTAGAAACAATAACTTACCCCTTTTATATTTTTTCGAAAGAAAACATTGTAATTTTAACTTTTTTTCCCAAGAGTAAAACTTTACTAATAAACTTTTTCACAAACTGACCGACTTTTTCGACTGCAAAACAGTTTACTGAATGCAGCGCTTCCGTGGCGACAAATGTGAGCTATTTTGTTATGTGCTATAGTGTGTAGATAAGGTACTTTCTAATAGATGGCATTAAATAGCATCGTGTTACGAAATATAGGCAATAATTTGGTATGTACCATATGTGTCCCACTATGCGCTGTAGGGTTAAGATACGTTTGTTTGTCTGTAACCAGTATAACGTTCGGATATCATGTTAATTAAGCTGCAAACTTTTACAACAACACATGCTGACCCAAGGCTACGCCTCACAGAGAAAAATGCTTTTATTATATGTATGTAGGTAGATAGACTAGCTGTGTCCACGACTTCGTACGCGTGAAAATAGTTTTAACAATATTTCCCGTTTTTGTTTCGGTAACAAGCGCGTCTCGAAAGTTTTAGGATACGTTTGAACAAGGGTTCTACTAATAAAGTAATAGCAAAATATTTATTTATATTTTTCTTGCAATTACTTTCATGTGCACAAACACCCCTGAGATGGGTGTTGTTTTACAAAACCACACCCTGTATAGCCTAAAGCCTTCCTCGATAAGTAGGCTATCCAAAAAAAGTGTAGATTGTAGATAGCAAATTGCACGTCATTTTATTTTTAGTTGTGTATTGCATTTAAAGATTAAACAGTTGCTTGGTCCGGGTAATTAACCAAATATGAAAAAAGAAACCGTATTTCTAAAATACCGATCGAGGGGAACAATTTGTTCAAGTAACACGGTGTGTTGTTAGATTAGAGCTGTGTTTTTTTTCGTCGATCGATCCGAATTCCAGATGAGGCAAGCATTTCTTTTAAATTGCTGTATTATTTAATTTTTAAAATTAAATTAAAGCCTTCCCTCGAGCGGCATAGCCGACAGACACTATTAATGTTTAATTAATTTAACTATAGATAGTGACGTATTGATTTCCATTTATCCGAATCGACGAATCGACGTCACTACGTATCAGGTATTATTAGTATTATTATGAAAATCTGAAATTAATGTGTCGATCGAGGTATGTGTTGATTAACTTACCGCATACTTTTTATCATTATAATTAAAATAATACTTATTTAAGAAAATCTCTATAAGAAATCCAAGCCCCGGTGTTGAAAAAATTACAAATATTTTTGCAACTTTCCGTGTTACAAAGTGTTATATTGCAACAAGCAAATTATTTCCAAGTGAAAAATGCAATTTCTGTGCAAAACGTTTGGTACACAAGTGGACATTCTGACGTTCTAGTTGCCTTACTTGACATGTCAACAATGGTGTTAAGTAGGGAGTTTGGAGTGGTTCGTGAATCCGGTTGGGTCGGAATTGTACGTCCGACGTCAAGCTTGTCGGCCTCTGCAAGATAACGACTGGGTAGATGATGTTGTATTTAAAAAACGTAGTACTAATCCATTTGAATCGCGTAACTTCATCATCATTTCAGCCATAGGACGTCCACTGCTGAACATATTCCTCCCTCAATGATTTCTGCCTGCATCCAGCTCCTTCGTGCTACCTTTATGAGGTCGTCGGTCCACCTTACCATCGCTAACTAGCTTACTGTCTGTATATTAGCAGAGCAAAATTCTAAGATTTCCAAGGAGCTACATAATGACTGTACTGCACTCGCGAGAAAAAATATGGAATCACCTATTTATTCCGAGCGATCATAAGAACTAATAGACTAATATAAGATCAATAAAAATGGTACCATTTTAAAGAAGATATAATAAACTTAAAATTGATATCATAGATATAGCCTGACCAGGAACATAAAAACCCTGGCATAGAGGCGCGTCAATTGCATTTGATAGTGCAACACTGAGTACAGTCGTACCTGTGTTAAATTAATCGGCTAACTTTATGTATCAGGATTCAGGATTACGGGCTAATTTGATATTTTCATAAATTAACGAAAAAATATTATTATAGGTAACCTGGTTTAAATAAATTAAATGAAACCATCAATCGAGCTAGTAGGATTTATTTTATTATTGATCAATAATCAAATTCAGAACTTGAATATTTGTGCACGACGGACGGCCCCGGATAGAAATTTAAATAGTTGTAAATAGTTTTCGTTTTGTTTCAATTTTGTATCGTTTTTATTTCGTTTATATAGTTTGACAGTAAATAGTTTAACTTCGTAATACAGTCCACTTTTTTCTCAGTTAGATCTCAATTAGTAATGTGTCGAGTCCTTTTAATTACTGATTAATAGGCGTATGTGGGACGTTGGAGATGTATAAATCATAGTTTATTTTAGAAAACCATAGAAATGTATAATTTGATAGCCCTTTGTTTTATGTATATCGATTAAACCTGTAATTTCGTCTAGTTATGTATGTCGAGTCATATTTATAATATGTAAATTAGATAGATAATTATGTGTAGATCTTTATAGTTATTTACTTTTAATTGGTGATAATCTTAATTAGCCATAAAGGCAATTAATGTAAAATAGTGTGGCCAAATGAGCCCTAATTTTTGTACAAATGATTTATTTGTAATTAACCCTGTACCTGTGTACCTTTATTTACCTATCGAATAGTAAGAAGTAATTTGTCTGAAAATAAATAAAATAGATTCCAAAGAATAGTGGAAGAGCTAATTAGAATCCGATAAGAATTAGGTCAAGGTCATAGTTAAAAAATAGGTCACCGAATAGATAAAAAACAGGCTCTCTATACGGTATTGCCGCCCAGGGGGGGTCAAAATTAGAAAGAGAGGGCAATAGATTTGCTGTTTCATTAGAGCGAGAGGCAGCTAGGTTTTCTCACTCTAATGAAAGTAAATAAATATCGGGGTGCCATCCGTACCCAGTCAGTTCCGCGTTTTCTCCTCAACAAGCTACAACACCAAGCTCTCGCCACTGCTCCGAGGAACCGGTCACAGTCTCAACCACAACCGAGTTATCATTTCTGCGCTCCCCGCCCCCTTCGTCTCGCTCTCCCGCTCGCGCTGCACCCCGCATCGCGCCGTGTCGGCGTACGGTATCAAGGGTCCGCACAGGGTTGCAACCCCATACCGTCCGGCACAATATTCAACTGCAATGTCTGCTCATGAACGCTTCAAAGTCGGTACTTCTGTCCCAATTCCATAAAATTCAACACTTAGAAAGTGACAAAAAACTTTAAAATATTTAGTTGAAACAAACTGCAGCTAATGTTCATANCTCCCGCTCGCGCTGCACCCCGCATCGCGCCGTGTCGGCGTACGGTATCAAGGGTCCGCACAGGGTTGCAACCCCATACCGTCCGGCACAATATTCAACTGCAATGTCTGCTCATGAACGCTTCAAAGTCGGTACTTCTGTCCCAATTCCATAAAATTCAACACTTAGAAAGTGACAAAAAACTTTAAAATATTTAGTTGAAACAAACTGCAGCTAATGTTCATAGTGGACTGTACTATATGATAAACATGTCAGTCAATTTGACAACCTTTGTCGAAAACATTATTCAATGAAAATATTGTCCGAACCCTTAGTATTTCTCTTCGACAAATACTTTAAAACATTGTGAACCACTTTTCTTTCACGACTATAAAAAGATTTTAGCAATTTCATTCACTGTCAATGTCATTCACATTGACAGCAATAGACTGACATGCAAGGTGACATGTTAATGAAGTTTTCAGTTACTGTTGCCATTAAAAGAAATTAGTACCATTAGTTTTCCGCAACATGGCGAGGGTTTTTATGTTCCTGGTCAGGCTATACATACAATACATAGTCATTCAGTTCTTAAGACCGCTCGGAACATAAAGGGGTGATTCCATATTTTTGCTCGTAAGTATAGTTTGGCGGGTATACTAAAGTTTTCTTTTGATTTGGGCTTGAATCTCTCCAACATCAGTGATGTTTTCTCTTGGTCTTGGGACCACGGTTTGGTAAGCGGCGGTGACAAGAATGAAAGACGACTCTTCATACATTTCACCTGAACAAATCCTTTGTTGCGTATCATAAATTATAGTTAAGATTGGAATGAAAACAACACCAACCCACTAATATTTATTGAGCATTGTCTAGCTTTATTAAGTTTTTATCTACTTACATCTTACGATAGATTAGCTAGATCATTTTTTTTTATTAACTGGTATTTTGCTACCAGAATCAATGTTTTTTTTTTAATTGGATGTTGTTATTATTAGGTTACTTTTATTAAGTTTTGAGAGAGTAGGATAGTTTCTCGCAATTTTCTACGAGCAAACTGAAAAAGACATTGATGCGAGACAATATTTACAAATTAGAAAGGTATTTACAAAAAAAAAAAAAGTATTTAAGTATGTTTATATCCGTTGTCTAGTACCCATAGTACAAGCTTTGCTTAGTTTGGGACTAGAAGCGCAGTGTAAAATGTCTAAGGATATTTATTTATTTATTTATTTATTTATTTATTGTATTTTGTACGTTGATGGTGTGTTTTTGCTCCTCTATCACCTTTTATAAGGAATATTTCGAATCAACAGTAACCCCGACGTATATTCCGTACCCATAATAATTAGCGCTAATTGGTAATTAGTATAAAAAAATGTATTCATTAGACAAGAGTTATACAATTTTCTCGTTTTTTCCCGCAACAAACAGTAGCGTTATACCGCGCAAAACAATATGCCGGCTCTATTCATCTCACTCACTCGCTAGGATCTTATTTATGATTAACGGGATCGTCTTTGTGTAATATTTAGTTATTCGTTTGTGAAGAAAATCCGACAATAAGATATTATGAAACGATAATTACGGATTTACTCTATCACGTTACGTTATTAAAGACTAGTATATACTTACTTCGAAAGCATCCAGGTGATAATGAGGTATCCATATGAACTAGGTACTGCCTCGGTTTTCTTCCAGACCAATCGCGGACGTTTGGGTCAGCATCTGTAGTAGAAATAGTTAATTTAAGTTTATTAATTTGACATAAATGGATCATATAATTTATATTTCAAATATCGTTATAAAATATGTAACAGTTTATGTTGCGATGTCCTTCTGTCTGACGATGTGTGATGTTAGAACGAACTAGTATTATACGAAGCGGTTACCCGACGAACAACTCTGACGATTTGCAGGAAAGCTCTGTTCGTTGGAACATCGAGATTGGTGTCAGGATTTACACTAGCAAGAGCTCGAAAATTCTAAAATACTCGACAGTCGAGTATTTGACATTTCCTATACATATAATATACCTAGTAATGATTCAAAAATAAATAATTTAAATAGGTAAACGATTTGATTGTTTATGATTATGGTTCGAAATTGGAATCATTTCTATTTACCCGTAACTGTTATGTATTACGATTTAAAGAAGTTTAACGGTTCATATAATATTAGTTAATTAAGTACATACCATACACTTCAACCAGGAGCCTGTACACATTTTCATGGCGAAACTGCATTGCAATGTGAAGTGGTGTATATCCCTGTAAAATTGTTATTGTCAGGAACTTTCTAGAATAACCTAATAGAGTTTCAGTTTTAATATCTGGATAGTTCTCAGAACAACGTCGTATCCTATCATATCGCAACTCAACAGCTACTAGTTTGGAGGATATATTGGAAATTGGCCTTTATTTCTATTCCCGCTTTGAATAATTTTAGTAGTCTGCACGCACTATTGGCGTTTCCGTCAATCGCAACTATGGTCTGAATCGATTTTATCATGGTTGAAATATGATAAGTATAAGCCTGCGTCGTCGGCTGTAGCGAAGTGCTAAATTTACGTACGCATATGCTGTTGTGGTAGCTGGGATCGTTATCGAGGAACCCAGGGCAACGATGCATGAGCCGATAGGGTATGATAATAAAATCAAACGAGAGCAAATATTTTCCATGTTCAAAACGTATCTCGGCATCGGGTGAAGGATAAAGACGTGAAAATAAGATTGCTTGTTTATAGATAAAGGGAAATTCAATAAATATTAAAGCATAATGAGAAATATAGTTAGCTTAGTTAATTTATCGAACAGTCACTAGAGGGATAAGTATGTCTTTTATTTAGTCGTTTGATGGACAATAAATCTCTTTGATTAAGTATGTTGCAGTCAAAACTCATAATCAGTCAAAACCACTTTTTACTGCAAATATCAGTCTAAATTCATACGAAGTGTTATGATCAGTGAAAATTACTTGGAAATCATCAACACCTATGTTATAAAACCAGTTTAAAGTCTAACTTTGATATGATTTGTGCATACAACGTGATCACACTTACCTTAGGTACCACAGTAATGTTGTTTTGTATTTATCATATTTTTAAGAAATCTAGTTGTTTGTCAGACAAAATTATAAGTAAAATCTTTACTTTGTATGAAGTTTGGACTGATTGGTAAAATTTTAAATCAGGCGAAAGCATTTTTGACTGATTTTTTGCAATCAAAAGTGGTTTTGACTAACGCGCTTGTTCAAAAGCACCTTTGACTGAAAAAATCTGTCAAAAGCGATATTGACCAAGGGCCTAAACCACTTTTGACTGATCTTTGCAGTCAAAAGTGGTTTTGACCGATTATGAGTTAATTAACAATTATACAGATAATAAGACCTCAAAACGATTATTGGAGTTTAAAAGATCTTTAAAAGATCAAGATGAGAAGAAGTTTAAAAGTACAATGTAGGTAACATTGTACTTTTAATTAATTATTTATTAAGAATTGGGTTTCGCTAAATATGGAATATGAAATATGTATATTATCTAGCTAGGGACTGATGTCCGTCGGCAAATAACCGACTATGGTACATCATTGCACCTTAGATAACTGTTTTTACTTCCATGTAAGTTTTTTTCTAAAATAATTGCTTATATAGGAATATAGAAATTTGATATATTCGTAGTAAACCGAGACTCTAATAAATAAATATGAAAGCACAGTAACTTTAACTAAGGTATAAACGATTTACATTAAAAGTAACGTAAATCTACCATACAGTGTAGGTACAGTAAGGGTGCACACGCATCTGTTCCCTCTGAGCTTATCGCCTCGTGATTTCTAATATTTATACTGAATATGGTTCGGGGTCGATATTAAACTTGCTGGATATTATTGAATATATAGCGAAGCGACAGCTGCTAAACTTGTGAAAATACGGCGTGTAATATAAGAGTTCTTTGTTTTAGTTTCAATACTAGGTACTAATAATGTTAGATTTGTACTCATTTGAGGTTTATTTCCAAATGATTTTGACTTATTTTTACAACCTGTGTTCGATAAATGTTCTGAAGCTGCCGTTTTAACGATATTAATTTATAGGCATGAACAGTCTTGTTTTCGCGTCAGTCCATTTACAACTTAAATATTGAACAGTATATTCCTATAAAATTATTGGAATGTTTTTATTGTTTATCAAGTACTGCCATAATTATTATTCAATTACTCATCGCTTCAAATTAATAAAAAGCATTCAAGTGAAACCCTGAGAATCCACAAGTAGCCAGTAGTCAAGCAATAAAATCGTGTAGAACTTACCCCATTCTGATCGTGTGATGGCGCCCCAACACCACATGAAAAAGTGTAATGACACTTTAACGATATCGTTAAACTGGCAAAATAACCAACGGTAAGTAAATTTGATTGGGTATTAAAAGTAGGAGGCAGTAAAAGACTGCCAAGCACGGATGTAAACACGTTGTGGCCCTGATCCCCTTCTAGTTAATTGTTGAGTATTTTTATGATCACTACCAATGGGAAATGGAACCATGAATAGATCTTGGGGCCATAGCTGACACAAATCAAGTATGAAGCTACGAAGCTTTGGCAAGCTTTTACGGTCTGCTTAAATCATATCTATATTAGTTTTACGAGTATAAACAATAAACATGTAATAATTCATAATATGACGGCAGGATAACTTTTGGCCATGTATTATAAATTATTAAATGTTTATACTAAACTTTTCTTTAATTACGTCTTAATAAAAATGCAAAGCTGAACTCAATCGTCATGTAAGACTTATCAGAGAACGAAAATAAATTCGGAAGTTTTTATTAATAATAAATGCCAATAAATTGTAAACGGCATGATTTCAAATCATTAGTTTTTTGGAATTTGGAAAGTGTCTTTGGATCTAATTTAGTTTTGTGTTTGTGTTAAGTTTTTACAAAATTAATGTTTATATCACATTAATTAATCAAATTGATAAACATTAATTACTTCTTCTATATTTTAGGTATTAGCGCATCAAATAATAAAACAATAAAGAATTGTGAGACGTTATTGTTCCAATATATTTAGGTAGCTTTAAATCATTGAGCCGGTGAGTCTCATCTCACTGCTATATCGAAGAGTTCACAGTTTTAGTCGTATTATATTTTATTACTCTGATAAATTTTATCTGTCTTTAGAAATTACGACCCTAAAAATATAAATTAAAGCAACTTCATTGGCTAAAACTAGAAATGATAAGATCTAGCGGATGTTCTTCATTAAAATAATTAAATCTTAAACAAGTAAGCACCTAATCACGCTGAATTTTATTTACCTAAAGAAAGGTCCACACAAGGGTATAATATAATATTATATTGGTCTCCTTAACCTCTTCTAAAATCTTAATAAGTAATAACTAACAACGACATTAATTGTGACTTTGCTACACCCTTACAGGGTCAATGTATGAATTCATGTACGTCTGTATGAGCTGAATATGTTAACGCAAATGAATAAATAAATAATTTCATATAAGCATAGTTTTTAATAACTTAAGATAACCTCGCCACAAATCTATGACACATTGACTATCAAAATTTGTACGCGAATGGAACGGCAAAGATATGCAAGGAATGGTAGAGGCCACTATTTCTTGGCGTCCTCAGTTTGATTTTTAAATTTTTATTGAGGTTCTCGCGGCTTCTCCCGCGAAAAATCTTATTCTGATGTAAAAACAATAATGCCTACCTACTTAATGTAAATTATTAACATATTTTTTTTATAAACTTTCATATTATATTAGAAGGATTATTATATTATATTATTTCATATTATATTAGCGTACCATCCCTATATTGTTGACATTCCACCAGCTCGCACTAAGCGTTTCGATGACTCTTTTATAATGCGAACAGCTAGGGACTGGAATTCGCTGCCTGCTGCTGTCTTTCCCGAAAACTATAATCCGAGCCTTTTCAAGGCGAGAGTGAAAAGGCACTTACAGGGCAGATATGTACCATCCTAGACCGCATCCCACTTAACATCAGGTGCGATTGTGGTCAAATACCTGCCTTGTTATGCATAAAAAAAATAAAATAAAATATTATTTATGACAATATGTCTTAACTATACTCACCGATCGTTCATTGACTAAATGACGAGCCGCTCCGGCCAGTAACTTGACCAAATTCTCATCGCCTCGCTTGCAGGCCCAGTGCATCGCCGTCTGAAATATGGATAAAACAAATTAACTTTATTACTACAATGTTCCTATTTCAAGGGATCAATAAAGCAACAAACTGATTAAAAGAGAAATCAACAAACTACACAATTTCCTACCAAACGCTACAATACCGGTTAAAAATTATTACGTGATCCAACATAATAATAATAAAGGAAGGCGAAAATAGCATGAATATATAAAAAATAGTCACGCAATTTTTATCGAAAACAACAAACAAACGTGAATTTGGTTGAAGTAGTAAAATTGGCAATATAATCAAGGTGTAATTTTGAAGTCGATGCCAAATTATGAAGTAAAATATTCAAAACCTTAAACACGATACCATCACGGAAAGTTTAGTAGGTCGAGAAACAAATTACTTGATTGCCAGCCTTTTATTTTTATATATGTAAAACACTTTGATGGACAATATAATGCTGAAATTATAGCTCTTTATAATCGGAACGTATTAGAATGATTTGCATCCAGATTAAAGATTATATTTTGGTGGAGGTAGGTGTTATTAGCATAGTTATAGGAATTAACTTGCTATCATCGGTGGTCATTTTAATTTTTAAAATGTTATGGTAACCATATTATAATTCGAAACAACAGGTGATTAGATAAAAGATTAACTTTAAATAGCAGTGCTGTCTGACCGAACTTGAGGTTTCAAGACTAGTTTATAATAGTGAAGTAGACTTGTGATTAAGCGATTTGGTAAGTAATATTCGTGTTATTAATGTAAGTATTTTTAAATTAAAAATAACGTTGATTGATATTGGTTGACTTAAAAAAAGTTCTTTTCATCAAAACCGACTGGAAAGCTTATGGGTTTCTATTTCCTTTGACATTTATAGCCCAGTAATATAGCTTTACATAGTCGGCATAAAAAGCATTTAATTGAATCATGAAGTTTTTTATTTGGAACGCAAATTATAAAATGTAATTAATTGAATTACAATTTTAATTATAGGATGTATCGAAGAAGATGACTGTAATTTATTTGATATTCCCCCGTAACATTAGATCTAATTTCCACTGGCAACCCTCAAAGGTACTGGAAGATAAAACAAGGTGTTCAGTCAGCAGTAAAGTCTTTGGGAATATATATTACTCTATCGGAGGGGCACGAGTTACGTAGCAATCGACGTATGTACAAGGTGTAGGCGTGATCGTCGCTGATTCAGTCGGGTAGTTAGTGGCGGGCGGTCCTAGGTTCGACGTCGCCGGGAGAAATATTGGCCCCCGGGGAAACGCTGTTAATTTGCAGCGCACATTCGGTACTGGCGCGATTTTCCACGTATATACGTAGGCACTATAAACCTCACATGTACCACAATCCTGTGGGGCATCGGCAGAATTCTCGTACGATCCACGCAGCACACGTAACACAAATATAAAACTAAACAACAGATTTATGGTGTAGCGTTTTGTTAACGGCTCTACTAATTGGGGTAGTTAAGCCAGTTCGTTGTTAAGACAACATTATCATAAGAAAGTAATTAACATTATACTCACATACTGCAGGTCCCATGAAATGCGGCATCATACATGCGGAAAGAAATATTTTATTAATTAGTAATATTTTCTTGATTAATTAAATAAAGAGAACTGTTAATTTAATTAGCATTTTTTCAACCTCAGCCATAAATAAATCTTTATTAGATTCGTTAGTATGTAATAAGAGTTTTAAAAAAAGTTTAATTTTTTTAAATTGAATTAGAGCGACGCTTTGGGTCGGCTAGCGACGTAATCACTTATGTATCGCTGCCTAAGCTAATAAATTTGGAGCAGGATTATGTAGTCCTCGGACGAAATAAAGCTTTATAATTTGCTCCAGATAAATCTCTCGCCTATGGAAACAAGTGACTTGATCATTTAAGGCGAGTTAAAGATATTTATGTCTTTACTTTTGAAGTTCTTAATTGGAGCAGCGTCCTTGGTGTTTTTTCATACGATCAATCTTCGCTGGCTGTCTGTTATATTGTTTATTGTTAAAATTTTATACGGAAATTTTAGAGGTCTATAAAACTGTTCTACATCCGGCCACTTTAAAGTGTAAATTGTATTAGGCCACACCGTTTTAACGTTTTAAAAAGCGATTCCGTGTTTTGTGATCGACTGCTGCATTTGCGTCGCATGTACACACCGTATGCTCACGTGATTTTCATGACACAATGAGTTTTTAAGATGTGCTGATAAATTAATGATACTTACTCATTATCGATAAGCCAAGTTGTGATTTTTAAGGAATTGGCAGACAGTAGTGAGCATGGCGTGAGCGCGGCGCGTCTTTGTTGTGATAATGTGTATGAAAATGTATGTGATTCCACACAGAAAACGTCGCGCCGTTGAATCGCGACCAGGGACCGTATTTTTTGATGCGTGACGCTTCGGTGTGAGCCGGTGCCAGCAATTCTATTGTTCAGCACCTATATTCATTGCAGTGCACGCTTATAGCATGTCCTGTGTGCCGGCAATATCCGGCTACTACCACGTATTGATTGCCTTTACGTGTACGTCAATTAGGATCCGCAGAACGATGTGTCTTCAGTGGCCCTAATTAACGTCTTGTCATTCGCTGTGTGTAATTATATGCGTAATTACTCACTATGTGTATAGTGACAGCTACGTTGATTAGTCAGTATTGATGGCTGGATTGACAACGTCCCAAGCTACATAATGTTGCTTAAGTAACACCTAAATCGAACCTACATAATACATGAATCGAGAAGATGATTCTGTAACGGAACAGAAGAGATTAATCTTTAAAAAAAATGAATCAAATGAGCTGGAATTGCTCAAATTACCAATAAAACACAGGCTATACCTAAACGCCCAGAAGTTCCGTAGCGTTTACGTTCTAATCTAAAATAATAACGGGTTGAATTTAATTAATATATCTATAAAACATCTCTTCATCTAACTTTGGATGATCATGAGATGTTAAATTATATTACCTACTAATTATAATTATCTATAAGCTGCTCAGACAGCTAATTTAAAGAGCGTCATCATCAACTTCTCTTCGTGTCTCGTATACTTATGACACGATAAAAACATCGCATTAAACTTGATCACGCTAGTGATTTTTTTCGCCAATTAGCAATTATAAATTATAAATAGTCGCTCCTATCAGTACCTATTGAGTATGCATGCATCAAGCTTTTTATAAAATAAAAAGGTGAAAATACTTACGCCCTGTTGAAGTCACCCGCCGCAATGGTGGTGTTCCGGGAAAAAGGAATTCATTATAAAATCTTTATAGTTAAAACATACGATATGTTCGCATAATACTGTATTACAACCTACATTATACTAACTAAACATAACATCATTAGAATAATAATAAAAAAAAAAAAATCTCAACATGTAAACTTACCGTAAAGTATTAACATTTTTGATATAGAAAATAGACCGACTTCACGTCAATTTTAAGGTCAGTAATATTATGTGAGTTCTCAATGCATTACCGTGCAATAACTTACCGTAAATGGGTCCTGAAACAAGAGAAAAATAAATTAGAAGTCGTCAATTTTCGAGACATTATGAAATAATTTAGGTTGTGTCTGAACGTATAAATGTTTTTAAATTCGCTTTTATCTTTAAAAAGCCAATAAAGTTTATTTTTATGGTGAATTTTAATCAATTACACGCGTATATCGCTCACACGACAACACTTACGCGGAGGAGCAGATTAACCATTAAAACTTTCGGAGCAGTTCCCATAATGTACGCCCAGACGCTCGTGAGTACCGAATTACCTACTAAACTGTAAAAAACGTAGATAAAAGTGAGGGCTGTGCATATTCCCATGATTCTGAGACGGTCCGACGCGTTTTAATGCACCCATAATCGTCGATCGATGGAGGATCATATGAAATATGTAATACCGCTAATAGGTCTCGGTGGGCAGCTTCCTCAGCGGTCGCTGGGCCAATTTCGCCGTTCGTAATAACCTTAATATCCCTTCAGTGCTATGCGCCATGCGTGTACAAAGATGAGCCAAGGTAATTGTTCGACGCCCGACCGCCTCCGCGATTGATTTTACCTTTATTCAATAATGTTAAATTAACCTTTGTACAATATGATCGGTAACGGTCTTACATTCTGACAGAGTATGGGTTTAGATTAAAGCGTTTGACATAGACTAATAAGAACTAATATTTTAAGTAAATAATAAAATACAATCTATACATAATCTGCTACCGGCTACCGCTCCATGGGATAATTGTATCGGTATCCTGTACAAAACCGCAAGCCAAAGGAACCAATATTGAGGTTTCGGTGAAATTGCAAGAATTTTGTGAATCAGACGGAGTGAGTTATTTATAATAGTTCAGACACGAACAGATTGAATATATTAAACGGATGAACGCACATAACATGCTCGTTTATCGTTACATGCGTGTTTTCGACAAATTAATCTCCTATTTGGCTTAATTGTTAAGCTCACAATTTCACCGAAAATATCATCTTTGATAATTAACTTTTAAAAAAAATAAAACCGACTTCAAATGCGTGAACACAAAAAAAACTAAAAATTAAAAATATTGCGTATAAAAAAGTTCAACCCCAATTTTCCACCCTTGGGGGTGAAATATTTTCTTCAAATTCGCATGAAACCACCCTTTTGATAATACCTATTCAACAAAAAATTTATCGTTCAAATTGATTAATAATCGGCGGAGATATTGCGTATAAAAAAGTTCATCCCCAATTTTCCACCCTTGGGGGTTGTTTTTTTTATTATTAAATTTAAATGGGACCACCCTTGAGGTATTACCTATACGCCGAAAAAAGATTTGTTCAAATCGGTTCATAGTTGGCGGAGTTATCGCGTAACAAACATAGAAAAAAAAAAAACATACGGGTCGAATTGAGAACCTCCTCCTTTTTTGAAGTCGGTTGAAAAATAACACTTGCTAATTTAGTGAAAACACATTTATCTCAATAAACCGAAGAGTTTCAAGATAAACATTCATCACAACATCATTAAATAATCAGTCACGGGCCGTCAAAATGTGTGCCGGCTGACTGTACCCGCGCATATGGACAGAAACGCGTTGAATGAGAATTTCTAAAATAAGATGCAATTTATTATCGAAAGCATTGCAGACGCAGTGACGCAAACATTCGTCGACAGTTATTAAGCGGTAGAACACTGCATCAGGATGAGCCCGACGAACATGATCCGGCCGAGGATATTGTGCTACCAGCATTTGAAACTAGTACATAAATCAAACCACAAGACAAATAACATCGCATTAATACTCTTTTTCCAGTATCTTTTTACCTGTCACCGTTACTAACCACATTAAAAAGGAGACTGATAAACGAAAATCAATTAACAAAGTTGTCTTGCATTTAATTTGATAATTCGAAACGGAAGGTTTAATAATGTCGCGCCGAATTAAATTATTCCCAAACAGTATAGTTAGCAATTACAAACATTAATGTTTTCAAAAGAACCGTCCGATATCGTAAAATTGATAGCATTTAAATTATGTACACGATGTTTTTAATGAGCATAATGACAAAGTGTGTACAATCGAAACGCATGGAATGAGTGCGTTCTGTCAAAATATTGTGAATTTAATTGGAGTTTGGTTGTTGCGGGCGCGCCCGAGGTTATGTCGTTAATAGAGCGTTGTGTCTCTTCATTTTGTTTGAACGTTCACTGACTCTGTTATTTCGGAGCGACTAATAAATTGCGTGATGACAGGTGTCAGCTGCTCCACCGCCTCTGCACTCTTGCGTCGATGTCTCATTCCTCACGTTCTACTTCTAAATTCTCTTATTTCATCAACGCCCCGTTCAATTTTCGTTTCGTTCTCTCGTCATTCTATTTGTTTGTTTTAGCATTATCGTCGTTGGTTGTGCTAATCTGTTTGCTCGAAGTGCCTACCTACACATTTACATTATTCTAAGCTGTGTCAATTTGTTTCTCTAAAAACTTACACAATTAACTTTTGTGAGTGTTTTCAGGAATGTAACATATTTTTCATAGTTACTTATTTCGGACATTTTGTTTCAGAATGTATAAAAGCACCTTTGTTAGAGACTTTATTGCTTATTCTATAACCTAAGTACTTAGTAGGAAGGGCTTTCTAAAACTCATTTTGAATTCTATTAAAATAAACCTTAAGGGGAAAGCAAGTACCTAATAGGAATGTAGTATGTAAAGATTTAAAAATAAGACAAAAATCCCAAGTTAAAGTTACGAGTTACATTAGCAAATTAATTTCAGCACGCAGCACTAAAGGGGAGACAGGGACAGGCAGTTTTTGAATGCAAATAAATTAAAGGCGACGTAGAAGACAAACCCGACGAAGATTTATATGACTTACTGGCGAAAAGTAAAACACTCGGTTTATGCCATTCCAAGGCAAGGCCTCTCTCAGCTCTCCGAAGTCGTAAACTTAAATGAAACTAATTCCTCGTACCACATTATTATCATTAGCTAGTTCTCTAAATAAGTTACTTCTAGTAGAGCTGAAGAAATCATTAGAACTTCTAATCAAGTTAGGCAAATGACAGAGCTATAATTTTTAGAACAAGCTTCATAATGGTAGAGTTTAGATATCACAAATCAAAAAATATAACCACCTTCAAACATTTCAAAGTAAACAAAAGAAGATAACGAAACAGTTTTCTCCAAAAAGGAATAAGATTGAAGAATGATATGATATAAATCAAATGATATATGTATTTCTTTTTACTATCGTTAATTACAGAAGGGCGTATATAAATAAAGAACGCGAGCCCATTGAGGCGGGATGGCGAGGCGATCACCGCGCCGCGCCTTGTCGCGACAAGCAAATGCACTTATCTTACCGGGATGTGAGAAACAGTTTTCAACTCGCTGCCGTCGGTTAGTTGCGCCAGCGCGGTCTCGTCCGACCGCTTCGAGTCATTGCCTCCAGAGGTTACGTTTGAACAGGATTTGGGGACCCAAGTACCCAACAAATAAAAAGTTACAATTCACAAAGGAGAAAACAATAACAAACAAGTCACACTTATTTTACTCCTATTGTATCTGTCTCGTTCGTGCCAAAACGTTTTCAACTTGAGGCCATTGTCGTCGCGCGTATCACTTCACTCGTTTATGGTAATACATTTCATGGTAATTAAAGAACTTATCATAACGAAGGGGAATTAGCGGCACCGATATATCATTTGATGCTCAGTTGAACCGTCGTAAAGCCGTCAGAAAGCCCACTATAAAAATAAACAGAAGTCTTTGAAACATTATCGATACAAATAAATTGTCCGACCAAGAATGAATATCAATAAATTGAAAATGTAACTCGTAAAAACATATCATCGATTATTGTAAACAGCTGGCGGGCATTTATGCAAAACGACTTGTTCATTGGGCCAATTCAACGGCGGTAGCGAAGATAGGAGAAGTTTAATTAAAACCGACATACGGATTGAACGAGCCACTTGCCACGGTAACGCTGACCGTACCAACTTTTATAAGCAAAACATAATGAAACTTAACAGCAACCACGATTACTAAGCAAAAGGGGCAACTAACACTTTACATAAATTCAAAAGTTTTGCCTCGCAAAGGCCTTTATAATATCTTGACGGGAACTTTAATTTGGGATGACGGGAACACCATTAATCTTATTACTGCATCATATACCCACCCCGTGCGGCCCTAGACAATGAGCAACAGGAAAAAACTCGGATCTGAAGATTAAGAGGTTGAGAGAGTCCTTAAAACAACAAAGGAAAAACACATCTCGAACAAGGCGAAATAGCGGGGTCGGTACTTGGGGGTTTAGGACAATCCCAACAGTGATTCTTAATTAGGAAGCCGTAATCAAAATTGTTTAGGGGTTTTACCCTATCTGTATTTAATTCTGCTCGCTCAATTGATTGTGGCAGTTAACCCGTTTCGTGGCAGCTGTGCGTAAATCTTTCTAACGGACGATCCTCAAATAAAACCACGACTCAAGTATTCGTGATAGCGGTTATCGTCTCGTTCTCATCTCGTTTTTCCTTCCATTTGGTTAAACAAATAGAGGCCTTGTTCGCTCGGTAGGCAGATCCTAATTAAAAACTATATTCAGCCTCTGCCGTATATTACGCAGATGTAGCCCTTAGGCAGTTAGTCACTCCGTCTGGCCACCTCCCAGTCGTTTAGCGTTTATGGCTTTGCCGCGACGGAAGTTGTTGTATTGTTCCTTAATCATGCTTTACGTACTCTATGCATTTGTTACGTTATTTTATTAGATGTTTACTTTGATTCGGATAAGACAGATCGTCACAAGATTTTAGAAATCAAGGCGAACAGTTAATGGGTTTTACTGGACATTTTCAATTTGTTTGAGCGTAAGGTATTTATGTCAGTAATTATAAGACTTGCGATGAATAAGATACAATATAAAAAAGCTTAGTGTTATAAGTGTTATCAAATCTCTATGATGGACAAACCGTCTAACGTCCTACTAATTAAAATCACATCAACAAGTAGGTACATACAATCAGAAGCCAATTAAACAACAAATTACAAACAAAATAAAACATCCCGAGATAATTACAAACAATATCGAATTGAATGTTTGATCTATTCATAATTAGAAACAATTGTAAATACAAAAGCTATAAGCAAGCGAGCTGGAAGTAGCCGGCCGATTCTTGTTTATAAAGCGCCCGGCCCACCTCGTCCGCACTAAAAATTTGATCTTATCTCCAATATTTTAATAGGTTCCCGTGGCGGCACCTTCGCCAGTAATTGTATAAAGTATCTCTGGAGGAATAAATTCAATATACCGGCGCGGGGCTGGCCGCGGATCCCTTCGCTCTACGTCGTGATAAAGCTTAAATCAACACACGAAGTAATTACAATCGAGCCACACTTCATCACAGATGCGAATAGTGATTAACTATATACCCGCCTTTGGTATCGCAGATCCAAGTATGCCAATTCTTGGCTTGGATTAGAAATTAATTTGCAAGAGAACATAAATATCCCTGATTTGTTTCAGTGGTTAATATTACTTAATTACTATTTATGAACACACTTTACGATCGTAACTATTTATTTATTTACATTCAATTAATGATTATGCAATATTCTTGGGCTGGCAAAAAAGTTTTAGTGGATCATAACTTATAATGATTGTAAGTAGAAATGCAAAGTTATTGAAATTCAATACATATACAACTAGATCTTGTAATTGGTTTCATAAACGTAGGTAATAATAATATGAAAGTTTCATCGTTTCAAAATATTTTAAGTAACCTCAAGAGAAAAATCGGTACAAAACCTAAAATAAAAACGACGTCTCGAGACGTCTCTTTTAATTTTGATTAATTAAAAGTTTTGCATGGAAAACAGAAATCTCAACGCAAGGGTTAAGTTCTTTTGTATTTTCTTCTATAAAGAGAAGTTTTTCAGTAAAACAACGCTCAATCTGAAACAAAATATAAAAGTTTTACAATAACGTATACGCCTCGGGCAGGGAGATCATCAAAGGCGAGGATAAATTCTCTGTCTAAACTTGCCCATCTATTTACTCGAAAGTATTATTTAAAAGAAAGTAATAAACGAAGGTTTATGAAGGGACAGACAGTAGGTACCTTACAAAATTAGGCTCCTACCCCCTCGCAGACAACCTTGAGTTTTCATCTTTAAAGTAGACACATTATTATTTACGTTGATAAAAAATAATGTTTAAATAAAACAACCGTTGGATAAAGCGCTGCACTAATTCCTAAGCTAATTTCTCTCTTAGATGTATAATTTCGATGCTACAGATCTTTAACACACACACATGTATGATACATACGCTCACAGCGTACATGTACAACACACTTTAGGTTAATGCAAAAACAGTGTCTATAGAATATATTCCTGTACACAGCATAATGAGGCAAATTCGGCACTGCCGTGGGCGGGCGGCTCGCACCTACTTCACTGCACGCGGCCTCCCAATTAGCCCTAAAATAATGAACATGTTTTATATTTTCACCCGAGTGCGGCGTGTACTCATCCCGGTTTGCCCCGGGAGGTCATGCGGTTGTGCCCTAGAGATGTGGATGCGGCTAGGAATTGGGATTAAAGCCATTTGCGAAAACCGTACCAATTTAACGAGCACTCGTACGAAATTGAAAAATAATTGCTCGTACGTTAATCTAAAACTGACTCTACAGATCCAACGGATTCAACACTCATGCGTCGGATACGGTATCTATTGAGCTGTATCGATATTATCATTATACATTGGTTGAATAGTAAAAAACTGTTAATTAAAACATTTATATTGTATTTTGATCCTTATGAAATGCTTATGCATTTCTTTATAAATATTAAAAGTTACTGCATACGTTGTGTTGGATAAAGACTGTAAAAATACTTCAGGGCTAAAATGATAGCGAGGATATATGCATTTCATAAGACGATACTATCTTTGACCCTTACCTCTCAAATTTGAATATTACCTGGATAGGAAAAGAACGTCTTGTCCGTTAATTCCTAATCCTGAAAAATTCGCAAATAAAAAATATTTTGATCCAGCATTTCTTGACGATACATTTTTAATTGAACAATAAATTCAACGTACCATGGTTATGACTATTATGTACGAATATTGAGAATATTGTTCACTACTAAAGTTTGTCTTCTAAACTGATTTACGGAGAACTACTATAAGTTACCAATGCAGTTGTTGGTCTTGAATTTGGAGACAACTTTCATCAGAACTTTTTGTTTATTTTATCACTCCCTCGTAACTCGATAGTCGAGTTCTTAGCAACAATACCATCCCTAGCTTACCATGCGGTGTGTGGTGGTATCTTTGAGTAAATATAATTTAATATAATAATTTGTTAAGTGATATGTCGGCGGTATTCTGTATAAAACAATGAATATAATTTCAGTTGTTCAAATTGAATGATAAATAACATAATTTATATAAATTAATACTAGTATTTCTGTCATAAAATATTTAAGCGCGGTAAAAAATTGTGAACTAATTAATTATGAGCAACACTTCACACATGTCTAAATGATATGTCAAAAATTTGCCACGATGACAAACGATCGCCGGCCGCCGTCACGTTTTAAATGAACATTAAACTGTTTCCTGTCTCTTTAGTCTACAAATAACGCAACCGCTCTCAAAGATTTAACTAAGCCTGAATAAATAATCAATTTAGCCGACCCCGCGCGGCTCCTGATCGATTGCCACAATAGCGACCGGATGATATACTCCACAAGCTGCGACGATAAATATTCCAAGACAAATGTTTAGAACGTCTCCGGAGAGTTGCGGTGACACTAAATTTAAAAGCTTCAATTGTACAGAAATAACCGAAACACGGTTAAGATCTTTCGAAAACAAATCGTGTATCGGGCTCTTGACGACAATCGTGATTGACTGCGCAAGTGAACATCTCTAATATAAACAAATTAATAGGGAGAGCTACTCGGCCCGCTGCGGTGGCGGGTATAATTTAGGACTGACGGGCTTCAATGAGGAACCGCTCCCGAGTGTCATTAATGCATTTAGGAGAAAAATATTACTCGCGCTAGCTGTAAATCAGCACTGCCTTTTTCTTTTAATTAATAAACTTCCGGCGTTGCAGTGATTTTTGATTATGTTCCGTACGAAGGAAACATAACTCTCCTACAATCATCCTCAGATGAAAAAGTGTCAAAACACGTTTCTAGTAATAAAATTTAATAATTAAAAGTGGAGCTAAACAAAAAACACAACAAGACATTACGTATTACGATCTCAAAATCCAACTTGAGACCATTATCTACACCCATTAACATGTTACATGTGTTAATCACATCCTCTTAGGGCCGCGTTATCAAAACGGGAGCAATTTTAAGAATGACTGCGCCTATAAATAAAGGAGTCTTTACATTAATTATGAGCTTAATTATGTAGAATCCCTTTGATTTACAAGCCGCTCATTGCCGCCGCAAACGAATTGTAGTGGCTTAGCGGGGCACCGCGGGCTTTGCCTACCGCGCCTTGGTGGTTATAATTATTTTTGTCGCAGAATAGACGCGTATAGATCGAGATGAAAGTGAATCGAGACAAGTTGACGCCCGAGCCGTTTCCAGGGATTAAATGATTAGGGCCGCTCCGTTATCTTACATGGGGCTGTGATGGCTAAGAGCTAAATTAGAATTCAATTTATGTTTGGTATCTTTGAAAATGATACAACTAGCCATCTTTAATGATTCACATTCCGAAGACATATCGGAAACAATAATTGGATTAGGTATCCCAAGTGTTCACCACACTACTGAGATAGGATTAGAAGATTAATTTTGAGCACAACATCGATCTCAATTACATCCTTGTTACCTTACCACTTATAGCATAATATTCGATTGTGTTTGACCTGATTGTCTCTCCTTTGGTCGTTTGTTTTTTTTAACATTTTGGATGTCTAGAGATGATTAAGACATGAAATGTTAACAAACGTCATTTTTGTCAGCTGTACCTACCTATTATAATCTCTGTGTAAGGGTAGATTCGACCAAACAAGAGTAAATACTATTCTCAGAATAAATCGTCAGTTTTGACATACATATTTACCATACTGAAACTGTAAATGTGCCAGTTATACCAGGAGTTATTCTCGGGTAAAAGTTTGGTCGAATCGGGCCTAACTCAGTAAAATCTAACCTTGCAAAAATATTTTCTTTCTAAAGTAAAAATCTGTTTTCACCATAATAATACCAATAATTCAAGACTTGACGAAGCTTAGCATACCTACCCTATTCGAATATTTCGTTATTCGAATTCTATCGAAAACTTTGTGAGCTAAACTGTCTAAATCAGTCAGAGATAAATAGAATAATGAAATACAAATCCGTTTTGATTAATCCGAATCATGTCAGTAGTTACTTTGGGCGGACGATAATAGGTAATTCTCCGCAAACCCGAAACAAACAGGGTTTAAATATCGGATAGGTATGTTTTGTTCGGGGTAGGCCGGTGGTTCGCGAGCGCTCGAGGCGCGCTGGTTCGGCGCGTGTTCGCCCGGAGCGCTCGCCATGACAAGCGACGGTGCCCCCACCCCCGGGATAACCACTCGAACCGTTACTATTGCACTTGATACCGAATTTTGCAATACGTTAATTCAGATAATGAGGCTTTATTCCTTTGATGGCCACTTGAAGGTAAGGATCGGTAGATGTTGCAAAAATTTGGTAATTAGGCTCATCCATCAGTAAGGATTGTGAGTTTATTAAAAGTAACAATAACTTTTACGGAGCCGTCTCACCAAAAACAAAAACAATTATCCAGAAACTTTTTCATTACCTAATTCTAAAAAGGAATTACCTACATTTTCCATCGAATATTGAAAACGGTTCATTTGGAAACAGTACAGTTTTTCCTATTTCACGTACTTTACTCAACATTCAAGTGCAGACAATAGGAAAGAATTCCCTTGTTATCCGTACTTTAATTTCCTTTGTTTCTAAATACTGGCATAGTAGACACTAACGATGAAATCTAACATTATCCATAAATCATTTTTTTAGAATCAAGGATCGTCTTTCCTTCATTAGTTTAGATGAAGGTACAACATTTCATAATGTCTAATTACCGATCGATGATCGCGTGGAAGATATTTAGCAATAGATTTTCGTAGATAATTGCAGTAATAATATTTCTAAGTGTTACTTCCATTCCACACGATCATCTATCAGCTAATTAGGCATTATGTTATGAAATATTGGCCTCCATCTAAACTAATGAAGGTAAGACCATCCGTGATTTTTTGTGCTATCCTAAGTTAACCTCCACGCTAACTAGTTTTTCACTTAAAAACTCAAACTACAAACCAAAATTCATACATCATCACGGCAAATATTAATCAGGAAGAAATGGCAAATTATAACAGAAAACACACTTCTAATTGGAGGTATAATCTAAACATCACACGGAGCTTTGCCGAACGAAGCGCCGGACCGTCTATCATCACAGTTGGCCAAAGATCTGATCCGGCAATTCCAACTGGACAATCGAATAATCGTCCATGGACAATCACTGGCCTAACTGCAGGCTCTATTTCTGGCCAGTGTTTAGAAACAATAGCTCTGCGCTGCAATTAGTTTATCCGATAGATGGTGGTCGAACGAGTCGTAAATCTACGCTCTTGCCACCATTGGGCGCTGTACGTAGTTGCGGCGCCGTATGTAGATTCCGTCGAGTAATTAATGTGCCATGGTGGAGTGCGAGGCTCCCTCGCATCCCTAGTCGGGTTCCGTAAATTGCGCCCATCTCCCTCACGTACAATAGCTCCACTTTTGCCAAATTAAAATTCGACGCCTAAAAGATTTCGGGTTTGCTGGTGAATTTTTCACTTAACAAAAACGAAGTCTTCCACTATTAAGAGTTGGTGTTGAATTATTGTGCAAAATATAATAATGTGCCTACAAGCGACCGTTTATAAAATAAAATTAGCTTATTACATGGAATATAATTAGATAAATTGATGAGGAACACGTTAACCTAGTAGGTAGTACATAATCATATAACAAGAAGCCAATTGACCGAAGAGCACTTTAATATATGTACCTATAAGCAGTAGGTGGTTCGGTTTTATTAAAGGTGCAAACCGTAAAAAAACAGAAAACACTGAAGTGGTCTAGATACGCTATGGCTTATGTTTAGTTGGGTATTTTAATTCGGGCATTGGAGAGAGACAACCGCATTGCTGACCTCTTAATATATTTTGTTCTTGTAGTTTTAAGGGTCGGGATAAAACTTTATCGATCTACGCTTCGGTTTGTTAATCACACGTTAATTATATTTGCGTTTGATAATTATATTAGCATTTGAAATAATCGTGGTCTTATAATACGACTTGTCATGAAGATTTAGAGATTATTTTAGGTTAATTCTGAGGAATATTTAATATAGCACAATCAATTAACGTTAAAGTATTTAAGCATACATGAAATATTAAAATGTACGGGTGCACTCAACCAGTTTTATTTATTTTCAATATTTTTTGTAAATGTTAATTTACTTGTTTTTATTATTTATTTTTGCATAAGTTATACTTAACTGTCATTACGTTTTCTTTGAATCTGTTATTGCAATAAAAGAAATCATTATTTACATTATAAAAAATATCAAGGCATCTTGCATTTCTCTTACTACTTATTGTACCAAACAAAACTACGTATTATATTAAACATGGACAAGACACAATATAATTTGCCATTTAGACTCCACGATATCTGACCTGAACTAGTAATATAGATTAACAGTCCATTATGAAGAACAAATTAAGATTATACAGGGTGTTAGGTAAATGGGTATATGAGCCGACACTAGCTCATGTTAACATGGGCATATAAATGGTATGGTGAAGTCAGAAATTTGATATCATAATTTTATTTTTTTTAATTTTCATACAAAATAAATTTTATAAAATCCGATTTGTATGAAAATTAAAATAATTAAAATGNAAATTTTATAAAATCCGATTTGTATGAAAATTAAAATAATTAAAATGAAGATATCAAATTTCTGACTTCACCATACCATTTATATGCCCATGTTAACATGGGCTAGTGTCGGCTCATATACCCATTTACCTAACACCCTGTATAGAAGAGGTTCACTTGTCTTGTATGATCTGCACTCGCGCTTGAGTGACGGCTCGGAGGCGACGGCCCCTCCCTTATTATCCCTTCCATGGTGAATTTCAATTAGCATGCTTTCGTGTTTTGCAATAACAAACCGAGTCGGTGGAATACAACGCCGTCTGGTGCCCCTGAACGAAACCTTGGGGTAGCACATCGTAAAATATTTACTTTCAATAATACGATGAATACCACAATCTGCAATTTAAACTGAGATAGATATGGGCACGTAGTAAAGTAAATATATGAGTACGTGTAAGTCGAAGCACGAGAAACAACCAGTTTCTTTAGATAATATTAATAAGCGGCAAGACCTAGTAATTGAAGACCAACACGATGATTGTATGTTGTGCTGAAAATCTTAAAGATGCGTCGATAATAACGAGACCTAATAGAAAATCAAATGAACATCGGTAAAGAGCGTGAACAAGTGAACATCACAAAAACAATAGAACATGGTGAAAACCAGTAACTTACGGAGCAATAAATCCGTACATCGTGATACCCGATGAAACCCCAATAGATTTTTTCGATGTTCAATTATTTTTATAATGTTCACCAGTATGGCCAAGTCGGAGGGACGATAGATGAACGCTCTATAGTCAGTGCCATTCTGTAGGCGTTAGAATGGCATAGAACCGCAATGGTTATGGTTGGAAACTGAATATTATATAGCAAATGAATAAATAAAATCGGTTACTTTAACTACAATAATGTTCAGTATGAAAGAATACAACACTCTCTTGAATTTTTACATATTGATTATTATCGTTATTAAGTCTCATCTCATGGTTAATATTCCTCAATGCCTAGTTAGTCATATCATCCTACCAATGCATTTCTAATGACAATTCAAAGTCAACGCTCAACATCAAAAATACAACAAATAAATACAATGTGAACACGGTGTATGTTTCATAAAGGAAACATACAATTGAATAGCAATGATAGACCTTTCGATCGAGCATTGCCAACACCTCTCCTCAAGTCTTGGCGCCAGAACTAAATTACCAAAGCAGCACGAATGCTAACCTGTCTCCTTTCAAATTTGATTGCGCCTAACATCACGCCCATGAACTCTATAATGAAACGGCCATATAAAAACAAAACTATGGGCATATATGATTAGGCTGATACACGAGTAAGGTAGAACCACTAAACAAACAACCATTACAATATCGCTGCGTCACTGTGTTGGAAATCACTTATTGTGGGAGTGACTTGCACTCGCGCGCAAGTGCCTTATGCTACGCGCCTAGATCGAGTTCGGCATGAGACCCCCCGTTTTAACGGCTAATACCATCACAATGTCATCACTGTAACCTTTTGATAGGTTACCAGCATGATTTTATAGAAATAGAAAAAAACTTTATTGACACATAGAGTACCAAAATAACAACAAAAAAAAAAACAATGCTGGTAGCACGTGGTAGATACTGATACTGAGCCATTGTGCCAATAGGATCAGCTCAGCATTTATCTTAACATGCTTGTAAGGGCGTATCAAGAAGCTGGTCTTCCGCGGACGTCCTGTTTTTGGCATTGCGCATCCTTTCGAGGAGACACCGACTTAAAAAATATTTTGAAATGTTTTTAAAATAAAAATATATTTTTGAAAATAAGAACCTTAATGTTTCAACATAAAAAGCTACTGCAATAGGAAACGCGCAAAAGAATTTTAAGTAATATTGAGGAAACAACGGATGTTATTAGTTTTATGTTTATGCTTCACCTATCTTAATCTTACCTACTCAGTGTTTTATAAATCCACTACAAAATAGCACAATTTTGTGAAAATAGTCTGTTGCAAATGAGGCCGTGTATTTTTGGTGTATTGTCTATGTTTAAAGAAACGTAGTTTTAAAAAGAAATTGAATACTCTTCGCTCTATAGTTGTCAAACGCTGCTAGGGGTTACCTAAAAAACTAAAACCATGTAAAACTATTGTAAAACCTTAAATAAAGGAAGTAATATTTAAAATAAGTGTTTTCCTTGTCCAAAGGACATCAAACCTGAACAGGTTATGGGTCCAGGAAACACTGAATAAGAAGTAGTAAAAACAAGTGAAAATACGAAGAAACAAGTGAAAACAAGTAAAAAGTAAAAAATGGCTTCAGAGGAAGTAAATATAGAAAAACTGATTTCCAGTATATCTTTTCACTCATGGAAGCAAGAAATAAACCTATACTTGAGAGCAAAAGATATGGAAACTATGGAAAGTATACTCAAGGAAGATGTAAAACTAGCAAAAGACGAAAACCTACTCAAAGAAGAGATTATGAAAGATGCACGTGTGCAGAGGGTAATATTGAACTCGATTGATAATCACCTCTTTAGGTAGGTACTCTTTAGTAGCGTAATAAACTGCACAAATGCCAAAGAGATGTATGAAACGCTATGTAAGATAAAATGCTATTTAAAATTTAGGTAGAGCCAGAATAAGTGGCAGTTTCTATGTTAAGTTACTGTTACTAATAAAGCTTGCTTTGGCTATAAGCACCGTATTTTCGAGTCTAAGTACCTATCAGTCACTAATGCTCGTGTTAGTATTTAGCTATGAGTGAAATGATGGATATATCTGAAATACATAAACTGCGGTAAAGCTGCAGAAACCCCGCTGATTAAAAAATAATTATTCATAAAAAAATCCCTAGTTAGTATAAAATGTAATGAAATATATTCTATATTATCCAGCAAAGATGGAGCAGGTGCATTATAGTAAACCAAAAAATATGGCGTGAGGATAAATTGTGTAACAAATTCTTATTATCTGCTATCATGAAATAGTTCATGTATGTATTGTACCGAGTATTGTATTTATTTAACACGGTTGATTGGTTTACGTGCCGTAAGTGGTAGTATAGATATCATTAGCAATTATGCGGTGGTTCAATTAAATATTTGTAATAAGTATGAATAACGCATGAGTGGTTGGATGTCTGCCTCATGTGACAGGTACAAAACAAATAATAGAGTGGCCTATTGTCGGCGCGACCTGAGTCCGACATGCATGAACAATGGCGCGCGCCTTCGACGCTGCGTGGTGTTGCCAGCAATATACATCAGACATCACTAAAAAAATATAATTAAATAATTTAGATGCCTTAAATAGGGGAAAAAGTGTAGAGCCAAAACTCTCATTCTGATCCGAAGTTGCTCGGTAATTACATTATATTTATACTTTAGATTATTTTAATTTGATCTTGATTGCGCCCATATCACGCGAGCTCGACGAGTAAACTCCATTTAGGTCTTTTTCTTTCAGCTTGAAAAACGGTTAAAGTTAAATCACTATCTCAAAAAGAAAACATATTGCAACGCAATTATTTCTAAATAGAAATTTGATTTTGCAGTTATTTAGATACATCGCCCAAATGTTGATTAAAAAAGAATGACCAATGAACCACCTTTCAGGGCAATAAACTTATAAATGGTTAAATCAATAAACAACGGGACCATGTCAGTGGTAAATATTTCCCACTAATGAGGGGAGTATCAACAGGCTGGTCACCCTACTGGGTCAAATGAGGCGCGGCGTCAATTCTCGGGTTGCACTGAGTTGGCGCCGAGACACATCCGAGAAGTTAGCACACCCATTGGAACATAAAAAAACAACAATGCACCAAAAGTTCCCTTCGTCGTGCTTCACTTCACAAAGTAACAAGCGACCGTAACAAACGAGTTCGACGAGGAATCGATTTCTTAAACGTGTTACGAGCTTGCAAATCTGAATCCAATAAAAATTTATCGTTTTTGCAAAATCACACATGAACCCACTCGAACAATGGAAATCAGCATTAGTTGTAAAATCGATCTGCGGAACATTGTTCACACTATTGTACAAAATTAAAAATCTCAACCACATCCTGTAACATTAATTATGTGACTTACTTATTTATTGCACCCGTTCATTTTAAGCATTAACTCCACCACTTCAACATTAAAGCCATTCAAGTATTTACAACACGAAATAAAACTAAACGACTCGACTGCATGACACAATCTCTCCAATGTCGAAGAGTAGAATTAGTTTAATTGGTCAATTAAACGGCACTATACACAACTCGAGCGTAGTAAATTCGAAGAGATAAATCATTTAGGAAATCAGTGTCTTAATTAGACTGAGAGATGTCAACGGAGCCAATGCCCCGGTCGGAATAAATCAGGACCTAAATTGCTTTCCGCAATGACACTCCCACCGCCAAGACGGCGTTAATAGCGCGTGCAACCGAAATATTAGACGAGTATTTGGAAATATTTTTTCTGCTGTAACCGAATACTGTAGCTCCGAGAAGGCGCCACTTGAGCAGAAAAAAACATGACTAATTGCATTCAGATCAACCAACAGCCAAATGCAAAAACTTGATTTTACGATTTCTAATTCCGTTGAACACACCTAGATAAACATTTGGTAAAAAATATGTTAGACATTAATATCTCAAAATAGATTTAAAACTATCAATGAGGCGGAGGTACTATTCAATTTTACTGCACTATAAAAGATTGACTCAATGCGTACACTCTAAATTACCTATTACTTAGATGCCCAATATAAATGCAATTAACAATATTGTTATTGAATCGCTTCGCCTCAATATAACCATGGGTATGCTAACTAACATCAAATGATTCGGATTTAATTACCTCGATCAACATCTCCGCCCCGTTCGGAATCGAAGAGCCGTAAATCAACAATAATAATACTGAGCTTTCGTTTTTTTATTGACTAAACAAATCTTTATCAACGCAATTACAAGATCGTTAAGGTGCACTCTTAATTTAAATATTGCTTATTTTTTACGGAAATGTTTATCTTTCAATATTTGTTTTTCTATTGATTTTGAGAGTTGAAAGGATGACTAATACGAAAAGAACTTTAACGCATTCTATTCTCCAATACTGCGTTATCTTTGGTACCTATTGAATAGGTTTGTAACATGAGACACTTTTAATGGCATAAATGCGGTCGGGAATACAACGATACAACGCAAAAACTTTTAGATGTTAGATAACTTCAACAAGATGATAATCTGATGTTAAAAGATGACATACAAGTTACAAAATGTTTGCACACATTTAGCGAGTGAACAGTATAAAAATGCTTGTGGTGTTTGCGAACAGGAATCACTCTAACACAGTTCCAAATTAGAAATCGTCGTCGAACGCAAACGGTAAATATTTACGTTAAATTGTAAAGGCAAAGTTGGCTTTGACCGTAGTAGGTAGAGATCAATTAATTTATCTCACAGGCTAATCATCGTAAGGTTAATAATGAATAAATATTTAAGTAGTGCCCCTTTGTGTAGGAAACATTGATGACACATTTAAGTATCTCGATTCAAAGCGATACAAGAAAGGCGTGTCATAAAAAATATCATAAGAACCCACACAGAGAGGCATTTCCACAAATCTATAATTCTTTCAGCAAGTGAGGCAAATACGAAAATAAGCATCAAAGTGTTTTTTAGAGGAAAGACGACAAATGTCAACCAGCCAGGCCCAGTAGCTAACACGTGTTACATATTGTCTGACAATATTTAATGTTGCTTTATTAGCTCGAGAGGCGGACACAAGAAAATGAAAATAACCAACGTTCTACATTTCAAAGCACGTGTTATGATCAACAGTGTGATGAACTAATTGGAAACAAACTCAAAACATTTTGAAGAAACAGGGGCATGTAACGCTAAATTATTGAACCTACCCATTCGTAAAATTCTTCAAACTTTCAGTCCTCTATACTAATTGTTTCTAGGATGAGAAATGAATACAGAAACAACGGACGAGACCCGTCAGATAAATCTTAAGTAATTCTCATTAAGTCCGGTTAACAACTATTCACATGGCTATGCGAGGATACCAATAAAATTCAAATCCAATTGCGTCGACCCTTGATTTACAACGAATCAATAAAAGAGAAGGCTATCATTACCTTTTTTATTGCGTATTCAATAAAAGTAATGTAGTCAGTAATCAACGCGCGGGCAAAACAACAGCTTGGAATAAAGCCTAGAGCCCTAGGGCGCACATCATGGGACAGAGCACTATTTCTTGCTCGTGTAGTTATCAACCCTGTCCGAGCTCATTAAACATTTTGTAGTAAGAAGTAGTCCGAAGATATCGCGACGACTTAGATGAACAGCTGCTCTTAGAGCGCGGATTTTGGTATTATACAGAAATTTTCGATCTTGGGAGGAAGTTACTCGTCACGGCAATAAGACAGTATGGACTAAGTAATGAAAAAAGTTATTATATTCGTCCAATTAGCAGAACGGCTAAACTGGTTTTTGTTAGCAATGTTACTCGACACCGTCAACAACGTTTCATTCAACGTCCTGTGATTAGTTTCAATCACGTAGCTTTTATTAACAATAATATAAATGACTCGACACTCCAAGTTTAACGTCAACATGCAAATTCATTATAACATGCAAAATCCATAATTGGAATGACTTGGATGAACCCAAAAGGTATAATTGCGCATAATAAGTAGTTTCTATTGCTAGAATTATTTCGGCAAACATTGTAATTTATTGGTCCCCATTAAACTAAAGGGTACGTTTCCGAGTTAGCGAATTAATAGTGGTCAAGAAAGATGTAATAAAAGGGCATAGACACCTATTGTTTGATAGAGAAAAAAAAGACGAGGTTCGGGGTATGGCTCGTAAAATACGAGTAAAACAAGGGACTATGTCCGGACTGGAGATGTGTCAAGATAGCATGCGGCGGGGGGCGGCCGGCGCCGACGCGCGCCCCGGTGCCCAATTAGAAACACACCTTTTGGACATGTGCTCTCGCTAACTAACGCTTTAAAATCCAAAAATATGGAAACCCAACATCCGTTATCGTTTGTCACAGAAAAAACTAGGAAGCATGGGAAATCGTGTTTGTTTATGTTTATTATGCAGTAACATATTTAAAACCATTGGAGCATTAGTAAGGAATTTGCGGAAAAATCTTTTTGTCTCATTTTTAGATTATTGAATACGAAATCTCTTAAAAATACCATATTTGGCTTCTAGTACCTACTTTAAAATATCGTTAAATGTAAACAAAATACATATGTACTTGAAAAATAAATTCCAAAGTCTAAAAAGTTAAGTTAAGTAATATTTCAAGTTTAAAAATCTCATTTTACCTACAAAAATAGCAGTTTAATAGCTTTTAAAACCTTTTGACATGTTGCTGCTAAGAAAATCATGACTACCGGAAGTGGTAACCTCTACATTAGCGATGCCGCGATGTCCTTTTAACTTCTTTTGTACATTGTTTTAAAGCGTTTGCGTATTTCCGGTGTAGCAAACATTTTCAACATCACCTCTCCAAAAGTCCATCGACGTCATGTATACTATGACTTTGTATACATTTGACCTACTTCGACAGAAGGTAAATCAGAGAAGGGCCAAATTGCCGCTTGTTTGTATTCGTCTAAATCAACGTTATTGTCATAAGACTATAATATTATCCCATGGGATTTCATTACCAGTTTGGGATCGTTAAAACGGAATGCAACCTCTCATGCAATTTTTCGTTGTCTAGATCTACAGCTTAACGAAGTTTGATATTGTCTCAAATCGGAATCGGAGACTCTACATTAACGTCTGCTAAAGATTATAATGAAATTCCAGGCTTTTACCTGTCAAACATTGTACAAGTTGTACTGATTAAATTATTAATAATAACAATCTAGAATATACAACAGGAGGACCTACATCATGGGATACTTGACTCCGAAAAGTTTAAGAAACCTACATTATGTTCCTAAAGGGTACATTCGAGCGCTAGTTTCACTGCGATTCCATATGTGAAGTTAATAAGATGTGACTTACCTTTGTCTTCACAACTTTCACGTTTTCTTTGCACATTTTCGCTAGGGCGTGATATTCTCCTTTGGCGGCGCACAGTATCCACTGCTTCTGCTTAGAATCTAATGGGTCCGTTTCGCTTTTCTGGTCCAACTGAAAAATAAATCTAAAATACAAGAGTCGCTATGGTAACTAGATCTGCATTACTTATATTGTTTTAAACTTTCAAGGTCACTAATTTAAAAAAAATGGTATTTACGGGATTGCTACCATGTACCGTTTTAGGATTTTTATTTTGGTTACTTCGAGATCATGGCGCTTGCAACAGTGCCGAAATATCGCGAGCTTCGTAAATAAAAAGGTACAAGGTAGCAAATTGGTAATCCTGTAGATAACCGTATTCTAAGATATGTATTAGTAGTTAATTGCAATGCAGGTAAATGTAGTGGTTATTTGCACATACAAAAATAACAGTAATGAATACTATCGTTCATAACGATATAACAGTGTATTTGTAAACTACATACTTTACTTTATGCTATGTATTTAATTTTTGTTTATTAAAATAGTTTATAGACGGGTAGAAGGTAACTAAAATTAAGTTTAAAAATACTGAATTAGCAGCTAGAATTGCACAAATGCCAGTACTCACCGATACTCGATCTTCCTCGTCCACACCCTGCTGTAACAACGAAAAACAACGATGAATTCACACATATTCATATATTTTTCATCAATTTAGCCCCCTGACCATATAATTTAAAATCAACATTCATCCATACTAATTTAATTCACGCGTTCATTCATGCAGCTCAAAACGTTTATTAAATGAGTACACCACATCACTAACGCACTCAACGGCCGAAAACAAAAGATTAGGATTATAAATAAAGATGATACTTACATACATAATAAATATCTTAACGACACATATAAATTAATCGGAACCTAATATTTCAAAATTAATAAATGAGTACTTATATTGTGAAAATAATATTTTGAATTAATGGTCAATAAATTCGAATTCTCCCGTCTTCAGGCTTGCGATGCGATTGATGTTTTACAATGCGTGCGATAAGTGATGTGAATAAATAGGGTTAATTAAAACCCGTAAGATACGTATAATACAGTTCATTTTTGAGTAGTGTGCGTATGGAGTTACAATGTTTGTGAACGGCGCTCTGGGCGTGCGCTGCTCAGCATGACCACTTTACCACCTGTCGTTACATATTTATGTCTACACTATTGGCTTCACTGTTAGGGATTTCGATATTGACAAGATAACATCCTTAATGTGATGTGTTTGATTTAATAATAAGATTAAGTTTGTGCCTCTTTCGTATTTGAATTTTGCGTTAGCACAATTGAAACTAGATTGCGTTCGTTGACAGCGTGTTGATTCGAATTTAAATCTCGTTTGATGTTGCTATTAACTTTACAGTGGCACCGATTTAATGCCTAGCTTCAGTAGAATTATTTAATGATTCAAGAAAGTCATTTTGTTGACCACGCCTACGTAAAGGGAATTTACGACGGAGAGCTCTCTACAATTAGCGGAATATCTTATGTACGGAATAAACGTGGTGATATCTAGTAGGTACCTAATAGAAAAGTAATAGGATAATACTTGAGAAATACATATAAGCCAACTCGGCTAGTTTTATATTTTACTATCGTCATTATTCATTAAATATTTTTTGCAAGCAAATCTCTGGTGTCACAAAGAAATGTGAACAGTAATGCTACATGCTACTATGTACACTTGCTTTATAATAGAATTTCATTGCAAATAATTCAATATTTATATAACAATAGTCGATTGTTCATAAACTATTGAATTGGAAATTGTATGCGGAGTCGGTGCAACGAGTCGTAGAAATAAAATGCGAATGGTGCGTACTGATAACTTTAGAATTAAATAACATACTCGCATTGCCAAAATACAAGCGTATTATGATTTATTTTAACAGCAACAGTCAGTGCAGCAATATTGATATTGATTTAGGCACACGCACAAATAATAAGTAAAATATAAAAAGAATTTCTGATTGATATGACTCATCTTAATTGTTATAACTGTAAAGACGAGTGATGTACAGGAAGAGGGGAAATAAAGACATTTAGATTTTTCTCAATTAAATCTAGTTGCATAATGGAATGTTATACAATTTTAGTTTTGTGCTTGTTCAATAAAAAACCTTGAAGTAAAGCACAATGGATTAAGCTTCGAAGATGTTACGTGTTACGTTTTAATAAAAAAATAAAATAAGTACCTACTGCTTGAATCTAAAGTTAATGCACAATTTTATCTAGCGATTCGCAACAATGGTTTTGGAAACGATGTGTTTTTATTTAGTGCAATCAGCTGTTCTCAAGTAGTACGTGCTTCGGTACGTTTAATAGTATAATGTACCTTGGTATGGCACCTTTTATGACTGCAGTTTGTTTAAATTAAAAATATAACCATTCATGACGTACTATGGCGTTAAGTCGAGGACACAATCCGCCTAGGGCACTACTTCAAACTAAATACACTGAGCGATCTATAAAGCTCTATGGAGCTTTCTCTTATGGATTAGTTCAGTGTATATCCCAAAATAACAAGCTAAAAAAAGTTGACTGCCGATGAGATCGAGGACTGAAAACTCTACTCTTATTTCATTTTGCTTTGAGGGCCGGTGCAGCAGTAGGGAGACGAGGTTCTAGTGTTATAAACATTTATTAATTACTGGTCTTAGATCAAATCTAAAATCACGAAGGAGCATCAAGAAGGATGGGATATACTCGATATTTTTTCTCAATTTTAGTAGAAACAAGGTAGCTATGCCTTGCCAAAATGGTTACCAAAACCAGACGCTGAGAAAGGTGACTGAGTGTCTTGTGCCACTTCTCAGCATCAGCCGATTATGATGTTCTGAAGTTACCGTAGGGCAAGCTATATTTGAGAAGTGTGTAACCACCCGGAAAAAGACCTAAATACTAAGAGGATTTGAATTTGGTTAACTATGGCTGAGGCAGAGCTCATAAGGAATTCTTCTTTCCTGTCCTTTTGCCTTAAAGGAACTAAAGGTTATTATAATCTCTACTTTTGGTCCCTAATCGGAACGTGTATGGACAAAATTCTACGTGCTTTGCGACCGGAATTTAGTAATCGGATACTACTAGTTCTCGAAGGAGTCTGCGAACGAATTTCGTGCGAAACGACTACTTACCCGGTGGACGCTATGACGCCCGGCACGTCGCGGTGGCGGCCGGGACGTTTACAATCGATATGTTGTCAGCTAACCGCAAGATACTTTTTACAAATGTTCATTAGCAAAAGCTATCCTTTTCTAAAAAAAAATTCGTTCCTGTCTTTTTACCTTAAACAAAAGGTTATTAAAATCTACTTGTCATATAGCCAGGAACCCATAGTTTCGACATTGGTCCCTAATAGGAACTGAGTGGTGGACGCTACGTACGGACGCCCGGCACCGCGTCGCCGGGCCGGCTCGCTCCGGGACGCCTCGGCTGCCTCAGCGATCGCCGGCCACGCCGCTGTGGTGGCCGGGACGGCTACAATCGATATGTCGTCAGCTAACCGCAAAATACAGCTGTTTACACGATTACTTGCAAAAGTTTAAAAAATGCGGAAGGATAACTGATTTTACTGGAGGCAAACAGGTGGTTTCAGCACCAACAATACAACATAAGATATACCTAACGGTAATTATAATCGCCGTAAAAGTAATTTTAAGTAGGTAACTTTATATTGAACCGCACCATAGTTATTAAGTTTTGCACTATAAACTTAAGAGACCCTTTATTTTGCCATCGGCATTTCTAAAACCGCCGAGCATTTCAAAATGTACCCACAAAACCGAAATGACGAATAATGCAATTTAACGACAGATAACCTAATTTGACAGGATTGATTGGGACTTTATTTCGGAATGTTACGATTTTGATATAATACTTAATTAGCCAGGCGATTAAAATATCCTTGTCCAATTAATTTTAATACCTTTGTGCCTTTGTACTTATTGCTCAATTTTAAACGAATACTATTAAAACCGTATCTAAATGGATCAAACCACTTACTTAAATACCATTCGTTTGTACACACAAATAATCTCTCACACTCTTCACCACGCGTAATGCGCATACACTTTCGTTCAATAGCAGTTATGAGATGCAAATAAAGAAGTATGAGCGTGCTAACCAATATTTAAAAAAGTCAAACTGCAAAAGTATGTCCAGCCGATGTCTCGTGCACTAAACGGGGATAGGTCAAGGCGCAATTGATGTCAGGCACCGTCCCCGGAGCCAGCAGGCGAGCCCGCCGCGCCCCGGGACGCCGCGCGCGCCGGTCACCGCTGGGCCACATTATGGTGGCGACGGGACGGCATTACGATCGATACACATCACTCGACAATCCACCCACCGAGATTTATCCCATCCATTCATCGCTACACCATCACCACCCAAATATTTCACATAAACTCTACCCGTTAAGTTTTAATTCACAAACCGAAAGTTACATTATCTGGAACAAAACTCAGCAGGCCAAGAATGAGTCATGAAAACCAAATAATGCATTGTTCATCAAAGCAGCAGCAAAAAACTAATAAAACAACAATCACTTTATTTCACTTGCGAGTAGCTGTAAACAAATTATATGTAAGACTTGTAACGCACATTACGAATTAGCGATCCTCGCGGAGATTTGAGATACTATCATCCGACTGGCGCCTACGGGGTCCGTCTAGATGTGTCATTTCAAAGTTTCATGATTGAAGTAATAGCCGTAATTAAAGACTACGATAAAAAATCTGGCTCAAGTGATATTCACGGAGTGACTGACGTAAACACTCAATTGTTTTATCCTCCTATTATGCAGTGGCTCACTTTTATCTTTGAATAGCTGACAGCTAATTCATCTGTTCCTATTTTCCATCACTTCGACAAGGCTCGTTAAGTGTGGCATCCGCGTTGTTGATGGCTGCAAGTGATTCTCAGGCCCGAATAGCGGAGGAACAATGAAATCGGTCATATTTTCCTGCCAGCCCGCAACGGACCGTGCCTGCTTATCTGCAGCATCGTGCATAACAACTAAAATGCGTTTATTCAAAACAATGATGACGTCTACTTAAAACGAAGCTTATTTTCGCTACCTTTTTGAAGGATTTATCGAGGTACGTGAGAAAGGTAATTAATTTTGGATTTATACTAAACAATAGCGTATTAAATACTTAGACCCCGCCGCGTATACTTTTATAAGTACCTCATACGTGTTGTGAGATAAGACACGCGTAAAGCTACGCTAGTAAATAAATCTGCATTTATTAATAGTTGAATTTTTTTATTAACAAGAAAATTAAAAATCTCTTAAATTATATAACGTATCTTATTTACTACTAGTAAAACAGTATTAGTACGAACGTCAATTAGTATACCTACATGAATATTCATTTGTTTGTTTAAAAACAATCCGTGTAAATCATTAGGAAAGCAAAATACTTGATGTAACTTGGTTTTATGGTTGCTTTTTTTACCAGTCCACATCACTGGAAGCCATCGATAAAGAAGTCATCAGTACTTTTAAATGGCAGGAGTACTAGATCTAAAATTAAACACAAAACGCGGCGACGGGCTCATAAAAAGTTTACGTAGTGCTTAGCCACTTAAAACGAATTGAAATCCACGTTTTATACATACTAAGAAGAAACTTTAAACGATCCATAAGATTAAAATAGTTCAACCACTATTAACGATTAATCGTCTTACTAACGTTTTTTTATTTATTAATTAAAATTTAAGACCACCTTATTAATTGCGATACGTTTGCGTGGTTTATATGACTAATCAACCGATATTTTTTTGCAATCGATAAATATTTAAACCTGAGGTTTTTACCTACTATTCATATTAGGACGCTATTTGGATCAAATATGTAATTGCTCAATAATGAATAATAAATAAATAAATAAATAAATAAATAAATAAATGTCACAATTATTAAAGAAAAAGGTACGTAGTTAAAATTCTACATTGTCTGTTGCGATATCACCGCTTGTCTTGTCAAATTATTGTAAAGTGTCGATACGTATAGCGATTGTTAAATTAGTCCAAGTGTAACGGTAAAACAACGTGGTTAGTGTCACACACGAATGGCCTTTTTTGAGCTTTAATGGCGCACGTGCACTTTATAAGCACACGACAATGATTATGTAGAGACAATCGGGCCGCAACCGCGAGTCACGAGCTGGCATTCGCCGCGATACACCATGAATAATGATAAATATTATTAATTTTCAATATTATATTCAATTACAAATCATCAATCAGGATGTCAATCTAGCAGTCAAAAAGCATTTAATCCCAAAATTAAGAGAAAACAGTGTCTTAATAGACTATTCCGATTCTGACATATTGCTCCACCAATGACAACATACCATCGCTCATCGAGTCACCGAACCCACGAACCAACTCGCCTGCCACCTTATCTGATTCTGATCCTTATCCCAATTAGCAATTCAGCGTAAATCGCTTTGTCCAAATAATAGTGTTTGGTGTAAAATAACAACAATCTCACTCAAAAATTACAACGTTTTACTCATATGCAAGATTGTGAGACTCCATTCTGTAATCGGCTCTCATCCGAAGGAAGCGGATAAAAAAATTAAATGTTTTAGCTCGAAGTTAAAGTATCCCCTTTATAGCGCAGCGGTGAAAGAGGAATAAGCTTTCATAAAACCTTCGTAGATTAATTTTTTGAAAGTATTTAGTTTGATGAGCGGAAGCGTAGAGTTAAAACATCGTCGTTCTATTTCAGAGTTGATTTATGTTTTGAGATTTGACTGCGACGGGTGGCAATGTGGCATATTAGTAAGCACCGGATTGTTCACAATTTAATGTCTGTCTTTACAATAAAAGCTTGTAAAATATGTTGCTATTTGAATAAAATATTTTAGCCCGAGCGACTTTTGAGGGTAAAGCCGCAAAAAATCAGTACCGCGACACTACACATAAATTCATGCCATTAATTACACGCGAGTTAATGTAGGCTCTCGTCTTTTTAATAGGCTACAATGTGGAGCACGCTGTATAAAGCAATTGTAAAGTCCATTAGGTGTGCGGAGGCGTACGCGCGTTGCCTAATATTTGTCATTAGGTGCTTTTGTTATTCGTGTCAGAGCATCCCTCGCGTACCGAGCCCGTTCAAATGAGCAAAAATTATTATTAAACAAATTTTTGCTTCACTCCCAGTGAACATCCCCTCTGGTATTTTACAAATGTGCCCTTTGGGTGTAGTATTGTCGCTAATAAAGTCGATGGGGTCATAAAACAATATCAATTTGTCATGTGACCTAAACAGGTGACTCTACTATGAAAGGTGTAATGATTACACACATTAGCGATTTCCCTTTACCTTTTGATATCCCGGTGATATCACAAAAAATATAATATCGATAATAATCGGATTCGACGTCGTTTTGACCGCCAAAGGGCCATGACGAAGGTTTTACAATTCAATTAGCTACACCAGGTGTCGACGGCAGGAAACTTAACCAACACCGCTATGCAACAATTTAATATTCAAAAGAGTTTTAATAGAGCAGATAATAAAATTCATAGTTTGGTTTCAATAAACAGTTCGCCTAACTCACTATTCAAATGTTGAATAATAATACGTATAAAGTAGTTCTATATTGAAATATTACGGGGGATGTAAACTTAACGTCGACAACAATAAATGATGATATTATTTCCACTTTTAACAAATACGCTGTCTTGTTTAAAATAATTATAATATCAGCTAGACTAACAACGTTAATAATGTGAGAAACGTAGTGTGTCTTACATTCAGAGAGATTATGAAAGACAATTAGAGTAACCACTACGCTGTTCTTAATTAAAATGGTTGGATCGTCTTTTAAATGAACAAGTGATGGTAACAAAAGATACAAAATCACTAAAAGTTGAACTTTTTACGATGTCTAAATAGTCGAGACCCTTTAGTATCTTTTAAGACTTATCAGAGAGATATCAGGAAAAGTCTAATCGCTAGTTAATAATAATGCAATATTTACAGAATGGCAGGAATCGGAAAAATAGAGACTGTTTAAAAATAGTAATGTCTAACCGGTCATCCGATATTATGAACTCTCTAAGTAAACGTGATATTATTACAATTATTTACAATGGTGAGGTGAATAAACGTCTTAACTAAAATAATTATTTACAATTACTTTTCATTTATATACACAACCGATATGGATAACAGATATTAAAGAGTTATTTAAAATCATTTCAGTTTAGATGTTCTTGCGTCTGCTTGCAGGCTGAATACATGGGAATCATATTAGCTATAATATCTGCTTTGTAAAACGAGCATGTATTTATGAATTCTAGCAAATAAATTACTGAATTTGAATTTGAATTCTTAGTACATTTTCGGCACTAAAAGTCATGTAAAGCGTAGAGACTAAAGCTATAACGCAACCCCAAATATCCAAGTAAAATCGTCAACATATCAGACTATCTACATTTTTGTTACATAATCACTCTTAATACAACTGCATAAAGTGTCGAATGTTATACCTTGATGTGCCATCGTCCGTACTTTCGATAAGTAGTGTTTACAACCTAATTATTGCTTTGTAAAAATTTGGTCGCTTTCATAATTTACGTTAAAGGTGTTTCAACAAACTGGTTTGTATGTATCATCACGGCAGGTCAAAATATTTATTTATGGTCGACTGACGACCAACAGGTGAGATCTCCGAACATTCGTAATTATTTACTGTTTCAAGACAATAATTATCAAAGTAAATATTAAAAAAAGAACTCTCAAATACAAAATGATACTTAACAAGCTTAGGATATAATTAAAACACAATTACAGAATACTCGGACCGATAAATTAGGGAATGGATGTTCGTTGATAACAACAGGTGATAATATGTTTACGAGTGTTCCTTGACACAGGAACTGTTATACAAATTGTCTTGAATCAAATTAAGTCTTGATATTTTAAAGAAACAAAATGAAAGATTGCTAACGTGTTTGTGTGTAACTTCGACTAATCAATGAGATTAACCACTAGTACCATGACAGACGAAAATGTGCTTTTATACGAGTTTTGTTTCTTAAACAAGGATAAAAGATATTAACTTTTGTATACTTATAAATGCAGCTAATTTTTAGTAGGTACCTACATATAATCAGGTACATGTATAATAATTCTTTATTTCTCACCATAGAACACAAATATTAACAACTAGCGGCCGCCCGCGACTTCGTACGCGTGGATCCCGTTTTACCCCCTTCATCTATCTTACGCGGTTTAGATTTTTTCATACAAATGTATTTTCCCGATAACTCCCGTTCCCGTGGGAATTTCTAAGTATACTATAACCTGCCCAGGATTATGAAGAATAATTGTACCAAGTTTCGTTAAAATCCGTAGAGTAGTTTTTGTTTCTATAAGGAACATACAGACAGACAGACAGACAGACATACAGACAAAAATTTTACTGATTGCCTTTTTGGCATCAGTATCGATCACTAATCACCCCCTGATAGTTATTTTGAAAATATATTTCATGTACAGAATTGACCTCTCTACAGATTTATTATAAGTATAGATTTATAATTGTAGGTAGTATACAAAATGCAACTATGGTGGGTTGACACCTGAACTAGGATGTATGGGCAAGAAGGTATATCTATATTCAGGTGATACAACTCCGAAACCACTGGACCGATTTAAATGTTTGGTACAGAGATAGTCTATAGTCTGGTCCGTGAGCACGAAGAATTTTGTCCAATGACCCCAAGCTACCCATCCTTATTGCTCGCGCGTAATTATGTTGCTATCGCGCACGTACACTCACTGCGGGTGCTAGTCGCACAGTCGCGACAACAATATAATTACGCGCGAGCGATAAGGATGGGTAGCTAGGGGTCATTGGACAAAATTCTACGTGCTCACGGACCGGGCTTTAGCTAGAGCCTCAGAACTGACATAGGCTACTTTTCAATGCGAGCCGGCCAAGTGCGAGTCGGACTTGCGCACCGAGGGTTCCGTACAAACCTGGTATATAACTTTGATTTTGTTCCAGCTAAAAGGTACTATAGACCTGAGTATTTGATATGCATTTCAATTTCATACCTCTACTGTTCATGAGGAAAGGAGATCTTGTTCAAACCAATTTTCAATCGAAGTTTGCATGATAATGTACATTATATATTTTTTTTAGTTATATCATTCTCTTATTTTAGAAGTTAGAGGGGGCGCCACATTTTACTTTGGAAGTGTCTCTCGCGCAAACTATTCAGTTTAGAAAAAAAAATGATATTAGAACCCTCAATATCATTTTTGGAGACCTATCCATAGATACCCCACACGTATAAGTTCGATGAAAAAAACATTTTTGAGTTTCAGTTCTAAGTATCCCCATATGGGAGTATGGTTCTAAGTACCCCCAAAATTTAGTTTTTTATTATTTTTGTGTGAAAATCTTAATGCGGTTCACAAAATACATCTAGGTAGGTACTTACCAAGTTTCAACAGTATAGCTCTTATAGTTTCGGAAAAATGTGGCTGTGACATACGGACGGACAGACAGACAGAAAGATAGACAGATAAAACAAATCTATAAGGGTCCCGTTTTTGCCATTTAGCTACGAACCCTAAAAAGGGTTGTAGGGGTCAAAATGGAGGATGAAAGGTTGTGTGAGTAGAAGTAGGTACCTATTGTCATTTTTAAAGCTGCACGTCAAGTTGAACACTGTGTAGTGTAGTTGAAATAATGACGATATTGTAACAAAAATGTAGTCTTGTGTGCCATATTCTGTACATACGCAGGAAAAACCTAAATTAAAGATGAGAATTTAAATTAAGATTGAGATGCTTATGAACCTACTTTATTAGTAAATAAAGTACTTCAGTAATAAACTGCAGTAGCAGTTTACGATCGATAGTTCGTCAATACTATTTGAAACTACTGAACCTGTTTTAGCTCTCAGAAACAGCTCTGCAAGGACACAAAAGTAGACATAATCATCATCATCAACATCCATCATTATTCGCTAGTCTAGTTAGTTAGTTATACCATTATGCCGTCTTAAATACAGCTATGCCAAACTGTGAGTATTGAAAACTATCATTTTGATCTCTTATATCAATTAGCAACTTTAAATAGCTTACCTACATTCAATATTATGGTGTATTATTTTCTTTAGTATTTAACCAAATACGCTACAATAGGTAAATAGGTACTATTGATATATCGGTAGTATGCCATTGTGTGACATCTATATCACCTTCATCACCAGCACCACCATCATTCACACTTCACGATCATCATATCACGTAAGTACTATTGTAGATTAAGATTTATTTTAATTTTCTCTGTTCACTTATACTTAAAGCCTACAGCATGCAGCAGCTAAACTTGCACTATAGTGTGCATACACAGAAAAATACTTAGACAGTGTTTGACTTGTATAATCTTTACGGAAGTAAGATAATAATAAACAGTTTAATGATTTCATTGATAAACCTAAACACTTTTTGTTTTCAAAATAATTGCATTTTTATATTTTAACTCATGAGCTAGCTGAAACCATGGCTAAAATTCTTAAAGCTGCTAGCAAATACACTTTATAAACAATTAAATAGATCTCTGTCAGTTTTTATTTTGTATAAAAACAGTTATTGGCTGCATTGATAATATTATGCATTATAGACCCAGTTACTAGTAAATTAATAATATATTTTAAAAACATACCTGAGGGCTCATGCTTCCCAGCTTATTGGATCTCAGCACATCACTCTCCGATGCCATCCTATTGAACATCTGCTTCCTTTCCTTGACTGAAATCTTCTGTTCATTATCCACCAACATACTTTCACTCCTCGACGATGACAAAGTTGGCAGCAAAGGTTCTTCAACTTCAACATTCTCCTGATTAGGTATTGATGACCGCTGTCCAATCTGCCCAATACTGGAACGTTTCTCGGTAACAACTTTGGTGTCCAATGACTTTTTACGTGGATGCACCTTTGGAGGCACATCGTCAACAGGACTAGTCAAATTCTCTTTGGACTCAGTTGGTGTTATGTCCATCGGAGTATTTCTTAATACCACTTCATTTCTGTCTTGTATGATGTTAGCTAATATGTTGAAATCCTGGTTCAGTTGCACAGGTGGTGGGGGTCGGTATGGAGGTTGAATGTTGCTTTCCATAGAAACAGACTCGTCTTGAATTGTGCTGACACTGGGTTCTTCACTTTTCTCATCTTTTGGTTCGTCTGACTTTTTACTGTCACCTGGCATATACTTTTTCTTTAATATCAACCATTTTTCATTATTCTGGTTTTTTATCACAGCAATGGTATTGACATGTTTTTTGAAAGTGTTTCTAGCTTCATCTAAAAAAAAATGAAATACATAATAAATTAAATACATCACTAATTTGCATATTTAAGAATAGAGTTTACAATATCAACCTACATGTTTGAAAAAGTTACTTGATAAATTGCAGACACTTTTAAAGAAAAAAATACAGAAATACCAGTAAAAGTAGGAGTATTAACCTATAATATGTATGTCTATCAGCATGTAGGTAACATTTAGGTAACTATTAAATAAAATCAATATTACTAAGTGAATAAGTACTATTTTGAAGTTAATGTTATGAGTTGCCTGGTTGAATATCAACCGGGTCAACAATATTAGAACAAACAACAAACTCAGAAATGTGTGGTATCTGGTTTCCTAATAATTATAAATATCCTTGTATATTTAACTTTTAACCTCAAGTTCCAAACGAAGCAAAGCTTGTATCTATGGGTACTTTACCAATAAGTATTAAACAACAGTTAAAAACATTGATTGTTAAGCTAATTATTGAACTGATACATGCAAAGTTCATAATGTATTTGAAATTATCATGTGAAACCGTGTCTTTCAACGAAATTTTAGAAACCATAACATGAAGATGTTATTGTTTGTCTTAGGTCTAGTTTGTTGAATGAAAACAAACTCATGAAATTGCTTTCAGCCTAACCTATTCAAGGTTCTACAGATAACAATAGAGAGCAAATATATTACTCACCTCTCATATCAGGGTTTTTGAGGAACACTTTGAAATGTTTCACTAACTCATGGTTTGTAACTTTGCCATTATGTGCCAACATGAACTTCAAAATCTCGTCAAAACTTAATTCAGCTGGTGGTGGAATCATTTTGGCAGGGATTTCACATGTAATTATTGGGAAAAAACTTATCCAATAATTTGTATGGAATCGCAAAGATAAACTTAGATGTCAAAATAAATTGCACTGTGCCACAAACAAGTTCCACTTTTGTGACATAAGTGACATTGACATTTACGGCGTTCCGTTACGGGGAACAGTGGAAATTAATCTTTATGGAATCAGACAATGAAAAATATAATTCTAATTAAAATCGCAGTTTGCTTATTTGTTATTTTGAATACACGTAAGTTATTATGTTTTTTTTAAATTAACTAATTATAAGGTTCTATATTGGCTCACATAAAATTCTAAATCCTATTCTTTGTCTTACTACCGATTTGTGTTCATAATAATCTCTCTTCATAATTTTATTTTTCATACTTTTTTTATTCATACATTTTTATTACTACCATCGGAGCTCATAACAGTTAGTAATCATAATTTTTTTATCAATACTGTTACTACCAAGAACCATTTAAAATACATAAATAATTTTTATTTTCAGATCTTTTTTCTTCATAACATTCATTGATCATATTGTTTTAATTAATAATGTTGTTACTAAGAACATACTTCAACTCATAATGTTGTTGTTCAGAATAATTTACTTTATAACAGACATACTCGTATCTTTAAAAAAATAATGAAGAATGTTCACTAATTTTGTTTTTTAGCTTTCTGTATTCTCTGTTAAAAATAAAAAATACACGTGAAAGAATTATTTCGATACGTTAATTAGTTTCCAAGATATTGAATTTTAAAAGTGCGGGCGGCGGCCGGCCCGCCATTTTATGCGCGTGACGTCATATTACAACGACTGGCTCATATTTGTATGGGTGGAATCTTGCAAACTGAATTAAGACCCACTTCCAGGCAACCGATTAAGCTGAAATTTCGCAAACACATGTGATTTGGATGACCATGCAATATTATGATGACATGGAGCTGATCTGATGATGGAGCTGGAAGGTGGCCATAGGAACTCTATAATAAAACGACTTAAATGCATCGAGTTTGGGCTCGTTCGTTTTGTATTGATGAGTATTTTAATTCTATATAGTAATCGGGGTCTAATAATGAAGCTGGAAGGTAATTCGCAATAAAACGACACAATCGCATCAAGTTTGGGTTTGGTTCAATTTTAATTTCTGTGATGGGTCTGGGTGTTAATATGTATAATAAGTTTGTATTTACAAAAAAAAAAATATTTAAGTATGTTTATATCCGTTTTCTAGGGAGCGGACGCTGTGAATGTACGTCACACGGGGTCACGTGACCGTCGGCGGGACTCAATATTTAAGCGAACATTGAATGCCTATAAAATCATAACTACTGGGTATTTTTGAATGAAATAAAAACTAATGTATTTGTAAATGTAAAAGCTTAACTGTAACATAGGTTTCAAGTGATTTTGCATACCTAGTAACATTCTCAATTCTCAAAAAAAATATATCCAACTACAATTTGCATTATTTTTTCCGGATGCCGACTTTTGATCTGGTGAAGCTTGAGTTGTGATAAATAAGTATTTACTTTATTTAAAAGTCCTCCTTACCTTTTACCGGGCGAGATGCACATGTTGGGGAATGGGGAGGCGAGCAAGAGCAATACTTACAGGATGTGTTTTTATTAAAGTTGATCAAATAAACAACGTTGATTGATTCTACTACTCAAATACAACTAGGTTACATTTCCTACAGAACCAATATCAAATTCTCAAAAAAAAAATCCAACTAAATATTTGATTGCATCATAATAAATTTGAATGAGGCATTTTTTATTTCGTCGTGGACCATTTTGACTTCTGTGGTACCTAATAGGTATCACTGTTATGGTTGAAAACCTAAGTTGGGATAGGTATAGTAATGTAGGATTAATCACGAAAAAGCGGATTTTCGGGTCACGGAAGTTCGGACTACCTACTATTTTATAGAGAGAGAGACTATCATAATACGAGTACTACATAATATGTTATTTAAGTAGGTACTTACTCGTACTTTTTGAACAAAAAATAATTATAGATGCGGTGGTTGTACATACATTGGTGTTTGGTGGTGGTGTATTTACTTATATCCATCTACTCGTAAATATATTGTATATACCTAACTCAAAGGTGACTGACTGACTGACTATCTATCAACGCACAGCCCAAACCACGTGACGGATCGGGCTGAAATTTGGCATGCAGGTAGATGTTATGGCGTAGGCATCCGCTAAGAAAGAATTTTACGAAACTCCACCCCTATTGGGGTAAAACGGGATCCACGCGTACGAAGTCGCGGGCGGCCGCTATACCTTGATTTTTTAGAATCCAGCAGAGATGTAAACAAACACTTTCATACACAATTACACCATAATCACTTACGTGTTCATAATATCATACACATTATTTAACAAGCCCATGAAACCAACTTTATTTTCACGTTTATACAAGTTTGAAATCAATCTTTGAAACAAATTATTTTAGCAAAATACGTGGACGATGAAAATTTGTGAGACTTGTCAAATTGACTTGACGTTTAAAATCATGTGTTATCTCCATATTGTCTATGACTTGTCGCTGACACATCAGTGCCGTAACCTGTGAGTCATAGACAATAATCTGTAAATTTAATCGATATTATTTTAAGTATTCACTTATTCCGATTACTGATTAATTTTAAATAAAAAATATACCTACGATACTTTGTTTAGTTTTCCAGCGATAACTTCGACAATATTGGAGATAACGTAAATTTATTTTTCTACTTTTAGTGTTTACTTTTTCGGAGTCAGTTTAATTTTTAGTCGGTTTTATTTAAACGAAATTATTTTACTTTTTTATGCAATTATGCTTACGTATTGTTCCATTGTTTATTTTTAAGAAAATAAACAACTTCTTTCAATGAGGGTTTTCGCGATTGAAAAATCCGCCAGATGGCAATACGTAGACGCGAGGTCCAAATGCTGCATGATTGGTTATTTTTGACATGACATTGACAGATATGTCAAAATCCACCAATCACGCAGCAAGCAACAGCAAGCAACAGAAGTTTAATAACTTTACGGATATCATTGATTGTTTTACTGTCCAGTTTGTTTTTTGATTACATCTGTGCATACAGTTTGTTTCCTGTTCTCGAAAATTTCATAATCAGTTCACATTCAATGTTGCGACTTTGTTGCATATTTTTAGTATTTTGACGATCACCCGGCGATGATACGCAAGTACTACAACATTTCACTTCGCGATTAACGAGAGGTTTTGTCGCATCACTAGTTCACAGACTAAAAATATTTTTATGTCAGTTGGCCATATTTGATGACATTTCTGCTGATTTCTAAAAAATTAGACTGTAGTCGCTCATATACCTAGTCGTTTAATATTTACATGTGCTTTTAAAGGAGATGGTAGGTACCATTATTGGAATATTAATCACGTATTTATAATTTAATCGATCACCCTATAATATACATATATGCAGATAATACCTATGCAGAATACTTATTCCTGTGGCGTATAGATAGATAGGTGCCTACCTACGGGAGAAATTCTTTAAGGTGTCCCGGGTTCGATACCCGGTCCGATCAATTTAGACAGTCAGTTCTAATTTGGATCGCGTCTGGGTGTGCTGGGAGACGGCTCGGGCAAATCGTTGTCATAGGTATTCATCCTACCTAATTCAGCGTCAAATAGTTCGGGACACCCAACAAAGTTCTTGAGTGGGCAGGAAAGTTCTTGAGTGGCGACCACGAGCTGGAAGACGTAGCGTGGGCAGGCCTCCCACTAGGTGGACCGACGATCTGGTGAAGGTCGCGGGAAGTACCTGGATGCAAGCGGCGCAGGACCCGGTCTTTGTGGAAATCCTTGGGGGAGGCCTTTGTCCAGCCTTTGACGTCTTTCGGCTGAAACGAACGAACGAACCCAACAAAGTAGCCAAAAAGTTCGCAACACGTCTTTGTTACAATTGAATTAATAGGTTGTTTGTCAACTTTTTGGCCACTTTGGGTGTCACGGACTATTTGACGCTGACTGTACGACTGCTTCAGTTTATGAATATTATGTGCTTGTGAAACTTTATAAAACGTGTAAATAAGTTATATTCAAACTATATTTTATTATTTTCCTGTTTTTGCAACTTTTTTCAATGATGATCTTAGCGTGGTTTTGTAGCCTTCCACAATATAACTATAACTTGTACTAATGAACTAAGTAAGTAGGTATCCAACGCAAAATTTATTTTTTCAATTCGAATCAATAGTTCTTTCTTGAGACTAGCGAGTACAACTAAAAAGAGAAACAAACAAAATCTTTAGTTTTATTTGTATAATCTTAGGAACCTAATAAATGAATTATAAACTTTGTCAAAAACCATAAAATAAAACACTGTGTCCATAATTGCTTTACAACTTTCACGTAAAGTTTGCGATGAAAAGTGTGGTTTTAATTATTATTTATACTTAGTTATTTACACGACGACTACAGTGACCTTTTCGAATATTGTGGTTACCGAAGCTTGTACAAAGGACTTAACCAATTATTTAACTAAACATGATCAGTGTTAACATAATAAGCTGCCTACTTAAATACTTACAACGAATTATAAGGGACTTGTCAACGTTAGTGTAAGTAAAACTGGGAGCAGGAATAACAATATTTGAACAGTGTTTTAGCCTTAATTACTCGATATTATACAATTAATTAACAGGTTAAAATGTCTTACGGTAAATAAATAAGAAAATACACCTACCTACTAGATGGAGGACTTAGTGAGAGACATTACACTACTTACTTAGTACTTATTAGTAGGTGGTATTAGTTTTAGCTTTTAACGAACGATGCTAGAAGGCACTAAATCTTTGATTGACTCTATTCTTTACAAGTAAGTACTTACAAGACCATTGTGTAATAGGTAGGCACATAGCAGACATATTATAGTAGTAAGTAGGCCTCTGAGACAAGAAAGTTCAAAATCTAGCTATGCAACTTGGGTGCTCTGTAAGAACTGATGCTGAAAGAATAGGCTAGTTTCCTTAAAAAATTTTTTTAGTCCGTCAATTTTAATATAAAAAAATATTGGACACGTATATTTTTAACTGTTAATCAAACATAATAATTACAAAGTTATAGTGCGTTGAAGTTCCGCGCGACGTCACAAAGTGCTGCACTTTTACGCACTCACTGACGTCACGGGCCTTTTCTTTAGAACTTTGGCACGCTTTATCTCTTTACATTTTCATTACTTTTAAAAAGTGAAAAATATGTAAGTGGGTCAATTTCTCAAACACATTTTTTGAGCGGCGTAGCTGAAAATCATATGTTTTTTATGACATAGAACTTTGATTTTTTTTTACACGAAAATATACAGAGGTTCCATTTTGAGGACAACATTATTAATGAGTATTTTCTTTTACAAATTCGACAAAAAATAATTGAACTAAGCGTTTCTAATTTTGGTGCAGTGTCCACATCCTTAATTTCTTACAATATGTATTTTTTTAGCTGAAGATCAAAACAGAACTTAGGGAAAAAGAATATTTTTGGATTATACAATCTATCTATTATCTAAGATTACCAAATTAAGCAAGTTTCCCAAATAACTGTGATTAAGTCACGTCCTTAAGTTTTGTCCGCGAAAAATTTATGATTTTGGTGTCAATAATGAAATAGCTCGTCAGTTTCTTTAAAGATCAAACAGGATTTAAACACTCCCATCATTCGTTAGGTTTAGTACCGCCCCCGCGAGCAGTGACGGCAGACGGGTGCAAGACCTCTGCGTCTTCCCGCCAAAAACGTAAATGTGTTGTTTTTTTTTAAACGGACAACAATTCTGCAATTTTGGTGTCTTTTTGTATAAGATTTCTAAGCTATTCTTTTTAGTTGAATTCCTCGTATAATGTAAAGGAACTGTTTTCATACCATGTGTTAAAATGTTATTGTTATATTTAAAACAGATTTCATAATAATTTAGCTTTTTCAACGAGAATCTAATTTTGGTGAGTCAATTTTGGTGTTTTTGGTGGTGCAACAAAGCATTTTTAACCGACCTTACTCCGTCAATTGTGAACCGATTTTCAAAATTCTTTTTTTGTTCTATAGGGTACACTTATGTAGTAGTCCCATTGTCACCAAGTCAGGATCTGATGATGGGATCCTAGGGAAATCGAGAGTAAACCTCAAATTTTGTAGGAATGCAATACGTTTTCTAAAGTTATTCAAGTAGTCATCATCTAATGTTGATGAGGTGATGATGGAAGGTAAAACTCCTTAACGCTTAGGAGTTGGAGGATAATTCTTTAAATATTTTAGGTAGGTATGTACATACAGTTGTATTATTTCAGGTATTTAAGATGAGCTGATGATGAAAGGTCAAACAATATAAGTTAGGAGTCAGATGATACTCAATACTCATTTGTTGATACATACATTGACACATGATACATTGATACTTTTTAGTTGCCGATATTTAAAGTAGGGAGACTGTATTTTGCTAGGAAGATTATTTACACTTCGATTGTGATTAAGACTATAATTTTCCATTACAAAATGGAAAATTATAGTCCTAATCACATTAAACATAGGTACTGTCCCTCTTCAGTGACAATAACAAGGACTAATCAACTAAAAAGCATAAAAAAAATAATTTTAACAAAAAAATTAAAACCGACGCCAACAATCACTTAAAAGTAGAAAATAAGTACATCGTTATTTATTTATTAGGACAATATACCGTGATTAATATTTTTGGAGTCGGTGCTGGTAAATTTAAAACCATTTCTTGAGCTTGGCACTAAGATATGACCGACTGACAGCATATTTTCTAATTTTGGTGCTTTAATATAAATTATGGTGTTCTCTTAATTTTGGTGTAAGGAAAATCTAAAAAACTACTGGACAAAATTTAATGTCTTAATCATTTTAGAAACAGTATAAGTTTCCAATAAATTTGATCTATAATTAAAGAATAAAAATACACAAATAACAATTTCCACCAAAATTAGGCAAAAATATGCACTTGTTGAAATTCACCCAAGTGTCGAGTAGTTTTTGATCAGCTAACTGACGGACTAATTAAAACTTGCTTTTTTACCCAGGAAACATCCCTATTCTCGCTGGATGGTTACTGACTCTTACGTATTAAGTATAAGTTCTAAGAGTAGGCGCACACCGTTGATTTTTAGTTGGCCGATAGTTGTGCCCGATTTTAAATTGTATGAAGAATCGGCCAAATCGAATCGGCGTAGTGTGCGCACTCCCATACATGCCCATACTGATCAGCTGCCCGACTAAACTATCGGCCGACGAAAAATCAACGGTGTGCGCCTACTCTAATTTATATATTCATTGTTCGATATCTTCTCAAAGTGATGTTAACTACTGTATCTAATTGGATGACACGAGTCTCATTAACCAAAACAAAATTAACAATGGTTTACCTTTCTAATTAATAACTCATCGAAATCCGTTGATTATTATACTCGTATACCCGTATTGGCCGCCTTTCCACTGTGCTACATCTCACGGTTCTTTGCCAATATCTTTTCCAATATCGTTTACTTACCAAGCCTCTTCGTCTAACTTTGTTCCATCACTGATGGTAGGTACATAGCTACACTGGCACTCATTAACTTAGTTCTATTCGTTTGAAAACTAAAGATGAAGCCTTAATTTACAACAATGAACTCTCACTGACTCTCTCAAACTCTCGAACTCAGTTGAGTTCAAATTCAGGCGCAGGCAAAGCGTTTCAGTAACCTACCTGAAAAAAAAAATTTTTTTTTGGTCATAAAATGCAGGATTTCAATCAATTTGGAACAATACTTTGAAACCAGATGAACAATACTTTAAACACTTACATTGGTCCCTCCAAATAGTGCACCACTATGCAGAAGCAGCTACTTACCTTATTTAAAATTCAATTATCAGACAGTGCGTGTTCTTTCTAAGATCGACTCTGATACTCTAGCAGGCTAAAATGAGTACTTACTCGGGTAAGTACTATTACTTTATTCATTGATCAGATACTTTGCTTAGTCCGTAACCAACTTTATATTTACCTCCGGCTCCGATGCTCAGATTTATCTGATTATTATGATTTATCATAAATATTAGTATCGAAAGTAGGCATATAAAATATTAATATAAAATATACCTACGCTCTTATTTCCCATGCACATTATGCTAACCGGGAGACGAGAACTAAGTACTACCGATAACTGCTGATAGATAAGGAGGGTTCACATTTCACAAAATATAGTTTAAAGTAATGACCATATTAGGAGCAATAATACGTTGAATTAACTTTCATGGTTTATATTGAATTTTCAGTCAAAGTACGTACGCTGTTATTTTCAGCGGAAAAATAGATTACTTATTTATTAACATTACGAGCAAAAATGCGTGGAAAGCTATGTTTAGGTATAATTTGCAACATCCTACCAAAACTGAAAATATAAAACCAAAGTCTAGTCTAGTCTACTACCTTACCCCGCCAGTAAACCAGCGGTAGGTAGACACAAATTTCAGCTGTCAATGAACGTACGCTCTCGCTCAGGTGATTTTAAGGTCTGGTGGCAATGGCATAGGATTTTAAAGTCTTTTTTAAGGATGTTTAAGGAAAAATTGACATTGCATATTATCGACATGGTAGAGTATTTATTATAGTACCGTGTACCGCTAAGGTAGAAGGTAGGTCGTAGTTAGTCAGTTTTCCTCGGCTTTCCTTGATTTTACAAAAGTTCGCGGAATTAAAATAAAGCATGGCACATCGTCCCATTCCAGGTATGCACTCCGACTAGCTTGTTTCTAGTTAGATTCTTCAAATCCGTTTCGCTGAGGTCAGCTAATGAACGGACGAATGTCTTCCCTTTTCGCCTTCATGACAAATAATGACTAATATAATCATAAAACGTTTGAAAACCACTACATGCTTTAACTTCGGTCATTATTAAAAGCGTAGAGCATAACATAGTTAAACACTTACGGCGGGCGAAGTTTCTGAACACCGAACAAGCGACCAATTAAAAGTTAAATGTCTAATTCTTGTCAGACGCGGGAAGTCCGCAACTAGTTACTAAATTGAAAGTTTTGCGTTACGTGTATAGGTATGACAAGGATCCGTCCGCTCCACGCCCACAACCGAATACAAACGATGGACATTCGCTTAAGGAAGGGTAAGTATAACAATCTTGATGTTTGAATTAAATTGCGTTATCGTTGGGAATAGTGCAAATCTGCGTCGCTAGCATTGGGTTTGGATTACACCGCGTATTTGACTTTATCCAGTTTATGATTTAGTGCAATGGAATGCATGCAGGATTCTGATTAGGGTTTGTACCCGGGTAATCCCGGAACCGAAAGAACCGGGAAAACCCGGGTTTTTTCGACATCTGAAGAACCGGGTTTTAAAAATTCAAAACCCGGTTCTTTCGGTACTTTCGGGTTTTGCATATTTATCTAAAAATCTGTTATAGGTATTAGGCATGAGTCGTAACAAGAACATTGCGAACGTATAGAGAACCTAAAGATATCAGATTAGCTAGTAATAAAGATTACCTACTTATTGGTTTTGTATTTTGTTTTTTTTATGAAACATGTAAATATTTGAAGCATTTTTCTTACAATCTTTTTAAATCACTGGCATATTTTTGTTTGCGCTTACGCTGCGACAGGTTATACAGAAGATTGACGAGTATAACTTGCCACTATGCTTGGCGTTCGTAGACTATGAGAAGGTCTTCGATTCGTTCGGGTCTTGGGCAGTGCTTACAGTATCTTCAGCGGTGCCGTATTGACTATCGATATATCGAGGTGCTGAAGTGCTTGTACAAAAACGCCACCATGTCGGTCCGAGTACAGGAGCACAGCACGAGGACGATTCCTCTGCAGTGAGGCGTTAGGCAGGGAGATGTTATATCTCCTAAACTGTTCACCACTGCATTGGAAGACGCTTTCAAACTCCTTGAATGGAAAGGATTCGGCATAAACATTAATGGCGAGTACATCACTCACCTTCGGTTTGCCCACGATACTGATTGTGGTCATGGCAGAATCGTTGTAAGATCTTGGCACAATGCTCAAAGACCTTAATCGAGTTTTTTTTTTTTTTTCGTCGGGAAATGCTTTGCGCATACCCACTGGTCTATGGGGACGGCCAGTTATGTGAGACTCTCCCCGCCTACCCACTAAAGGCGGGGCCTACCCACTAAAACCCGACGGTTTCCACCAGAGCCCAAAGAAACGGAGCCGCGAGTTATTGTCCTGGTTGGACATTCGTCCGCAGCTCCGCCTCAGGCTAGAGGCTCGCTCACGAGCAAGCCTCTCTGGCTTCGAGGGAACCCCCAATCCCCTCCTCCAGTTGTTTTTTATAGAGGTTTTCTCCTCGCGGCCCTGGTAAAACAGGACCCCCGGCCCGCCGTAGCGGGTTACGGTCTGCTCTATGCCGCTGCTCGGTCAGCTCTGCTGATCAGAGAGGTACCGAGAGCGGCCCTCCAAAGAATGGGCCCGGGCAAACGCCCCGCCAGCCCCCACCTGTGGGGGTTTTTAAAGATGTCCCCTGCATCGTGGCCCGGGCAAATACCTCGACGGCCCCCGGCCCACTCAATTGTGGGTTACGGGTTGCCCGACAGGCCCGCCGAGTTGACGAGACCTGCCGCGCAGGTGAGAAGTTAGCCGCCCGCGTGAACAGACCACGCGGACGTTGCCCAGGGTGCACCACGAGGAGGTCCCTCACCATCGCACCCCTCGGTGGTCTGCGCCTAGGCTTAGGCTGGGTTACACCATCTTACATTAACTTTGATAAATGTCAAAAATATGTCAAACTCCATAAAAAAAACGCCGGTTATCGTTATAGTTACGGTCAAAGTTAGGTGGTGCAACTCAGCCTTAACATTTTAAATAATACTGAAAATATGAATACTCATGACTTGATGCACTTAATAGTGGTCATGGAAAGGTTATTGTGAGCCTGAATCTGTCAATGATTTCTACTCTCCTCTCGGTAAAATGATAACGACAAACGACCACATAATCTACACATTCATATAAAAATATTATCAAATGAAATTACTCCGCTGCGTAAAAATTCAAAGTGAAAAACAACGTACGTACCTACCCACAAACACTTAAATATAAAATTCGCGCTCTCTTTTGCAGTCTGGTAAAAATGGATGAAACTGAACATAGAATTCAGTTAACAGCACATGTTAATGTAAACGCATACATTTAATAAATTTTGCATGTTTCTGGAATAAGCACAAAAACAAAAAATTCATTTCAGAAAAAGTTTGGTTTCTAATTTAGGTACCTAATTTGATTCGTGTTACCTGCTTTACGCTAAAGTAATTATTGTCGTGGGGGCTAATCCTGCTTGTCCAAGGCGGCCGCGTATCTCGGCAATTCAACCAAATCGCTGCAAGCCTTTTGGACGCTTAACACAGTGGCCGCTGTGTTTATTTTTATTTTGACTAATTCAGGTCCTTAAAATTCGTAATATCGGTGTGATACATGTAGTTAGGGGATGGATGGGCAGAACCTTGATGAAATCTCGCTGACAGAATTTTGAAGGAGAGATTTCGTTAATGAAATTCCGACGACCGATTTTGACATATTTTATAGGGAAATTATAAGAAGACCGTTTTAGATATAATTTCACAATTTGGCAGGTGTGAAAAATGAAGTTTGGGCATGGTTATATTAAAGCCTATTCATTCATGTAGATCTCATCATTATAATAATAATATCAATTTCCTCTGTTAAATTAGTCGCCATTAAGACATACTTATTTAATAAGCTACGGTATCTACTCTGAAATCGGACAAAAATAATGTGCAATGGTTCATTTCGTTGCATAAACACTAAAATTAACTAACCAATTTAACAGTGAATTTCAGGAAACCAGCAAGATTTCTGTTTAAGCCTTTTCAGTGGAAACTAAGGCAACACCAAAGGGAGCTAGGGACCAAGCGGCCCCCGTATCGTGAGTTGACATTAATTGTCAACAGCGCATTATGGCGGTATCTAAATCTCATGAGCACAGGGCAATAATGCTTACTGTCTGCGAGGTCTAAACGTCTGCGAGCGTTTTGGGATGCAGATGTTTAAATTAAAAGAAAGTTAAACGGGGGATTTGTAGAGCTACGAGTAAGACCCGGTACCTTCAAGGCGGCTAGCCCAGTCGATAAGTCAACACGTATTAGGGCGGTATCTAACGCCCGCATTCACAAACATTACTATGAGGTCTCACAGTCCCGTGGACGCACAGGGCACTATTCACCAACCAACCACAGAGCTCTATTCAACGCTGTGCATTCGATTTACTGCTTCACTTAAGCAAGCATCGTTTGTGAATAGGGCGTAAGTCTCATGAGCACAGGGCAGTATTGTTTACTGTCCACAAGAGTTTTGGGACAAAGATGCAGACACAACACAACAAGACAAAGATCATTCAAGACGGCCAGCGTAGTTTTCGGATAGCTGAGTGACTACCAAAATGTACACTTGTAGCACCTTGGATAACTTTGAATTTGTTCACCTGAAACATAAGATTCTATCAGTAAAACCCCTTATACCTTAATAAGAAATTTTTTAAATAAGTCTTAACTATCATTTGTAAATTGTCTGAATTTTACTATTTTTTTCACTGATTTTCACTAATTAATCCAAGCTGTCCAGTGAGTAATAGAGTTGCATTGAGTCGTTTACCTTACATCGTTTTGCGCAACGCAGTAATAAGTTACCTAGTAGCCACGTACATTTAAATTAACATAACGAAACTGATCGATATAATATAGCATCGATATTTTTGTACATTTGATTTTTTAATTAAATCTAATCTAAAAAAAAACACTTTATTTAACAACTTGTCGTTGCCAAAATCCATTATGGACACGCTGAAAAAAATCTCCTACTTTGATTCTTCATTTACGTTGTTTTCTTTTGATTTGGATTTTGATTGTCCATAAAAATCACAAAATAGGCAGTTAAAATTTAATCTCTGTCTGAGTGACACAAATTATTTAACATCAATTTCATCTGGGTAATTAGTTCAGACTTAACTATTCAGTGCAGCTAAAACATTTTAAAAGAGCATTTATGATTCAAGAGCCATCACTGTGAAAGCTGCATTATCTAGTGCGACAGCGCTATATTTCCAGTTTGTATAAAAGACCTAATTTATGGCACTTCCAGTATCTACAGGATGTTCTGAACAAAGTGATAAAAGAAAACATAAAATACTTTACTTTAAAAACGTTTCAACTCTCGATGGAAATATACATCGAGCAACTATTGTTTGGGGTAAAACTAACGTTAAGAGAAGAGAAAAAATATACGCAGTATAATAGAGCTGGGTTAGGCATCTTTTAAGAGACTTTGCCAGGGTATTACACTACCATACAATCCCTGAAAGTCTGAAAAACTAAAACTTTTTGGCGAAAAAGTACCTATCACAACCAAACACATTCAAGACAAACTGAGTTTTGAGATTGAATGTGCTGTCTTTTTCCATTTCGAAGTTGACTGAAGTTTAAATCTAAGCAAGTATGGAAGGAATGTCTCCTGGATCGGTCAATAACCATTCTTTGGAGGAGGATGCATGCATATTTATTCAGTGAATCAATATAGCATCAGTGAATTTCTTTAAAAAAGTCGAAGAAAATCCCTGCACATAGTGTGCGATATATTTTCTACTTTAGTAGAGACACGTTAAATAGCCTAGCTATTACATATTATTGAAGTTTCTTTTTAAATAATATTTGCTAAGTTGTTTGGAAATTCTATATATTTAGTGCAGAAAATTTGTGTGAATAATGGTTAACAACCGTTAATGGTTTGGATTTTGTTGAACATCTTCTGAAAGAAAAACTTGTACGTGACTATTGATTTTTAGAAGAAAAGGAACTTTCGTTCTTTGCGAAAGAAATTATACATTTGAGATATAAGTAGTAGTAATTTGGAGTAAGTACGTTATTTGTATGTATATTATAGGTTAAATTATATAATAATTTTCAAGTTTTCTTGAATCAATAAAAGTAGAGTCCCTCGTATAATACACACTTTAGTAGGTAGCTGGTAATTGGTATCTGTCATCTCGTAGATTATTTCTATGGCCTAAACTAGAAAGTTAAAAGCAGTACCTACTTAACTTTTTTCAATGACAGGTTTGTACTGGGGCTCTACCATGAGTTTACGCAAAGTATTAGTTAGATTCTACATTCGCAGAGACGAAGGGCGAACAAGACGCATAAATCTAAATCTAAATAGGTATAACTCAAAGGTGACTGACTGAGTAACTGACTGACTGACATAGTAATCTATCAACGCACAGCCCAAACCACTGGACGGATCGGACTGAAATTTGGCATGCAGGTAGATGTTATGATGAAAGCATCCGCTAAGAAAGGATTTTACGAAACTCCACCCCTAAGGGGGTAAAACGGGATCCACGCGTACGAAGTCGCGTGCGGCCGCTAGTATGTGTAATAATTTTTATTCTATTTCAAGGGCTATGAAAATTACTAATTTGTTTAGCTACTACATCTTCGTTTATCGTATGCCAGATACTTGGTAACTGAAATAATCTACAGTTTCTCACATTTTTAAAAGGTTTTAATAAATGACAGTTATAACTTAATGATGTAGAGTTTCAATTGGTGTCATAGAACTAAATTAATTTATACGTTAAATCTCGGATGTTTCAAGAGTTCTAGATATTTCAAAGAGAAATAAAAACAATTGAATGAGATGTTTTTTGAGGCAGAACTTTAATTTCTACGTAGAGGAAGTGTATATTATATCAAATCTATCTGAAATGAGAGCTAATCTAGCACACGATAATTAAGTCTATAGATGAACAAAGACGAGATTGGCAGTTCTTAATAAGGTAATAGTGATATTAACAATTAGGTGGGGTAGCGCTTGTAACGGAGTTTTCAGGAACGATTGAATTGTGTTTTATTACGTCATAGTCAAAACTTAAAAGCTAAGAATCAAAATATCTTTACTTTTTCATAATATTTAAATCTCTTTTCGTACTTTATTTGAGGTTAAAAGATCTGCTATTGCCTTATTAAACAGCCATATGTATGGTGATGTGTTAATTCGAAAGAGACCGTGAGTAAAAACCCTTTAAGTTTCTAGTAAGCATCGTTATGAAAAGATTGTCACTACTAGAACCTACTTTTGTGGGTGGTCGCCGAGTGTGCACTTAGAATTAATCGTAAATGTAGTTAGCTGAGCTTTAATCTAAATTTATATTTTAGAGTTAGCCTATTTATTAACTCGTGTTAATTATAAACCTGACAGAATCAAGATTTACGGTCAACGTGAAGCGCCTTACGCTGTCGGTGTGATGAGTCAGTGAGTGAGACCTTTACGCGTTGAAATAAACTTCATAAGGTTTTTGTTATTGCGTTTGACTGACAGCGTGTGAGGAAATATATTAAATATCCGATATTAATTGCAGTTTGATGCCTCAAAGCCAATTAGATATTTGCTAAAAAAAAAATTCAATTAGTGAGTACCTGTTACACCAACATGCTAGACGAGGGTGCAAGCAACTCACATTTATATCATTTTTAATTAATATTGCTTTGACTTTTATAATTGAGTAAAATAAAGTTTAATTATTTGCGATACCTATATGGCATTGAAGACTGAATAATTTAAGAAAGTCGATAATAAATCGAGTTTTCTGAGAAGTGATGATTTATTTGTTTATTGAACTTTAAAAACTTTTAAAAAGTTCTGTTAAATTCTGACGAGTGCTAAAGTACGCTGAAACCGAAACGCAAACGAAAACAGCAAGATCATAATTTATGTTTCATTTTTCATTCGTGGTCTGTCTCAGTAGTTATGTACATGTATTAGTGTGTGAGTGTATTTACATAGGTAATACGAGATATTGTCGTTGCAGTAGACCGGCTGAAGTGTAAAAGAGATGGATTTAATGATTTCGGTCCATGTTTGGAATATGCTAAGAGCAATTCGATGACGGTTGCTGTTGGAAGCTGGTACGAGGAGTTTTGCAGAGGTACGGCCATGTTGCGGCTTCGAACGGACGGCGGGAAATCGCGGCCGCCCATGGGAGGCGTGCGGCGCCGAGCCGTGCGAGAGGGATGGCGCGACGCCGCCTCCCGCGGCGCGAGAGGGACGGGTGCGAGGCGGCGCGACGCAGAGGGCGTACGACCTCGCGGCCGGCACGCACTCCTGTTCCGGTCGCGTCGACGGGCGGCCGGGAACCCGCGCCTTCGCATACTGACTCCGCACGCTGCCTACGCCGACTTTTCTCCTAGTACGTTTTTTGAATGCGCGTCGGTAACAGCGGGCACGTGATACGCCCGCGGCCGCAGCTGTTTTTTTCTCTTTCGCTCGAGTTTGTGACAGCTGAGTGTCGCGCGCGATCGCGCCCATTTCCCGCCAATTCCAGTTTCTCAGGGAAAACTAAAAAGTAAGGCGAGACTAGAAGTTTTTGGCGCGAAATGTGCGTTTCGCCGGCTCACTCAAAAGGAATGCTACACAGTGGTAAATGTTAAGATGACGGCGCGGTTATTAGTTTGTGAAGATTGTTAAGCTGTGATTGACGGTTCGCATTAACTTGATAACTGTTTAGGAAAAGTTTCTTGTAATAATGGATGACTGGGAGCGACATGTAACTCCACTCCTTCAAGACATGGGCTGTTCCAGCGAGGACGCTCAAGATGACTTCTTTAATCAACAAGATGTAAGTGAAGAATACCGTGATTAACCTTCTTACACATGTTGCTGATAGTGCCTTTATCATTTACAGCAAATCTGTAAAGCTTACTTTCATCTTCCATGTAGTTCTAAGTCACTAAACAAGAAAACTTTTCAACTTCATACAAAATCCTTTCTATACCTTCTTCTGTAAAGGAAACTGGGTAAAACCTTAAAGCATCGTTAGATATCTTACCTTATGCTAGTATGCACAAGCACCATCACAAACTTTCATGAACGTCATCAATATAATCGTCGTGGAAAACCAAAACGCAGCGCGTTTGACAACATTTTCCGGGAACCATAACACAACCACTTTCACATACACGCTTGCACATTAATTAATCACCGGGAGATATTTTTTCATTGAAATAAAAATTAATCAGAATACTCATGATATAAGTGGGTAATTAAATTTACTACAAGTTTCTGTTAAAATTTATGATGAAGGAAATTCATTTTCATATCGCTGAATAATATATTAAGGAAAAGAAACTGCCCTAATTACATATCGATCTTCTTCATACTCAATATTATGAAAAAAAACATTAACGTGCATCGAATATCACCTAATACTGCTGCATGTTACTTCATTTGCATATAAGTTGTTAAATATTGAACGCATAAATAAATTCACATGAAGTTAGCCACCAGTATCTGCTTAGGTGAAAGATAAGTTATATGTATATGTCGTTACTTTCCAAGTTAAATTAGGTATCAACATTTAATCGACTACCTGAGTAGCAGCTTCATTATGAAGAAAAATTCTGAAACCTATTCTGGCATTATTATCCAAGTATGAATCTTCTATCGAGAATAGATTCAATCCTATGATTGTTATAGCTATTCAGCTTCAACCAATCACTTATTCAATCCATGCTCAAGTTATGCAGAGTTATAATCCTGGAAAGATGTTAGAATTATTTTTTGCACATCGTTATAAATAATGATACGGGCTCTGAAATACTTTAACTGAGCAAAGTTTGGAGTTAGCCTAGATTGACTACATTGATTAAAGTCGTTTAACGTAGCAGTCTCAGTAGCGGGCATTAGTTTTTATACTTACACGAGTAATTGCGAACCACTAATTTTAATCAATTAACGGCTACCTAAGTAAACTCCGACAAACTTTACTTCGACATTACGTTACTCCGACAGTTCTGAATATCGACATGACTTTACTTCGACACTACACTACTCCGACAAAGAATATTCGCCTTTGTCTAAGTAGTGTAGTGTCGAAGTAAAGTCATGTCGATATTCAGTAGTGTCGGAGTAACGTAATGTCGAAGTAACGTTTGTCGGAGTTCAGTTTTTGAGCCAAATTTTATTTTAATATCATGTTGAATATCATGTAAAACTAGTCATTCCGCGAAAAACACTTGTAAACAAAAAGATGGTCATAGGAGTATAAAAGTTATTTGTTACTAATTTTTATTCTTTATTTTTATATTTCTCAGAAACTTTTGTAAATGATGTCTCTACTTACAATATATGCAGATTTTATTTAAGTTTGAATTTCATGATAAGTTTAGCTGCAATTTAAAAATACCCACTGAAAACAGTAGTAATTCAGGAATAACTTTCCCGAATTTTCCGAAAAGCTTTAAAAGTTTAATATTTTTAATTCAAATTAGTACTTCAGTGCAAAAAAAATGCTATTTATTTATGGGATAACTTTATTACATGCATATTAATTCACAATCAAGTAAACTACATACATAAAATTACAAACATGGGTAAGTATATTGTGACTCTCAGAAAAATTGACATCGAAGCTTATCACGCGATAGATATAGATAAACATGCTAATAAGTATATTTAAGTATTCTTACTTGACAACAAATAGAAATAATATAAGTAACAAATAAAAAATGTACGAATCTCTCGTTATTTATGTCTTTTTTTTTGCTGTACGGTCTCCCCAGTTTATACCGAATGGGACATCTCAATTTTGCACTAGAATAAAAAAACCGGGTGCTGAAAAAGCGTGTTACGCAATCCACAACAATCGTGAAGTACCAATTAAATTGTTATTTATTAGTTTTCCACTTCAGAAGAAACCCATTTTAATTAGGTATATACTTTTCCAAGTACTTTGTGGTGTTAACCTTGCCGTGTAAAAAATATAAAATAAATCTATGATTTCCAGGAAAGGCTTCAAAGTTATTAAATTTTATATTAAAAATAATTAGTCTGTAACGTAGTCTCAAGGCGTTGAATTATGTTTTATTATAAAATGCAGAAAATGTTACTCGTATTTTAGAATTGATCTTTCAGGGGAATACTATAATTAGACCAATGTGAGTGAATCAGGAGTAATTTTTTACGTTAAGGCTGTGGCCACACGTGTGTCGTGGCTCGTGGCCCGGCAGGCAGCGTGCGTCCACGTTATTTGCTCGGTGGGTGTCAAACCCAACATTATAACAAAGCGCCAGTAAATGGTCCATTATGATTCCATGTGATCGACATCACGTCACATTTAATAGATTCAGATGACATGTTGTCTGAATAATAACATGACCAAACCAAAAATTAAATAAAATTTACAAATGAGGAGGTGGTCGCTGATGCAGAAGGTATTTTACGAGTTTAGTGAACAACATTTTTGGGCGGGTTTGAGAAAATATGGCAGAAACGTAGGGAAGAGCGCATTGATTTTAAAGAAAATATTAATGTTATCTTTCCGATCGTAGGTACCTCTTTACTGTTATTTCATGTTTCTTATCCCCAATTAAAACTAAAAAATAATGTTCAACTTTTTTTCGAGGTAAAGCTGCGTTTTATTTTGATTGGTTTATTAGTTTTTGCAACCGTCTTTGCCTATATGGATTTCGGCTACTCACACTCGACCTGCAAATGATAAAACGATCGCAGATTCTAAACAAGACTGAAAAGCAAAACTATAAATTTTCATGCCCCTTTAGAAAAGATTGAAAACTTTCATTCCATATAAGAGATGAAATCTTCTCTAAAAGTTTTTTTGCGAAATAGTACTCTATAGTAGTAGGATACTTCCTATCTGTATATAAAAATTTAAGCGTTAATCCATTTCATAATTTAAATTTTTACATAAATATGCGCGGATTTTCCTAAAATCGAGCAGACTGCTGAAAATTCTGAAAGTTTTCAGAAAAAATCTGTTAACGAAAGCAATAGCTATTATTTTTTACGACACAACAACAAAGATGGTTTTTACCTTTTGCTAGAGTCTAGCAGCTAGACAAATACTAAGATTTAAAAAGGGTTTTATTTACATCTACTAAAAATAAATAAAAATTAGTTTTGAATTGTTTTAGTGTTCACCTACCTACCCACGTTAACTTATTTAAAAATGTTTTAGTAATAGAATGTGTTTCTTTAATTGGCTTATGTTCAAGTTGTATTTTCCTGCACATTTATGTACAATTTAATGCTGTTGAAACATTGTTAAACAAATAAAATAAAATAAAATAAATAAAATAAAAAAAATCACTCCTTACCTACCTATTTCAGTAAAAGTTAACAGGAGTTCATTTTTGCTACATTTATGTTATCATAACCAGAGTTTTAACTAAAAGGTTATTTTCAAACAAATCCCGATTCTCAATGGCTATAGATTTTTCGACAAGTGGCACCAAATTGCCACGTAAGCTTTTTTTAGAGCTTTTTAGTATTTTTTTGCAGATTTAGGGCTTTGACTTATTGACCAGATGACAAAGGTTTCCTGATTTTTAGAGCGCTTTCACATATAGGCGTTTTTGTACTCGTATCCATGCATAATATGTAGCGCAGCTGCAGCGCGACTTAGAAGCGCTACAGTCGCGCGACTAAAACGCCTAATTGTGAAAGCGCTGTTAAGATTTGTGCAGCTTCTTTTCAGCACTAGCCTTTTTGCTGTCACGAACCATTGGTAGAGTTAATACTGGGACGTGTAAAAGTGCTTTTTAAAAGTCTACTTGCAAAAATAAATGAGTTCTAAGAGTTTTATTATTCTCCAGAATGAGTATCAGTCAAACATCGTAAACAAAGCCTGCAAGAAACTGACTGGACTGATGAATGTCTGACTGTATTGGGAACTATTTTCATCTAAAAGCGCCATAATTTCGGAGATGGCAATTACAAGTTAGTAAAATGACACGTATCGGGAAATCAGTGCCATCATTTCTGATAGAGATTACATTTCAAGTCTAAGTGGAGTTTCAAACTGAGTGCAAAGCTAAAGGAATTAGACTTCAGAGGCATTTAAATAATAAAACAAATCAAATATTGATTCATATCAGATGAAAAACTAGTTAGATTATTGAATAAAAACACAATTTTAAACAAATTGACTTCACGATATAACGTTACGCGTTGCCGTCATCACGGGTTGAGTTGTTCCAGTATAAAATCAGATTTGAGACGGTTGCCATGTGGCAAGGTGCCCGGAGCCCACGTACTGCCTCGTACCGTACAGTTAGATAGTAATGCTTAATTGCCTGAGTAAGTGCGTCGTTCACCGCAACATTCGCGTCTCTACAACGCTGTCTTTACTAAAACACGAAACCGTTATTGGATTCTGAATCGGATACGTTGGCTAACGGTTTGCGGGTACGAAGTTGAATAATTTTAGAACGCTAAAACGATTAGTACGTTGAAATACTAACGTTGATTTTATTCCGGCACGGCAGCGGTCAAGATTAAAATCTACGATAGAAAACAATGGAATCGATAAAAAAACAATTTTTTAATGGGATCGTCACATGTTCCAATGACTTTTCAAATAATCAGAATTTAATTACTAAAATCAAACAAGATGACCTAGATTCGGTAGTGTATGTAAATCATATACATCAGCTAATAACGACGCTATAAAACATAGTGTAGTATTGTCAACTATGCATTCCGTGTTAACAGATGCAACAATAGATAAGTTCAGAACCCCAAGGTAATTATCAAACGTACCTTGTCATTTCTGGCTCCGTAAATAACAGGTTATCGTGACACTCACATAGCCAACCCTAGTTACAAAGAAATCATGATTATTTTTTATACTATCGTTTGTGTTAATGTACTAGTAAGAACGTATGTTTGTTTCTTTGTTGTGGAAAATTCATACCTTTTGTTCAATTTACGACTGTTCAAAGACACATAAACCATGTATTCACGCCAATAAATAGCTTGCATCAAGATGATCATAATGATAATGAGTCACAAGAGCAAGATTAGTAAAAATAGATGAGTAGTTAAATAAGAATAGATCGGTATTGTGTCCACTGGAAATATATTCACAATTGATGTGCCAACAAATTTCTAATTAGTCAAACTTGTATGCATTAGTATCTGATATTGGCGTCCGCAACGTTAATTGTCATATTACAGTCGGTAATTGTAAAATAGATCTGTGTCAGTTTGTATGCGGCGAGCCTTAAAGCTCGCGTGATCTGAAATGTCAGTTGATATGTGTGGACACGTCGCCCATATAATAAGCACGCCACAAAAAGTTAAGCAGAGGTATTAAGCGGCCGTTCGACGATAGAGCTCAATAAAATGTTTGTGGTTGTACGGTTGGTTGTATGACGGCGTAGGTACATTTTGTAAAATGAAGGAGAACATTTTTTTAAGATGATTAATACACTTGTGTCAACCTTAATACTTTCATAAGCGCTTAATGGAGTTTCATTAAACACTTATTAAGCGCTTTTACGGTTTTCAGTCTCTTTTAGCTTTGTTCTCATAGCCAAATACGAATTCTCCAATACATAACATGTTTTTAAATGTAAGTACTCGTACTTAATAGCTCTTTAGTAATTCTGTTGATAGTTCATTCCTGAAAGCCATAATATGGCATACTTAGCGCTACTCTGCAACTCCGTCGTCAATGTTTACGATACGATTATCGGGAAATAAAAACGAAGCCATTTCCTCTGATCATTCCATTGCTACAATCTTTTTGCAGCGTTTAATGATACGTTGCAAAAAGATCTAGCAATGATCTTTGATAAATATTGTTCAAATATAGTATTGTTTTATAAAAACTTCAATTAAAGAAATTGATCGTAAGATTAACGTCCATTTAGGCCATCATAATTATGTGCCTTAGAAGCATTACACAGCTAGTCTTAGTTACACGCGTATAGGTTTCGAATCACTAAAGGAATTGTCTGGGCTAGGCACTAAGACATAAGACATAAGACACCTATCCTGATGCAATAGGATCCAGGAGCTTCGGCAGTCAGTTGCTGTGGAAATTCGATGTGACTGTGGAGACGGTGGAATGCGTCTATACCGTAATTTGATTGAGGAGATTCTGTAGATTTCGAGAAACAATGCTGGATCATGGCTCTACCTTTGTAAGCACTACACTACTGGGTGGGTAGAATCTCTAAAATGAGATACTTTGCGTTCTTCTGAAACATCACGTTTCAGGAATGATAGACCTAGTCAGCTTAGAAGCTTGATAGTAAAAAGTATGCCTATAAAGCACTACAAAAATATATTGGTCAATGCAGACTTTCTGGTCTACTTCGTCGTCACAACCTTAGTTAAAACTGGAAAATATCAGCTATCGTTATGGAGTCCAGACCATAGACAGTGGAGTTGTTTGTACCCACGCAATACATCGATATTAAATTTCTAATTTACATGTGCAGTAAACAACTTACAGATTTAGGTTGATAGGAAAATTAATCCTTTCTCTAATGAAAATTTCTGTTAAATTGGCACAAAATCATTTTCAGCGTGGGCTGTGGTGTATGTATATTGTATAGTCTAATGGGTCCGCATTGTGGTTTATGCAGGACACTCGTGGAATGTTCATTCGTGTATTGTCTTGTCTAAAAGCCATATAAATCTATAGATCATTTTATAGTATTGGGTCATGTCTCTTCACCCTGACTTGCAATATGCATTTATTAGAAGCCATGACACTTTTGGCAACTTGGCTATTGTTAACTTTCTCTGTTTGACTGCAGAATCAAAATCTGACTTCATAAACTTCCTAAATAGGCAAAATAAATCCTGTCTTATTTCGGTTTTATTTAAAGGAAGCTGATAACAGGGTAAACTTTCTATAAGTTTACAAAATTAACAGAGTTAAAATATTTTTCGAATAAATAAATGATTAGATTTAACCGAGCTTAAGCGAAAATCATAAAAGGGGAATAATAAACAGCGAGGTCACTGTCTGATCATCTGTGCATAATAAAATGACCCCTCTTGACCCTTAACCATTGTGTCCCGAGTTTACTCAATTATCCTCAATGTTACTGATTATGCAACAACGAATGAATAATGCCAATTTCTTTTGTTGACCAATTGCTCGAAAGTGTACACGACCCGGTCACTCAGGATGCAGTGACACTTCTGTAAGTGATGTTACAAATACTGTCTATTAAACTGACGCATTAGTGTCTAATAGCTTTAACTTAAGTAGTACCGTGAGAACGCCTTAGAGTTCAGGTGGTAGGAAATGTGCTTCGGACACGTGTGTTTTCCAACCGTTTGCCTACCCGCATTATTTTACTCAAGAACCGGTAATTTTAATGAAATTCTACACTTTACTGCAGCTGTGCCACACTCCGCTGGATACATACGTGGTGGCCGAATAAATTTCATACACATCAAAACGCTTTTTGAATTTTTAAACAACAGGTTGCTAATAATTTTATAACAAACGCACTAATAGTTCAATCCTTTTTGCGACTTGAGACTGTCTGAGCTGTTATACAGGGTGGAATTTTGTAATGCCACCTGAAGGGAAAGTACTCTTAATACTGTAAGATAATTTTACGCAAAGAAAACATTTCTTTATTTTGAAAAGAATGAAAATTACATTAAAAGATTTTCGAAAATTCGTGTGCCACGCCACACCCGAGAATGTAACCGACTAAAATCTGTTAAAAATTTTACCCTGTATTTTTTTTGCATCGATCGTTAGGGTATTATAAAGATGAAATCTCTTTAGCATACCTACTTGATACATCAAATGAAAGGAAATCTTAAAAAATGGTATAGTACAGGGGAATTTTCGAAAATTTTCGGAAAATCATTGAATGCAGTTCACTTTCTTAGAAAAAATAAAGGAGAGTTTCCTTTGTGTAAAATTGTCTATCTACAGTATTTAGAGTACTTTCCCTTTAGGTAGGGATTACAAAATTCCATCCTGTTTTTTTAACAAAGGGGACGACTTATCTTTATCCACAATCGAATTCATCTTTTTTATAAAATATCGAATTACTTCATAAAAAGCTCGTGTCTTAACATTTTTAAATATAATATTGCATTTTAGATGTCCTAAAGATTTATACAGGATGTTAGGTAAAAGGTATATGAGCCGACACTAGCCCATGTTAACATGCGCATATAAATGGTATGGTGAACTCAGAAAATTGATATCTCCATTTTAATTATTTTAATTTTCATACAAATCAGATTTTATAAAATTTATTTTGTATGAAAAAAAAAATTATGATATCTAATTTTTGACTTCACCATACCATTTATATGCCCATGTTAACATGGGCTAGTGTCGGCTCATATACCCATTTACCTAACACCCTGTATACAAAATAATTTATTTACTAGATAATATAATTAATAATTATTTGAAATCAATTAGTAAACTAAATAGAAATTGTATGGCAGTCGTATTATGATAGTTTGTAAAATTTTAATAAGACACATTAAAATATTAATTTTCATCACATATTTTATTAAAAATGCGATAATGCGATAAACAAACACAAACAAGATCCAAAACGAAAACTTAACCTTCGGAAGGCAACAGGGGTGACCAGTGACCCCACTAGTTCAAAAAAGTCTTCATACGTTTAGATGCAGTTGTTGTGTCTTTCTGTCGTTTGGTCTATTATCTAATTGGAGGGAGAGCTATCAGTCGCATGCGTCAACATATCGCGTTAGGTTCATGTTTTTGATATTTTGACACTGCTGGGGTGACTCATCACCCCTGTTGCCTTTTACGTATACTTTATTTTTTCGTGTTGCTAAAGTAAATGGTTGGTTTTGGAGTAAAAATGGCTTTGTTTTCGGATGATCAAATCGAAAAAAACTTTCATGGACTTGCTGATGTCAATTCCTATGTTTAAACGCTGCTCAGATGATAATAAGATTTCTAAAGTTGAAGACAATAATCTCAGTTCAGTCAGAGGAGGAATACTTTATTCCCAATAGCGAAAATTGTTACGACGGTGACGTCATCGTCGTAACAATTTTCGCTACTAGCACAATTCAAACAAAATGTGCTACTATGTAAGAACAGACATGTTTGGTCTTCTTGGTTTCATCACCTTGGAGTCAAACACCTCGACGAAATATAGTAACTCTTGCGAGAGATGCGAGAATTATAGAGCAATTACACATGGCATTCTAAATATGAACTAGGGACCTCCTGAGGGCGTACCTTCAGCAAAGCTACAGAAGCAGGCAAGGTGAGTGCTGTGTCAAAGAAAACTGGACAAAAAAGTTAAAACATCTCGTATCAAATGTCAACTACCCTCATGCCCTGAAAATCGAAAAGATATTTGCTGTAACTGTGCTTTATGTTAAAAAATAATTTATTAAAAATATATAAACTGTTAAATGAAAGCATTTTTAGTTTTATAATGAAACAAAGTAATAGATCTAATCATTAATAAGCTTGATTTTTCATTACAAAGCTATTTTATTTCAAATTATATTTGTGGGGTGACTGGTCACCCCTGTTGCCTTTTACGTATACAAAAAAAGTGTTGCCTGCCGAAGGTTAATACCACAAGGATTTTAAAAACAATAAAAAACTTTCGCAATAGTGATGAAAAAAATATGTAGCTCTTACCTACAAAAGAAAACCATTCGGGTCTAAGATTAAGTTACTATCAATCAAACTAAACACTATCCCAACAAGATGTTTGTTAAGTCAAGGCTACGTTTGTCGATCGATGATCCCACAAATACTGTTACTACGGTTTGTAGTGGCCACTAATAGAGTTTCAGCTATTTTTTGATGCAACCAATTGAGGAGAAACTAACTAGGTTGTAAGAAACCAGTAGATCTATTCCCGTAAATAATACGATGTACTTAACTTCACATTATATTGCCTCATTTTTAAATACAATTCATCACATAGCACAAAAGCGCGGGGAGAAGTCTACGCCTCGTCTCTAATTTGACGTTTCTAGTGTGACATTAACATTACGTCAATTCGACGAGCTCATTGGCTAAAACGATACCATTATTTTAACGTTTTAGATTTTTCACAAACAGTACTTACCCCAATAATATTTGAACGATGTTGTAAATTCATCGTTACGGAGGGCATATTATGAGCCCGACCATTCTTATCACAGAAAGCCCCGTACTTGTTGCTAATGTTTCATACGGATTATGGTTAAATTGATCGTGAGCCGAGCGTTAGAATGGCCCGGGCCAAAAATACGGAATACCTATATAAATAAAGTTTTCTCTCTAACAATCACACTTACCTACTACTTAGCGCCAAACAAAGCGGAGCTTGTAATATGGCGACTAATATCGGATGTATATGCTTAAATAGGAATGTAATATTTATTATAAATATAAAGTAGTCCATAGCTTTATTCATTCTGTCACTAAAATGGAAAACAAAATATTTGTTTACCATACGAGTAACGAGTACCTATTACTTGTGAAAGTTAAACCATTTGTAGAGTTCACTTGTTTGTTTCTTAATCAATCATGCATTACCGAATTCTTACATTATTAATTTAATAACTGGTGTTAGTAAACCAAACTTGAAAGAGTTTGTGGAGGACGCTATCACGTGTTTTTGTAATGGAGTGCAAAGGTTAGTGCAGAATGAAAAGCTCAAAAAAGTTATTGAAACAGACTCTACGGCTGCTGAGTTAAAGTCCAAAGTCGTAAGGAGCGACAACATCGACGAGCACAGTCTGTGCAACGAACTTTTAAGGCTTGCACACTTAGGGTTGACCGCGCGCCGTCACGCAAAATTGCATACCTTGGCCTTGTAGTGAGCGATAGTGCATATAGAAAACTTGTCATACAAAATGTAAATTAAATGATGCAGGTCTATTTTGAACTTATGTAAGAGAAACTGACAATCGCAAAATTGTTTCAATAGTTGTGTTAACCGCGTATCAGCAAGTTAATTTCAAGTGAGAAATTTAATGTCAAAATCCAGTTGTAAAATTTTGGAAATACCGAAAGTAATCAGTCAAGAAGTTGGGAATCCCCCATCAAATCCTTTAGGCCCGGTTTCTATCAAGGCGGAGTGATGCGGAGACGTGAGGAGATGAACCGCGAAGCTGAAATATTGCTATCTATAAAACACCGCACCGCTCCGCAAATCTCCGCACCGCTCCGTTCTTCTCCGCACCGTGCCGCTACCGCTGTCAATAGAAAAACAAGAGCGCCTGACATTTTTCCGATCTTCTCTTCTCTTCTCCGCTCGACCCATTTCCACTGAAGCATAGCGGAATGGAGATGTGCAAATAATGGAGTCTGATTGGTTATTCAAAAAACTTCTCTGCTCCGCTCCGCCTTGGTGAAAACCAGGCCTAAGCAGTCGCGGTAACAATTTATTTCTATTGTGTCTCAATTCGTGGATACTTGAGGATCAAGCATTGTCGGTTGATGATATAAATGAAAAAATAAAACAACTTTTCATAAAAATGACACGCTCTACCTTGACCAAAATGCCTTCTGAAAAGAGACTGAGATTCCTATTTACAGAGACGCTGAGTGAGATCTCGATTCAAACTAAGGTATATACTGGGTGGAAACGTTAAGTGATCTCACTCGATTATTTCTAAACTATACAAGATATCGAAAAACTGATTACTGATTCTGAAAGTGCTTCACAAGCTCTTTCAAACGATACCAATAATAGGTTACAGAATAAACTGAATCTATCCGAAAATTCAATGTTTCCAGTTTCCATACATTTAGTAAAACCACATAATATTAAAAACTATACAAGATATTCAAAAACTGGTTACTGATCACTTAAATTAAACTTTGACCGATCATAGGCTTAGGTATTAATCGCATCTACATATACAGGGTGGAAACGATAAGTGATCTCATTCGATTATTTCTAAACTGTACAAGATATCGAAAAACTGATTACTAATCCTGAAAGTACTTCAGAAGCTCTATCCAACGGTACCAACAATATGTTACAAAATAAACTGAATCCATTCGAAAATTCAATGTTTATAACTTCCATACATTTAGTACAGCCACAGTCATGGCACTCATGTCTTGTTAATATTATAGCAAGTAAACCCTAAAACCAATGTTTTCCAATAATAATTTTAATTAAGAATGCAATTTACGAGTTCATTTTAAGTGTTTATTATTTAATTAAAAAAATTCACACTTCTTTTATTGTTTGCCTGCCATACATTTAGTATGGAGGCTGAAAACATAAAATTTTCGGATAGATCCAGTTAATTCTGTAACCTAATATTGGTATCGTTGGATAGAGCTTCTGAAGTACTTTCAGGATTAGTAATCAGTTTTTCGATATCTTGTACAGTTTAGAAATAATCGAATGAGATCACTTATCGTTTCCACCCTGTATATGTAGATGCGATTAATACCTAAGCCTATGATCGGTCAAAGTTTAATTTAAGTGCTCTACACACCATGCCATATGCATGGTTTAGTATGAGAGGCTTTCTTTTCTTTGTTTAAAAATACTTTCCATGACTTTTGACAAAATAGTGTGGTGTGTGGACTGCAATAAAGGTTCTTGAGTATCGTCTCAGATACAGGCATATTGATCCTTGAACTTATTTTGATGTAGGTACCAGACTTATTTCGGCATTCTAGAGTCAGTAAAGAAGACCAAATGCCTTATAGTTTAAAGGTCCGTTGTTTCCTTTATTTTCCAGAAAAAAAAAACCGTTGTATGTGGCTTCGCTCTCATGGATATAGTAAGTCGATTTAATGGAAACGTATATTAAGAAATTCTTGGGAAAACTGCTGTCTCTAACAAATATTTACCCACAAATAGGATTTTTTTCAACGAAAAAATGCCTATCCCAACTTACATGCACAAAGTCAATAAATCAACGATTTTAATCAATATTGAAAGTCACGTTTACTGAAAAATGGGTTTTTTGGCATTAATCTTTAACAATTTCACATTATTTCGTGGACTATCATTGAAGTTAAATCTAGCGGGTAAAAAAGACGTTCTGGGAGTCTCTTGCGCAAACAAGGTCGTTATTTATTGTCATATCATAATTATTCATACGTACGCAAAGTGCTTTGTCTACACTAACACTCATAAACTTCTTACTTAAGAAGCCTAAAATATACAAAAGTATTCATCGATGAGTGAATAAATTATCATTTTTCATATTTTGCTTAGAATGCGCACCTATATTAATATACTGACGCAAATACAATACTCATGTAATATGCTAAACAATACAAAAAATATAAGCAATGGGTGACACATTCCTCAAAAAAGTTTACTAATACCTACCTATTAAGTAAGTATGTAAACTAATAACTGGGATTAGAAAAGCAGTTTTCTAGGTATATTATACTTACAAATTGTATATGCCATTTCTATTTTACTGTAACATCAATGGGTTAAATCTAGACAAGACCACTGCGGAGCTGAATTGCTTAGATTATAATACTTCTATGCCCTGCCGCTGCGTCGTTTAATCCCATGTCAAATTAATGACAAATGCAAATGATGATGATTATAATAATTCTGACTGCTATCAGGTTCAAGATGTTATAGTAAACTGACTTGTAGCGTTTTAAAACCAACCGTTTACGTTAATTAGCTTGAATGGTGAGTGCATCTATTATACATACATTGGTTGGTAATTACAGGGATGTAATTGGAAAATCTCAATTATTTGGTAGTTATGACGGATGGTATATTAATAATTTTGCTCTATAAGGTCCGGTTTTATTAGAATACTGCTTTAAAAGGGGTGATGCTGTGCAAATACGACAGCTCTCCCTGTGGGACCTATTTTGGTAGAAACATGAACATTCAAATTAACCAATCTATCACCCGAACGCTGGATGCGCTGTTTCTTTTGTTGAGCTCAGACACATTGATTAAACCCACTAGCGTCTGACTGCATCTGTGGGTGGCTGCCAATGAGCTTCGGTCCTTTTTTCATTCTCTGACAATAGCTGTTAACATTTAAAAAAGTGTAAAACTGATTTAATAATGCATCATTCTGTATCGGACTATCTATCAGTATCTGCTAAATGAAGAAACAATGATTTAGGTGGATATTAAACACTTGATCGTTAAACTACTAATATATGTACAATATTGCTTTAGTGGCTTTTTTCTCATTTTTTCATTTCAGTCAATTATATACTTACTTCTTTCATGTCAATTATATAGTTAGCAAAATTGTACTGATTGATGATGATGTATCTATGTAACTGTAATGATCTTATGTTAGCAAACGTAATTAAACCAATTAATTAAAAGAAATCACTGGATTTTATGTTTGGGCTGGTTTGGTAATATAAACCGTATCTTGTGTACGCACTCCGAACATGAGTACACATGTATCCTTGCCATTGAACTCGAGTAGTTTTATTGATATGCATCTGAGAACATCACGCTATATGGGATAACAACACAAACATTGCGGGGAAAATATTGCAAGAATGCCAATTACCAGAATACCGATAGCAACGAAAAGAGATCGACAAACGAGAACAAATTGTAAAGGAATTTGTTCGTTGCGTGTAATGAAATATACGAAACAAGTTGTCGATCGAATTAGCATCGTGCGCACGGAGCGGCGGACGCGACGTTCGTTAAGCGCTGTCGTTCGCTATCTCCTTATCAAGGTATAACCTTTCCGTGGTGAGTGTTATTATAACATTTAATATAATAACATAAATGATAATGAGGCCGCCGCTGGTGTATGATAATTACAATATTAAAAGTATAAATAATTCAATGGGCTATCGACGGTGGATGCACGCGACGGACTTCCGGAGAGTATGCCCCGATAATAATAAATGCAGTTTCGTTCCCGTGGCGCTTGACGAACTACGAAAATTATATAATTACCGAGGATCTAAGTGGCGTTGTTACGGTAGGACATGTTATGCCACCAGACATCTCGCACCTCGCCGGCCTAGACTGCCAGAGGCTTCGTCACCTGGTCATTGAGACGTGTTACTTATTTATTACATGCTGTCCGTGTTTTATAATTCTGCATAAGCATCAATATGTTTATACTACCGGATAAATATTTTTTAAGGGCCTGATAATATTAAAGTTCCAAGTTTTCGTTTGTCTGTAAGTCGAGAAGACATACCCTTTTACTCAAGGACAAGTAGAGTCAAATTGCAATTAAAATCAAACTAATGTTCCTGCTGGCCATTGCGGCGTACAAATCTAATACAACGAATACTACTTAGAAACTAGCGTCAGTAAATACAAGTTTAAATATTGAGTGCTTATCTTTGATTTAAACTTATAAAAAAATACAATATCTAGGTCTTAGAACACAAAGGAAAACAATAAAAATTTGAGGTTACATCACTTTATAAGTATGAAAGAACATCTATTTGAACCAAAAAAAATATTAAAACCGACTTACACATTTTTGTTACAACCTTCAAACTAAAACCCCTGAAAGTGATATACTCGTGAGAGAAGGAGAAGGGGAAAAAGAAATGTAGAGATTGGGCGCGAGGGAATGTAAATACATCGATTCGCAATAGATCGATGTTTCGTAAACAAGATCCTTAACTATACAATTATAAAATTTGCAACTGTACTAAGTACTTCTTACTTAAAAAACGTGTTGGTAAAGTTTTGTCGCAAGTCATAGAGCAGTTGTTAATGATGCTCAATAAAGGTACAATTTACACTAGTACACAAGTAACTTACACTGACCTTTACTCGTCCAATTTTTACACAATGTTCTTATTATTGAAGAAACTAAATTACAACTACATTACAATCCTTAACATATTTATTGAAATACGACTCACTATCTATAGACAACAATATCTTTAAGAATTGTCAATATTAATTTATTTTCCTAATTTGTACAATATAGAATCCTGTGTGGTGTTCCATGAAATCTTTTCATTGCTTTTTTATTAACTATCTGAGTAGTTGCTATTAAAATAATAATCCATGATCCATCTATTAATGATTGCAAATTAAACAAGCAATTTTTTACTGCTGTCGGTTCTTGGGCGAACTATGTAATGAGGTCAGGGTAATGTCCTTTGTTTAAGTCGTGTGCATCACATACACATACGTCACACAGAAATGGCCATCAAATGTAAGGCAAATGGCAAAACATATAGACAAACAGTCAAAAGATTCGTTGTTTTTTGCTGGCGTTAAAACTTCATTATCATCATTATCATTTCAGTCAGAGGACGTCCACTGCTGCATGGCCTACCCCAATGATTTCCACAATGGCCGATTGGTGGCGCCATCCTGCTACTTTTATGAGGTCGTCGGTCCGCCTTGTAGGAAAATTATGCGCGCTGCGTTTTCCGGTACGTGGCCTGTACTCCAGAACCTTGCTGCTCCATTGGCCGTCAGTTCTGCGTACTACTAATTAAATTCAATAATATTTTTATTGTTTTGATAAATGAGATGGGACATGAGTAGGAGATGGCATTTTACTGCTGTGTGTTTAGTGAAACATTGTGTGTATCGATATTACCATTACCAATTTATAACGTACGTATTTGTTTTACAAATTAAATAATTGGCAATAACTAATTTTAATGTTACTTAAATATTCGGGTTAAATTTAACTTACTTACTTAGTCGTTTTCTGACCTTGTGGTTGGCATGCCTACCTACTTGCTCCATACATCGGCTGCGGTTGCAGATTTGAATCCCACTGGGAGTAAAATGTAAGAGCGAGAAGCACGAGCAATTAAATGTGTCGCCCGTATAAGTACATAATTGTTATTATGGAATTGATGAGTTAATGTGATGTTTTTTGATAAGTAATTTATTAGATATTTGTTCACTATGTTCCTAGAGACAATATTCAAGACAAGAGCAAGAGTTGTACCTAAGTTGTATGAAAATATACATAGTATGTATGTCATTTGATATATTGCTTGTACGAATTCGTCCGTATTAGAATAGGAATGTTGCTGAAGATGAAAGAAAATACATTCATTTGGCGCACTAAAAACAGCAAATTACAGAACTTAAACGTGTTGTATTGCTGCAAACTAGAGTAGCCGAAAGAAGATATTCTAGAAAGTTCTTAAATGGTCACGCATATCAAATAGTGTAGTCAGGCGAAAAGGTGGGAAGTCATTGGCTCCAAGCCGTCCTGGACCTTGCTCGTTGGAAATAATGGGAGGCGGAACGTTCAGGAGCGCACACGCACGTCTGAGAGCTGAAATGATAATGATGATTATCTAAATTTTAAAGTTTTCGTAAGTGTTCAGTATTAATTGTCCATAATTTACCATATAATTACTGCGCTTTATTCCATTTCAAAATTCATTGCTCAGTAAGATTATCCATTTGCATTGAAACCGTATAATTTGATTACGAGCAGTTAACTCGTGCGCGCCTGCTCATCAGCGCTGGCAGGGCACTAATAAATTAACAGATCGGCAGTTTGTACACTATATCACGTTTTTGCTTACATCCAAACAATTTGACAAATTGTTACATCGATTATGGTTTCTGTATTCGATTGTCGCGTCAATAGTTTGTACTTTGTGGTGGTTAATTTACTGTAGAGTCTACATTTTCTGTGGTTTTAAACATTGGATTAAGGTTATATTAAGGCATTGGAAATAAATGGTACATTTCGTCAGGTAATTTGTATTATTGATCAGTATTTTATTTAGTATGATATTAATTATTATTAACTTCGTTCCATATTCAAGTACGTGTTTAAGAGTGTCGTGTCTGCTTGTGTGTGTCCTTAGTGTTTTTATAAAGCCGAAGCAGTAAAAGAAAACTCATTTCACCTGATAATTGCCAGCCAGATATTCTAAAGCGAAGAAACTTGAGTTAGTGTGAGAAACCGGATAAGTGAAACACCTCTTTAAGTGAGACTAAACGCGCGTCCCTTCAGCCCAGCCACCCGTTTGACTTTAATTATTTATTCATTCACAAGTGCTTATATGGTGGAAATTTGTTATAATCATTTTCGAAAAACCTGAACGTACTCAGATAATTTATATTAAATATTTAAAATACAGCAATAAATAAAAATAATAAGTTACTCATTAATTTGCGAAAGGCTGGAGCGAGACGGGTGACGAAAGTATTTACCAGTTGGTGAGTGGATCTTGGTGAGGTCCAGCAAAAGTCAATATTCGCTTTAACTACAGGACCGTGAAGTTAATAGGGGTAGGGTTAAAATAGGGTGTTATTACTGAAAATATTATGTTAACAATCTTTTTAACGATGTACTTGTACACTACAAATTGATAAACATAGGCTCTTTTCTTATTGATTAAGGTGACCATATACTTAAAATAATGTTTGAGAGGTAAGTAAACAAAACGTTTTTATTGGACTTATCGGTATCTATTCGAGACAAAGACCTGCGTTTACGTATGCATTGACGGTGCTAGTTAATCATAAGGGAGGCTAAACAGGGCATAAATGCCGCCATCTACAAGTAAAAACATTACAAATTGACAGCATGTTGAGAATAAAGGTTATAACTTACTATGGCTGTCGCGGCTGACACCTGTACGTGATTAACTTCAACTTTTTCTGAAGGTCAAACGTCCGCGTTTAGGGTTAACTAGTCCCTAAGGAAAGTCAGGTTCAGTGTCCACGAGCACCCACCTGTATTAGGGTAATTCCAGGATACATGCCCCAGTGGGATAGGTGCCGCGATTTTAAGTACACTATGTTACAAGCAACTTAGCCTAAAGTTATAGTACGTATAATAGAAAGGGACCTCCCAGTACCACTTTTCGCCTCGCAAACCATCAAAGAGTGCGTTCGTTTAGACAGTGAGAGCAAAAATCTTCCGCGGCCAGACCTTTGCGAGCGTCGAAATAATATTGGTAAGTATTTTTTAAGGGATAATTTTTTTGTCAGCTGTAAAATGAAGCAGATTTTTATATGATTTGATAGACTATCTTATAAATTATACGGGATAGATATGTTTAATTCGATTTTAATTGTTATTATATTTTTTATTAAAAACGGCACCTATCCTATGGTAAAAGGATAGTTGCCTAATTTTTTTTGGGTATAGATGCCCTTAGGGCCATGTCCCATGCACCTAGGGGCATCTATCCTAACCTGCTCTTTTTGTCACAGGTAGCAAGTAAGAAGAAAAAAAGAATGTAGTACGGCTAACCTTAGGAAAGTAATAAATAGGGTGCCCTTCTGATCGAATTACCTTTTTACCCGACTGCGCTAGAAGGAGTAGTATTATTTTTAATAAACAATATTAAATTTCATTTTTAATTCATTTAATAACAAACAATCTTAAATAATAATACTTGGCTTATTTGATTTCAAAATGAATTTGATCCTTAGAATTAAAAAACTGTATTAACGAGTCATCTATCCCTGCATCAGGCATCTATCCTTTGAAGCAATCATACAGTGAGTCTTCTATCCCCCACATTAGGCGTCTATCCCACTTTTTAGAGGTCAATTAAAATGGTATTTACTCAGAATCGGTATAACTTAAACTAAAATAATTATAGTAATATCATAGACGAAAGACCAAAGTTTACAGATACTAAGGTCAAATTGTTGATAAAAACTTACTGACTGAGTTACAGAGCTGTTTCAAAAAGTGGGGCATCTATCCTGGACTTACCCTATATTAAATTAGTATTCAATATTCATTAAAAAAGCATAAAAAGTGCCGATGCCATGAGTTCAGTCATTAATATTATTTCTTTTGATAACTATTATAATATTCCGTTTTTGTTCTCGATCATCAAAAGTCAGAATATGCACGTCTATTACTTATATCTAATAAAAATTTGTATCAGACAAGCATCAATAACTAATAATTTTCTTGTTAAATGTTCATCAATATATGCATTTATAAGACGAATAATAATTATAATACCTAGTTGAAGTAATTTCGTATAATATAAATAGAGACCTAATAAGACTGCCTTATGTATGTAATCGCGTTTAAGCAAATAAATATATTACAAAAAAAAAAACTCAAAAACACTAATCATCACAAAATTTTAACTTTTAGTAGAAATACGTTATGTACCATTTTTAATTTTAAATTTCAAACGGATTTCTTTTGGCATTAGCAATAAGTCAACGGAGTGTTAAAACTCGAAAATTTTAATGCCAAAAATTATACATTTGTATTTTTTTAAATACGTTGTTTCTGTTTCACGCGACGCAATTTCTAATTTCAACCAGTTGGTAGTTTTAATGGGTCATTTTAAAGTCTCTAATAGCTTTCCTAATGAGAAACAATTAATCTCTTTTTTGAGCCGGATATTTGTTTTTGAATCGATATTTTTGTATAACAATGATGTTATAATTAAATGCAAGGATGGTGTGAAATGAATGTTAAGGGAATATGAATTTTTGAAACGTAGTATCGAAGTTGATAGTCGTAGAGAGATAACGTCCAATTAAAACAATTCCATCAAAACATTTTGTGTCAGGTCATTCCACCTGCCGGCGCGTAATAATTTATTCATAAGGAGCCGTCGGCGTGGTCAGTAGGTAACTATATATTTATCGTTTGTCAGGGGCTGGCCCGGACTCGGTTCGCTCGGCGGTTTTTAAAAGCTCCAGCGCTTGCATGCTCGGCCGAATCTACCAACACACGACTTTTCAGCTTAATTAAACGTACAATTTGCTTTTAATTTCAATCGCCAAAAGCTAAACACGACACGCGCTACTTGTTCTCGTGTTCTAACATTACTTTAATTCCATCTGTAATTTCACATACTGCAAATGGTATCTGATGCATGTAGTTAACGCTGTATGGCGTTAACTGGCGTTCAATACAAGTGTAAGACAATTAGCATTTAAAAATAAACATGCATGTAAAATGTAAGTCAACATTGACAACCCTATCTTACCACCTGCAAGCATTAAAAGGTTGTATTAGATCTAAAGATGCATGTCACATTGCAACTAAGTAAACGCAAGCATTTTAGTGTCCACAGTAAAGTGCGTTTACAAATAACTCGGACAAGAACAATATAGCATTATTTTTTAAAGACAAATAGCGTAATTAAGGAGCACAAATAGAATACAAGTGCGGTAGCGTAAAAAGTCGCAGTAAAAATGTTTTATGCAGTCTTTGAAAATGTCGCCTTAAGGCTCTTCCTGCGGTGCCATAAAGCTAAAGAAGGATAGACGTTTTGCGGGATCCAGTATGCAGGATTCTGCAAAACTGGATTATCATGTAAAAGGGTCTATAAGATTAATGCGCAAGTGATTTCAAAGTCCGAAGGTTCGTAGAGTCAGGATGTAGGATGGTAACACTCGTGTTCCCTGGTTGACGTATAGTCTAGTTCACACTCGGAGAATATTGACCTCTGAAGCTCATTCGTGAGTTTTGCTTAGGCACTCAGGCAAAATTGCAGTAGGTACTATAATGTACCTATAGTTTATTTGTAAATAATTAATAGTTACTTGTCGTTTCAAATATAATTAGCCATTACTAACTCAAATTTTCTGTCCCAGTCAAAGAAAATATGGTTAATCTTTCTTAATAAAAGTAGAGCCTGTAAAACTACCTACACATAAAAGATTTTTCACTAATTTACGAGTCATAGCAGTTTAAATGAAGTAGTACTACAAAGGTAGTAGTAGGTACTATAATCGTATTATAATTTGAGTTTAATCAGAAACTTTTTCCCATGATATCCAGCACGTACAAGTAAGAATTATAGTTATTAAAGGTTAATGGATATTAATTTTGTAATTTTAGAGATCCGTGAAACTTTTTGCTTACATATAAGATAACTCATGTTTCATTTGAAAATTAGGCCAAGAATGTTGTATAAAGCTGTGACTCAATATTAATATAAAAAGTATGATACATTTAAAAAAATAATTGCAAACGTTCGGCTTCATCAAAACCAACTAAATATGAAATCATGAGATGTGGTGATAATGTACGGAACAGTTCTTGCTGATTTTTTAAAATATTTACAGAGCTATTAAGGTAATGTCATTACATACATAATTTCCATTAACATTTGTATCTCATTAAAACGATTTTAATCTGAATGGTACGAGTATGTTGTTGAAACCTATAAACATACCGACACAGCTTCAGGGCTATAAAACGCGCAAAAAGAATAATGTAAAAGTAAAACAACATTATTTTGTCATGTTTATTTTGCTACAATATCAACAAAAACAAAATCATCAACGACTTCTTCAGCCTACACACATAAACTGTTAAAACATAAGCTTCACCAACTGATGATTGCCTAACCTTAACTTCGAACTATTATGTTTATCCTGATTAATTTCGTTGCGGGTCCAAGGAAAGATAACTTTCCCCCGCGACAAACTTGACCTTCACTGGTTGGGTTTTTATCGGCGGTCAAGCTGTAGATCCTGGGTACACAGGAGTTGCAGCGATGGGAACGAGAGGTGGGAATAGTCCCGTAACTGATGATTGCAGAAAGAAAGTGCAACATTAGTTCCTGTATAAATCTCGGTATCCAAAAATTCTACCTACTTGTAGACCCAATCACGAATGACGTAATTTCCTATACATTATGATGCATAGGTAAACCTAGCGACGATGAGAACCAATTCAATGAGGGCTATCGTTTTTATACTTAACAGTTGGCACCCCTGGCGATTGACAGGACCTTACTCTACAGTGGCGCCATCTTGATGAGTGCAAATGCGATAGTCCTCCTACCACTTTCGGGCTCACCAGTTGGTGCCACTGTCTTCGCTACTAGCAAGTGACAGGACCTTACTCTACAGTGGCGCTAACTGGTGAGCGCTAAAACGATAGCCCACATTGATTAAAAATATTTTTAGCTCATTGTGCCTAATCACTATCCAAAGTTAAAGTTAAAGAAGTCTAACTTTCAATCTTGCAGTGTACCTTAGTAGCTTAATCTGTCTCTTTCAATAACAGTTCCAGTCTAGACATTAAACCTATTTAGAGAGCTTCCAGGCGAAGCAAAATAATTCAGGGATTTTCAATTCCATGCCTAAAAGTAAGGCTAGTTTGAAATGAGAGCGTAACTTTAGCATAGGCACCATACTTTCCTAGTAATTAGGTAAGTCTCTGCCTGCAATTTCGTAGTCATGGACATCTATTTTCAGAAGACGTCCTGTCAACCATCTTGTCAATTATTGGAACTATTTCAGAGGAGTCAATCTCGAAGCACTCAAAAAGCTTCCTTCATTAAACCTGATTTTTATTAAAAAAAAATACCAACTGTCTTAGGTCCGTTTTCCAATGGATGAAATGTTACCTACTTATTATTGTTGTTATTATTTTTAATAGTATTTTTAATAGAAGAGTTACAAGGGATATTGCATGTATGGTAGTGTAAAATCGCTCACCTCTCCGTTTTTGCATGCTTCATTTGATACTAGGTAAAATAAATGTTTATATTACACATAGAGAACAATGCATTAATAAGATAATTGTACTTATTTTATATTTACTGAAAAATATATATAAAAGTAATACTCGTACATACTTTATACATTTTTCAATACTTACCTGCATTATGATTTAGGTTTTTTGTTCTTTCTTATACGATTTTATTTACTTGATATCTGTAAATATATGTATTTGCTGGATATAATTAAGACGTCAAATGTAAAATAATAGAATTAGTGTTCAATGAAAAAAAAAAACAGATTCAAGCAAGTTAATTTCTTTAAACTTTTTCAAAATGTTGCCCTATTAAATTAGTAGCTATACGATTTTTTTATTAAAATGTAATTATGTTAATCATAGTGACATTTTAATTAATTCAATTAAAAATAAAAGCAAATTTGCAACAAAAAATAGTTTGATGTGCTGTTGACTACCTGCCATCATGTTTTATGAGTATAAGTTAACATACCAGCCTTGTTTAATTGAAACTATATCCCAATAACACGTTTTTTTTTGTTTTGTGTATTTGCGTAAAACATCAGACCGAACGAAAAAACCCAAAACATTATTTGTGTTTAAGGTTCAAATGATGTTCGTTTTTTTCGCAGATGGAAAGGTCGCATCACATTACTTATAAGTTATTTTTAAATATTTATTTGAAATGTAACTAGTCATGTTTTTTTATTTTATTATTTAAATCAATTGGACGGAATGACAACAATTATTGATTTTTTTATATGTAATCATGTGAATGTAATCACCCACCAGTATGTAAATGCACTATTTTACCATATTCCGATTTCTTTCTGTCTCATTTCAGTGTATGTCATTAGATGCAGGTTATTATTGTATAATAATAACCTGCATCTAATGACATACACTTCACACACATGAAGAGTGTATACTCTTACCGTGTGAAATTCGCACACCAATCTGTTTCTATACAGTATAGTATCAATGAAAAACAAGTCAATATGGTCAGAATTGAACCAATTACTTAGGCGACTTTACCTTTCGACCACTTAAGTATTGACCAACGTTTGTGCCGCTGTTCGATCGCATCCTTGTCGTCCAAAAGTATATGAACAGATTTTTCCAGGTTTTTCAATGCACTCACTTTACTCACTCGTTAATAACTGTACCTAAGTAAACAGAAAAAAATTGGAAACTGCAGGCAATAACCATAGAACATTAAGGCTGAGTTGCACCACCTAACTTTGACCGTAACTATGTCGATAACTGGTGCTTTTTGTATGGAATTTGACACATTTTTGACGTTTGTCAAAGTTAAAGTAAGATGGTGCAACACAGCCAATAGTCCAGTCAATGAATGCCTTAACGACGGTGTAGAGAGAAATCCGTGGAACACAATTTCTGACCTCGGGACTTTATTTAGCCTAGTTAGGGGGTGAACATAGCAAAAGTCCCCGCCCTTAGCCCTTGAGCCGGCGGGGAGAGGGGGGTTTAAAGGTACCACTTTTCGGTTTTTCGCTTAATCCTCGGAAACTATGCGTCCTAGTGACATGACTACTATGAACCAAAAAAAGCTTATTCAATTTGCTACAGGTGAGACTGTCAAGTTTTTCTATATCTTGTATAGTTTTTGCGGCATCTGCTCTAGAAGGTCTGTAAAATTGGAAATTTTATTGTTGTCTTACATGTTCCTTTCAGGAGAAAATCGACTAAATCAACATTGAGCAAACACTATAGACATGCGGGAGCATGTTAAGCCTAGTTCCAGCGAGGGGACTACACCGTGCGTATATTTAGACGAATCACTTTGAGCCACTTTTGACTCCTCATCACTCAAAAACTACTGTGCATTAACACTTCAAATTTGGCTCATGTGTTGAGACTTGCAAGATATACATCAGTTTCAAATTTCATAAATATGCCTCAAACGGTTCTTTAGATATTGACGTCCAAAAATCTACATGTCTGACCTATAGACCAAATTCTAACCACTTCCAGATGACCTCGAAGGTTCAAATTTGGCATCCAGAAAGGTAGTTATGTAAATACAAAGGAACAAATAAAAAACCAGTAAATTTTAACATTTCACATGTGATAGATAGATTTTAGTGCTCTAAATATCGATTTTTGAACGTCAATACCTAAATAACCGTTTGAGGTATATTTATGAAATTTGAAGCTGATGTATATCTTGCAAGTCTCAATACATGAGCCAAATTTGAAGTGTTAATGCACAGTAGTTTTTGAATGATGAGGAGTCAAAAGTGGCTCTAATTGGTTCGTCTAAATATACGCACGGTGCAGTCCCCTCCATGGAACTAGGCTTAACATGCTCCCGCATGTCTATAGTGTTTGCTCAATGTTGATTTAGTCGATTTTCTCCTGATGGGAACATGTAAGACAAAAATAAAATTTCCAATATTACAGACCTTCTAGAGCAGATGCCGCGAAAACTATACAATTTATAGAAAAACTTGTCCATCTCATCTGTAGCAAATTGAATATGCTTTTTTTGGTTCAAAGTAGTCATGTCACTAGGACGCATAGTTTCCGAGGATTAAGCGAAAAACCGAAAAGTGGTACCTTTAAACCCCCCTCTCCCCGCCGGCTCAAGGGCTAAGGGCGGGGACTTTTGCTATGTTCACCCCCTAACTAGGCTAAATAAAGTCCCGAGGTCAGAAATTGTGTTCTACAGTTTTCCATCTATAATGCTTTATTGACTGGACTACTAAGACAATTTTATCCTACGAAATTGTTGACAAAAAATGTTTGTAAAAAGAGAAAAAAAAATCCTATTTAGGCAATAATAAACAAAAAAAAAAGACTTTTTTTTGGTAAAACTTTTTTATCGTTTTATTTTTATTATAGATTATTTTCCCCCATCCTCACCATAAGGCTGACACCATAGATAGAGCATCGATACCCGAGCCGATATCACACCGCACGGCGCGCGTGTCCCCAGGCTTGCCACAGACATACCCGCGGGCGATTTTGCTTACAAGCACACAGCCCATGGGAAAATTCTCAGTATACATATTGATACGTTTATGTCACACGGAGAAAATATATCATACATACACGACAAAATGCGCGCGGAAACAAGATTCACTCTGCTTTGAGAAACTTACCAAGCAAAATTACTTACTAATGTGCTGTATAATATAAGTATGAGGCTTAATCAGCCTGTTATTCAAGAGTTAGTTAGTTTTTTTATAAACCTATCTTTTATCATTTCTAGATCTCAATATTGTTTTTCTGCGCAAATCTTTAGGGCTGTCATTTCCGAAACGTAATAATTTAATTCCTTAAAAGTTTGAATGTCAAAATATTTTCACAGGATAGATAATCGAGCTTCTCAAATACCAATGCTTTTCTTTTTAATTCAATTTTTCATACCACGAAATCATTGTGCTTTTAAACACGGCTTTACGATCGAATACTATGCGTTGCGTGCATTGAAAAAAGTCCTCTGCCCGCCAGGGTTAACAAGGTCAATTTATTGTTGCGAGGTGTCGATGATGAAGGTCCGAGAGGTGGTCACCGCTTGCTTGTCAAGATAACCATCGCCGGGCCCTTGATAACGTGGTAACGAGCCTAACGTCCGCAGTACAATCGACGACGGAACGAAACAAACAAAAACACCTTTGTAACCATACACATTTTTACATATTTTATTCAAAACATGGTTTTCGAATATATCTATTGACTCTTATTGTTTTGCGAATACGCAATGTCAACACGTTACATTCTTCAACAAAAACATTCGAGTGTTACGTCAATAGAGATGCATGTTTTTACAAAATTAGCGTTTTAATTTAAAGATTTTGAATATTAATTATTTTAGAAACTTACATGTTTTTAAACAATTTTCCATGTATTTATTATAATGAATGCAAACATTGAAAAGTTTGTTTCCACGTAGGTACTACGTAATTACATTGAAATCCTTCAATAGGTACTTACTTATTGTCTTTCAAAGTCAATTGTTTCGGTGTAACAAACGAAACCCTTTCAGAAACTCTTTCTATAATTAAAGCCTTGTTGACGTAATAGACTTGTGTTAGTGGCTCCCCTTAATAACAAAGTAGTTTAAAAAGCAATTGTCGGCGTCTGTACCTCCACTTACGGTTGATTGTAAACAGCTTTTTAAAACTTCGTTGTCCCTCCTTTATCTTTGCAGCAGGTAGGTACTAATTATATGTTATTATTTTATACAATGTTATTACCTAGTACACGCCAGTACACCCTTATAAACGCATAAGACACTGATAAACAGTGTTAAAACACGTTGCGTATACAGTGAAATGGATATTTAACGAATGTTTTGTTCCGTCTCAAGAGCATGAGAACGGGACCGCGTACTTACGAGTACTATTGCGGTCAAACTCTAGGTATCGCCGAATAGTGCTCATTATTCATGAATTTTAATTACGAACCCAACTGACGTCCGTAACCATAATTAACTTTACCTATCATTATCCGAATTGAAAAACTTGTTTCATTGTTATTTAGATGTGGTCCGATATACTTAACTTTATTGATCTCTTTCTATTGGATAAGTGAATTTTTATTGTTTAATTACTATGTTCGAAACATTGAATGTAGTGATAAAACGCTTCGGTTTATTGCGGTCGTTAAAACAAAAGGCAAACATAAATAATGTCTATACAGGGCATTATACTGTTTGTCTCTAGATAGTCTATCTATCATGGCAGTATGAAACGGTGGACACATGCAACAATTTGTTGTTTGAATTTTACCATTATTTACCTACTCTACAGGATAAGGCTCGCTTCCACGTTCGACCTGATTTCCAAGAGCTTTCGTGGGTAAAAAAATAACCAAACCTAATTATTAAAATAAAAAAATAAACAAAGACTAATTAATACTTACATACCTGCATCGGTTTTAGTTATTCTCATATTCATTGCATCATTGTATTTCAAAATAATTTAACGCTTCAGTGAGCTTTAAAATGTTAAACAGTTGTAACAATAAACAGCTAAGTATTATTTTAATATAGGTACGTAAATTGAAACGTTCTAGTAGAGTTAGAAAGAAAAATCGAATACTTAGGCCGAGTTGCACCACCTAACTTTGACCGTGTGTTTTTTGTATGGAGTTTGACAGATTTTTGACGTTTGTCAAAGTTAAAATAAGATGGTGCAATCCAGCCTGAGTGTTTTGTAAGAGGTATTTTTGGCACGGTGCCAAATGTAACCACAGACTGGCTTCCAAACCGCAGGCGCAAGGTGTTAATGGCAATGGATCCAAAAGTGACAGCTTGTCAGTTTGTTCCGAATGTGGTTATGTTCGGTTTCTACATTTAACGGAATAACGCCTTTTTAGCAGGGGCAAGGTCTGTGAGTTCAGTTATTGAAAAATGTATGTAATTAACTGTCGTCAATTCGTCTTTAAAAGCTTGTCGTTTTGAGATCACACTATCTAAGCATACACCACAAAAAATATTTGGTACTTAATAACATGTAAAACATAAATCATTCACACACACTCACGTTCCAGCAATTTGTCATTGCAGAATCGATTTTAATTTTCGAAAATAATTAGAAAAACGATTAAGCATTTAAATTTACCGACAATATTATGTCAATACAATTATAATAATAGTAATATATTATTAATTCATTAACTACTTTAGAATTATAGTGATTGCTCATTGTTATCTTTTCACAAGTTTATTCAGGCAAATTATAAATGGGTAAGACCATTATTGCCTTTTGCTGATAACATTAAACAATTATTGATCCCGGTAATTTCTTTCCTTAAAAACTATTAAAAACTAAAATGACTGGCGTGTAAGTATTCGTTTTATTAGTTTGTTATTAAGTATTGCGAATGGGCATTAAATTCAAACTAAATAAGAAACTACTCGTATAATATTCGAAAGTAATAAATGTTATTAAGAATGTTATCGGCAATACGGGAGCCAATCGAAATAACGGGCGGTACGTTTCATTATTGTGCGCCCGAGGCGCAAAGCGGTCAAAGACAATCCTTAACTCAAGGTCTGGCGACTCGGGGGAGTTTTTATTTGAAAATATTTTCCTAACTAATTAAAGCGTTGAAATAAGAAGATAAAAACTGGCTTCGTTATCGAAGGCATCGACCCGCTTTTGTGTTGCGGCCACCAGCGCTGTGCGGACTTGCGCGCGCGCCGCCTCGGCGCTTAGTTGCAGCCAGTAATTAACTAAAACCGAGCGAATCGCCCTTAGCCCGCATCACACTAATCCGATCCCACAGTGCGGATAACTCGTATGGGCACACTCAGCCGAGCCGTAGAATTTCAACTGACCAACTTCGGTATTAAGGATTGAGTACGTAAACTAAACATGTATTGAATCATACCAATAGTTATGTATCTTGATTAATAAAATAAATTGTTTTTAATTTTAGTAGAGATTTGCGAAACCGATAAGTAGAGAAAAATATTGAAGTCTAAGAATATCAGTAAAACAATGATTTATTATATTTATGCACACATAAACTAAATGTCGTTCAGCAGGAGATCACTCAACGTAATGATCAATTGGCAACAACAGCAACGATTATTTTCAATAGTACTGAAAAATCAATGTGTGTAACAGAACTAGACACTCGTTTATCAAATTAATTAAGATCAAACTAAACTTAATAATATCTGAATTGAAGGTTGAGTTATTTGGATTGGCTTTTTAAAGATATTAATTACATACTTTTATGATAAAACTAATACTTCACAATACATTCTTGAAAATAATACAGCGTAGAAGGTAATCCCAGGATATTGAAAAATTATTTTTGGAACTTTAATGCGGAATCTTTATTCGATGTCCGACGATCGCCCACGGCATTTGAAGCTTTTGTTTCATTTTTCAGTACCATTTGCTTTTTACTTCAACAGAGCCCAATTACGGATCTATAACGTATAGAACCAAACACAATTTCACTGAATTGTATGTATTTCTTTTCGGTTGCTTTAAAATTCAAACTTAGTATTAAAAGCTTAAAAATTCTGCGCCTTTTGCGAACATTACTCGTAATTATCGTACACTAAAATATAATACTTGGACGTTAAAAATTATAACGTCAATGTAGGTAACAAGAAACAAACCCAATCTGAGTACGCACGCCATCATTAGCAACACATGTCGTCCGTGTATGACATTTACGTGTATGTAAGAAATGACATACGCACGTAGTAAATTATGTTGCGTGTCGTATCCAAAATGATGGATCAAGCTACATTGTTCTGTCAAGTCTGCCCACAACCAGTATCAATATCGTACCGGATCACACATCTAGCGTAATGATTACTATTGAGATACCGTAATGGTCCTACTTCCGTACCGAACGTGTTTTATGGAGTCAACACCAGCGGATAAGCTGTCCTGAAGTGGTGATAGAAAATAATTTATTTGAGACGTGTAAGTACCCCAAAAAGGACTAATACTCATACAGGTACTCATTGAATTTGGAAACTTAAAAATAAAAAGCTCATGTAGAGTCGCCAGGATCTCAGAAAAGTGTCTCAAATTCTTAACGAAATCACTGCTAATTAACAAGTATTAAGGTAAACGTAGGTAATACATCTGTTTTATGTGTAAGTAGGTCTAAACTTCTAAAGTAACTGCAGTGTTTGTGACTACGTAAGATAAGACTAAGCTCCATGCAACTTAGGGACATAGCATATTATTAAAGTAACTAACGATCACCTAACCTTTGTTACCAGCATTACTTCATCATCATCAGCTAAGAAGAGATATTAAAGTCAAGATTATTTCAGTTACTTTCCGTTTTTATTGATACCCGTATGGCGTTACTACTTCATAACCTTAATGCAGTTCAAAATGCATCCCGTCAAATGCGTTTCTGACCCTCTACTACAGTTTAATTATCACTCTCAAAATCGTAGCTGTTAACTCATTGATAATGTTATCTATCAAAATAGTTTAAATATCATCAACATATAACGCCGCATTCAATAAAACACGCTGGTGAGCTTTGTCCAACAAAGGAAACCCTGACAGACCTGTTTTTACAAAAATCTCTTTTTTATCTCTAGCGTCGATGGCCGATTTTATCGTGATATAAATCCAGATAATTAAGTGGTGTGACAAAAAAATGGAGGCCCAATATGTTTTCGGTCCGTCGACTCTTATAATACTAGATGGTAATGAATGAACAAAGATAAGGCAAGAGAAGGCTGGGTTCAGAGGACAGGGGACAGGTTATCCCTTTGTGAATGAACATTTCCAAGGGACTCGCGTGTGTAGGTGTCTACCTACATTTTACTTCTTTTAGGTGTAAGCTACGTGTGTGTGACAGGGGTCTGAGATAGAATCGCTTTTAAATGTTAGTGTCTTTTAAAAATCGATTCTTTAGCCTTTTTTAAAATATGTTGACTTGTAAGCTTTTTATTTGTGATATGATTATGGAGTTTATTGGGCGTTAGTCACATTAATTACGAGTTGACCAGATAAGTAAATGTAGGGTCGTTATTTTAAATCGTAAATTGGGACGTTTATAAGATTTTAGATAACACACAATCACAGAGAATAACGGAAGTTTGATAATATTGATTTAACAGTACTAAAATTGTTGAGATTTTTTGTTTACACTACTAGTCCAATCCTGAAACCGATCTACCGAATCAATGCAACCGGCCTCGGGCAGTGGCCATATTGTTAATACAACAAAAACAAAGTCGTGCAACACCGCTAGTTTGTGTAACCGCTGTCTAATTAAATAATACGAAATGGTTTTTGGATACAGTTTCAATTATTTAGTAATTGACGATAAAAACGTCGATGAAAACTGAAGGTTTGTACTTGTGTATAATAATAATACATGATAGGTTTAAACTAGATACAAATATTATTTTGTTTTCCAATAACATGTTTTTCCAAGTATTGCCAACCAACACGATTAATCAGTATATCGTTGATTTTAAAATACTTATTTTTATTAATATTCGATAAGATTCCGCAATAAATTCGTAATTAAATGTAGAAAATGTAATTAAAATTACGCGACCCGCCAATAAATCGTAATTAAAAACCAATTACTACTACCTATAGCATGCACTGAAATGGATGCTCATTGGGTATCTTGAACAATGTAGTAAAGACCCGCTAATTAGCTCTGTTCTGCGCTGTTTAAACTAGGACTTTATATTTAATGAGCTGTTTCGCTTTAAATAATTAATATACGCTTATACAAAATGCGCGCAGAGTAAACTAAGCGGGTCTTAGAGAACAATAAAAGGCAGAAATATTGCTTGTTAACGTTATTTGTATTTAGGCTAAACACAGTGCATTAGTACTTAAAAACTGTTAAACTATCAACAGTTGTTATTTATTGCATTCATGTCATTAAATTCGTAAGGAAACCGCCAGCATTATGATTTCACAAGAGTACGTTTATTATTATTTATTATTGTATAAGTATGGACAACCAATATTTAGTTTAGTGTTTGGATAAAAGGTCATAGTCCTCAAATTAAAAAATATTTTTTTATTTTTGCGTTTACTCTGGATAGTATTTTTCCGATGCCTAGGGTTTTACTTCGACTGTATGTATTAGATAAAAATAAAGAAAGTAAAATTAGACGCGGACGACGTTTTCAGTAAATATCTATTCAAAAATAACTAGGCTTACTGTAGACAAAATTTTACTACGTGGTTTTACTACTAGATTAAACCTTTGCCAGAGACTTTCTAAAAAAAGAAAAAGTGATTACTTCGCGTTAAAAACAATAACAAAATATTTTTTGCTCAAAACTTCTAAAAAAACTTTCTAGAAAAATCTTAAAGATAAATAAAGGTTGTTTTCCTTAACATAGACGCGTCGACAACAATAGGGGTTAAAATGCATATTATGATTTCCGACGGTTTTTTTGATGTGCATCTCAGCTCCAGAGTGCTGATGTCGCAACGTGTTAATAGCATGTTCACTGCCTTTATAATTAGTTTCTTTCATCTAGCGGCGCCTAGTTCGACGCGGCGTACAAAATTTCCGAGACATTCATATGAGCTTGACGCTTTTTTTATCTTGGGTATCGGTTAAACCGCATCGGTTGATATGTGAGTTTTCACAGTGCGTTAGATGTCCATCCATATTCACACTTTTACTTTCGTACTAAGTAACCTAGACTGTTAACTTTTCGGGCTTAAACCGCCTAACCAATTTTGATAGAGTTTGCAACCTAAGGAAATAGACATTAAGGCTGAGTTGCACCATCTTACTTTAACCGTAACTATAGTTACGGTTATAACATTATACAGTATTTTTTGTATGGAGATTGACAGATTTTTGACGTTTGATAAAGTAAGATAGTGCAACCCAGTCTAAGGCTGAGGTAACCCTAACTTTGGGGCTAGCTGGCGCTGTGTGAAATTTGCCCAAAGATTTATTTAATTTATTATTTATCTCTAAAAAATAAGCTTCTTGAATGTGTATACTTACTCTATTGCCTCAAAAATACGTCTCCAGGTTTTGATATTTCTGTAAAATTTATTCTAAGTGATAGATGGTGATATTTCCCCAAATTTAGGATCCATACTGCGCGACACAACCTCGGCTTCTTAATATTATAATCGTATTCTAAACATAGAATACATTAAGTAACAGTCAACCCGAGTTGTTACCCGCCAGTTGTGTCGTCCCGGGATCTTATAACTTACCGACCGAGTTACACACTTCTTGCTTTTCGTTGAAAGCTCGCTTTGTTGAAATTAGTTTTCAAACTACACCTGGGCATGCTCGGCTATTATCATTTTCGTTCGTTCGTTCGTTTGTAAACGAACGTTCGTAAACGAACTAAAGTCGCTGACATAGCCCGACGGATTGGCAAGCTGAAGTGGCAATGGGCAGGGCATATAGTACGCAAATCTGACGGCCGATGGGGCAGCAAGGTTCTGGAATGGAGGCCGCGTACCGGAAAACGCAGCGTGGGACGTCCACCTACAAGGTGGACCGACGACATCGTAAAGGTAGCAGGGAAGCGCTGGATGCAGGCCGCTACCAATCGATCAACGTGGAAAGCATTAGGGGAGGCCTATGTTCAGCAGTGGACGTCCTATGGCTGAAATGATGATGATGATGTTCGTTCGTTTCAGCCGAAAGACGTCCACTGCTGGACAAAGGCCTCCCCCAAGGCAATTATCATTTTAACTCTTCCCTTTTCTAAAGATAATATTAATTATATGTATAGTACCTACCTATAATAAAGTATTGCACTTATGGAAAAGTTAACGATCGAATGCCAATCATTTTATTTTATTTCACATATTTTAAGTACTTGGGATCTAAAAGTAACGATTCTGATTACAGGATGCATTCGCATTAATCATTAATACATTTAATTGATATCGAATGCTGTAACGCAGTTCATTTAGCTCCCTATGTATAAATACGTCTATGGTACAGGCGACAACACTCAAGTCAATCCGGGTGGCATCTGATACTATTATAATAAGTGCTACTTTAGAATAATAATGTTTAGTTAAATGTGATATCGACTGTACTACATAAAGATGGAAGATTGGCGTATCGAAGTGATTTGCACAATTTACTACAAATTCCTATTTAAAAGTAATTTTTACTTCAAGAGGCGAACAGAACACACAATGCATTTAGTTTAAAAATAATCAACTAAACAGCAACAGAAAATAATCGAACAGAAACAATAATAATTATTATAATCGCAATTATTTATACTTGCTTGTCAGGATAATATTATATAATTTTAGAACTCATTTTAATCAATTATAATACCTAACTATGATTGGCATTGCAGCAAATAATACTTAAATTAAACTCATAAATATTTTTTATTTCCTTATCTTCATTTATTGAAATGTTGTTGTGAAGGTCGATATTATTGCCTGAAAGTTTGATTAACACGTTGAGTGCGAAACCAGGTCTATAGACCTTGTGTACGTCTCGCTTACCGTGCGGCTAAGAAAATTATAGTCTTCCTTGTCGTGCGAAAGGCATAACTTCAATTGGGTCCGGTGTAGGAAAGTGATGAATATATATCTATGATGTATTCTTAAAATAGAATCCAATGATGTACCTACCTTAATACCAGGTTTTTAGACCTGGTACCGCACGGAAGTAATAAAATGTCTTCACAATGCGAAACCAGGTCGAAGCACCTTGTACCCTGCGCACCTGGTACCGCACCCCACGCTAGCTTCGTGCAGCCAGTGTTGCCTCGCATTCGTAAGAAACGCACATGTCGACATGGCGTCAAGAGAAACAAACAAAATCAAAACTGCAAATTGATTATAATTTAATTTTCTACACGATTTATTGCTAATTTAAATAGTTTTTCGTGACAAACATTTGAAGTTGTAACTTAATGTTATTAAATAATATGTTTTGTTTAAATATAGCTTATTTAAGTATTTATGCACGTATGTCTTATTTGTAAAATATTTAGACTAAATTATTAAAACATCTTTGTTTGTAACTTTTTTAAATTTTTATTAAAACTTAATTAAAACTATCGATATTTGTATGTCACATCCCTAGAATACTCACCAGACTTTCCTACTTCAGTGCGGCACAGGGTGCATAAGCCTTGTATTTTGAATATAGCTATAATTTTTATACTAAACAAGTTATTCACGAACGCCTTCAGGTGTATGTCAATAAATGCATTATTATTAATATTCAAAGAAAAATAAAACAATATCTATTAACATGAAGCCCAAAATAAAATTAATATATCTTAAATATTACAAGGTCTTTAAGCCTTGTGCCGCCACAATGTAAGTTTTAATACCAGGTTTATTGACCTTGTACCGAAGGAATGGAAAGTATTAGAAAGTTACTGCCGCAGCAAAGGTGTTAATTAATGTTATTTGATTTCTTTTTTGTTCCGATGTTTACTTATTCGTTAGTAGCAGGAAAAAAGTCAACTAGAGGCTTTCTCCTATGATAGGTAATTCAAGAAATATAGAAATCGAAGAATCGTAAGTAGCGTGAAACTAACTGAAAGAATCAATTAGGCACGTCTTAACCACAGGGTTTATTGTAAGACGAATGTTATTGTGGAACTGAGAATCTTTTCTCGACACATACGAGTACAAACTAATACCATGTACGTACACGACTTAATGAGCTACTGTGTCTCATGACATATTAGCTTCTTCTAAATGCATTGTCACTCTGTAAATAAGATCAGAGACACAACGGTCCAACGCTTCTGGTGATTGAAATTGCAGATAAAAATATTGTGTCTGCAACTTGACTAACTTTTTAAATGGAAAATCATTGAGAATGTATGCTACATTTTACATTAACTTCTAACGATCCCACCAATTTCCTACGCCATACTAGGCGAGCTTTTACAAACAAGAGCACAAAGCTTATCACTATTAACTTATTACCTATCGTAATAGGTGCTAAGCGACAAATACGGATTAACTGCATTACAATATTTAGAAAACAGATAAAGATATATATTAGGCATACAAATTTACATTATTGTAGTACGTACAACCAATATAATCCAGAATGAAAGCTCATGCTTATCACGATACGATTTGACCCTGACTAAAAAGAATGCGACCCGACTTAAAATACACTAAAGCTGAGTTGCACCACCTTATTTTAACCGTAACAATTACAATAACCGGTGCTTTAGTATGGAGTTTGACAGATTTTTGACGTTTGTCAAAGTTGGAGTAAGATGGTGCAACTCAGCCTAAATGTAGGCAGTGATAACGTATTATGTGCGGTGACTTAGTTAAGTAAATGGTTTAAGCAGCAACTAATTTTGTCGATTCACCCTCCACTATCTTACACCTGAGATGAACCTATGTAAACATGACCCAGATTACTTCCAAAGTTACGGTTGTTTGTCTTCCAACCCTTACATGGAGGTGGATACTAACTTCGCAGTAAACAAATACAAGTCCTTAATAAGGCTTCTCTATTGATCATGGATCAAACGGGGCGCTTTGTCGAACGCGACACGTGAAATGGAATCCACATTTACCAATTCTGATGGCGCAATTAGGCATGGAACGGAATCAGTAGCAAATGGAATACTCAGACATTACACGTCCTACGTATATTTGTATTAAACCTGTCGTGGATGAAGCTCCTTTATATTTCATATTTTTAGTTTATGATTCAGTATCTTTTGCTTCTTGTCTAAGCTGTCCTCTAGGTTGTTTGGAAGAGATCGCTGTATAGCGATAATATTGTCTAAATTGCGCCATATCTTTCGTATCTTTCTCTGTTTCATAAAATATTATTATCTTTGTAAATTCGGATTTCCTTTGCCATTACAAATAGACATGAAATCAGAATTTCACTTATTGTTACCGAAATAGAGAGTCGATTCTGTAATAAAGATTAAAGTTAGTAAACAATACAACCCAAGGGTTCCGTGTTACTCCCGTCGCTGCACCCTGCTGGTGCGACATGAAGCGAAGCTTTCGAATATTTTTCCGTCGATGTTCGTTACTTCATCTGCCAATTAAAATAATATAGGAAAGTGTGTCAAATATAATAACATATTTGTAGAAATAAAATGCACATGTAATTATATTTCACGCCATCGATCGACAATGGGTTAACTAAAACTAGCACGTACTCGTAGATAATATGCAATATGATTATGATCATTCCTCTAGCTTTACTATTAGTTCCTTCAAAGGGTGGAATATTGTAATGCCACCTGAATTTCGAAAATTTTTGAATGTAGTTCTCTTTCTTTTCAAAAGTAAGGGAATGATTTCTTTGAGTAAAATTTTCTATCTACAGTATAAGGTTACTTTCCCTCCAGGTGGCATTACCACCAAATTCCACCCTGTAGATTTCTCCTATAGATGAACCTAGAGATCAAACTCTATAGAAACCAATTGACGACTTGTTTCAAACTCAGGCATTATTTAGACCAATCACAGGCTTAAATTTATTCTTGAGGATTGATTGTGAGTGACGTTTCTTAATAGGGCTCTATCGCTCCCCCGCTACTTGGTAGTTAACCCTCAAATCCTTCGTCACGTTTCAATATGACGTGACGTAAAACACTAATTTATACCGCCTTGGCGCATAATGCATTATTTGCATGTGGTTTAATATGATTCTCCTAACTCAAATCCAAGGAAAACCAAAAAATAATATATTTGTTGACAGACCTGCTGCGAAAGGGTTATAAACGAGATAATGTAGGTCTTTATTAATTAATTTACCTTTTATTCGCGTCATAACGTGTTGACATTAATTTAAAGGTACTGATATCGATTGTTTTAATGTTTTTTTCCCATCTCAATGCTTCGTGAAAAAGAGCATCAATTACAATTGAGAAATTTTTATAAATCAACCCAACTGTATGAACATTTAACCAGTATTTAGCTATAGTAGGTACTCTTGGAATTTCAACTTACACATTTTGTTTTAATTCTCGCATCTGCCTACCCGCATGGTGGAATGTCGATTCCTGCTGTGAGAAAAAAACCTACTTACTTCGTCTAACTACATGCGTCAATAATATCTAATTCTTTAGTAATAATTTATTACATTATTGTATTGTATTGAATGTGAACTTGTTTAAATGCTCAAAATCAACTAAGTTCATCATCAAAAGTTACTGACTTGGTGTTAGTAATTTACGAGTAAACTACAATAGTGGCATTAAATCAAACGAGACTATTTAACACAATGATTTAATTATACAAGATAATTAGGTGTTTAGTAATTACCTGACCAACACAACATCTCGTCAACTTTGTAATAACTGTACCGTTTACTTTGACGTGTGTATTAGAAGGATAGTTTCTATAGGCCTGTCATTGTATGTATGCTAGTACTGCTTTAAGTATAATACGATGTCGACGGTATTAGCAAGGGATCGATCATATAATAACGATGTACATCGGTACAGACGAGGAACACGATACAATCAACGTCACATGCAGATTTTCCCATAGGATCACGTGACATGTAAATGCATTCCAAGGGAGACTGTCTCAGAAAGCTCTTAGCGTTCGAGGAACTAGCGTAGGTATGTCGATGTCTCTCTAAACTATTTAGTTTCTTGTATTTCCCGAATTTGAATGTGCGCATTTAGATTTTGAGAAAACGCACAAAATTGTATAGTTTGAAATGTGCATAGGTTAGGAAAGATAAAGGGATTATTTCTGATGTTATTCTTTTAGTCTTAACTAAATATTGTTCACAACATCAACATCAGGCATCAACAATAAACATCCTCGAACTCTATAAAAGGTCTGAACCTATTTTAACTACTTCAAATTAAATACTTAAGTACCTAACGAAAAATTTTAATGTATTCCGCTACACTTCCTTTGCGAGTTTCGGCCCCACAAAAACCGAGTTGCGTGCGTATCGAACACCGTCATTGGTGTTAATTAAAAATACTATTTTCTAACGCGATAAAGTAAAGAGAACGCCTGTAAACACATTCTACACGTGTAAACAGATATCGGGTACAAGTGGGGGATAAGAAATTTCCGCCAATATCCGGCGCACTTGTGGGCTTGTGTGTCGCGTTTTTGTGCACTTACATTAGTTTTATGTGGCCACTAGCTTCCCAGCAGGGAACCAGCCATAGATAAGACTGATGTATTTTTTATTCAGAAGCAAACGGCAAAATGCAACAAGAAATAAATTCTTCATGAGGTGTTCGTACAAGTTTTTGTTATCTTAGTTTGACGATACGAGTAGTATAGTGTTGTCTTCATTAATTAATATGTAGTCTCTATATGTCCGCCTTTTAATGAAGATAATTTACACCTCATTGTGAAACATATTATTAAAGCGAACGGTGAATAAAATAACTTTATACTGGTTTGTAACGTTGCTGTGAAAAAAACGTATTGGACGTAATGTCATGTAAATCTTACTCAACAATCTGGGTAGAGGCGTTGAAAATTTCTAAAATTCGTTTTATTTAAGTAAACTTTTGTAAACGTTATCTTACTATAAGTCAGCTCATAACTTTTAAATGCTAATCCAATCGCTGCATTAGGACGATAATCCCATACTACAAAGGATTTGCCACTGGATGCGTTCCGCGGTCAGGTCAAAGTGATCGCAGCCGGTATCATGAACAACATTTTTGGTCAGGGCAACAGTCAACGGTCTGGCCAAGACAATCTGTCGGCGGTGCGGTTTTCGTTCTTTGCTCGTGCCCGCTCAGGTCAGATCGCATTAATATAATAAGATGTATCGAGACTGACAATGATTTTTTTTATCCACAACGAGGCAGCTCTTGGGCTGTATCTCACCTGATGGTAAGTGACGATCAGGCCGAAGGTGGAAGCGAGCTTCACCCGGAATCCTCAACCACGGAGGAACTGGCTATCTTACCTCTAACTGCAGAACACAACAATGCTGTTAACATTGTTGTTATGGCGACAGACTTAGGTAAGATGGTGGTAGCTAGCCAGGGGGACTTAGAACAAGCCCTACCACCACCAAACCGAACAGAAAAATCTGCCCCCACTGGGAATCGAACCCGGGACCTCTGCGTCTGAAGCAGCTGGTGGTTTTACCACTAGACCACAGAGACCACAGCTGCATAGATGTTGTTCATACATGATGCGGGCGGCGTTCACTTTGACCTGACCGCTGACCGCTGACCGCAGATCGCATCCAGTGTGGCAAATCCTTGTGACTATGCAAGTGCAACCATTTTTGTCCAAGCTCGTCGAATTTTGATTAACAAAATGCAATAAGGGAATGTAAGTACGCGATGGTTTGCATATTTTATTGAACAATCCTTGCAGTTACACTTAAAATCGGATTTGTTACTTATGCACACTCATGGGTGTTCTGTATATGAGTAAAGGTATGATATCTGTTCAATGTTTTTTGTCACATAAGTAAATAATTGGAAGGACCGTTTCACGAATAACGAATTTAGCCAAGCCAAGTGAAGTTAATTTCCGCATACATCTTACTTTTATACGAAGGTGCATGAATGTAAAATGCACAAGGATTCATTTCATCATATCAACCATCAATGTCAATTGCTGACACTTAGGCTGAGTTGCACCACCTTATTTTAACCGTAACAATAACATTATCCGGTGCTTTTTGTATGGAGTTTGACAGATTTTTGACGTTTGTCAATGTTAACCCTTTTCTTGGCAGTGTGCATTTAAAGATACGTTGACCAAAATAAAAATATGGGGGAGAAACCAAAAACTATTTTCAAATGTTTTTTTAATAAAACGTTAGCCCAAATACTACAGATTGTGTTACACAGTATAGAATCGCTACAGGCTGGACAGATTTAACAGCAATATGCAAAATGTCAGACCTTTGACAGGCGTCTACGCACCAGCTGATATTTTTTTATTATTTTCAGTGTTTTTTTTAAAGAATATTGGTGATTATTTGTAGTAATATGGATAGTAAATAAATGTTTCTTGATGATAGTGCTGTTTTTTCATCCCAAAACTTGTATAATTATTCTTGTACGATGCGGATTGTCCGAATGTATCTCTAAATGCACATTGTCAGATACGTAATAATTTACTTTCAATTTAGAATGTATCTTTAAAGACACATTGCCAGGTTCTCGTTGACTTTATTTTATGATTTTTTCATAGATTATATCGCATAAAAAGGGATATGTTATTGGTTAGTAATATTTAAAGCTGTAAATTATAATAGACTGATATGAGTTTTAATTCATTTACTAAAGAATCGTTGTTTTTTGGACAACTTAGTGCTGCAGCAACAAAATCGGGCGCGCAAAATGCTGGTTATGGTTCCAAAATCTCGAACCAGGTCGAAAATCAGTAGCGGTGACACTTCAGTTGATGAATTAGAAGCCGCACTTAGCCTCCTGGTTCTCTTGGGTGGTTATCTTCCTACTCCAACCAACCCAAATCACCCCCAAAGAACGAGCAGCCTGTCCAGGCTGCTGCATGCTTCTGGTTATAAAGCTGGTGATTGAAGAATTTTAGGCAATTCAACTGCTGCATAGTTTCCCTGAGAGTTCCCGAGATCCATTTCCGCTATCTTGCGTTTCCACTGTAAGTTGGATATCTAATTATCTTCAATCAAAGACGTGAACACAGTTCGGTACCAGTTGGCATCAATACCCCTCGTATTTCTTTAATGGTCTTGCAAGATTCCCATGTGTTCTATCTGCATTTGCTTCTCCTGGATGGTAAGAGGGATCTGAGGTTCAGGAGGTACTCCAACGACGCTGATGGAGTGGTTCTCATACATCCAAATGCAGCTATACTTGCAAGGCGTTACAAACTTTGAAGTGTTTTTTTTACTTTGTTTTCAGTTTTTGTTTTAAAGATATTTATTTTTTATTTTTCAAATAAGAAATAACTTAAGGTTTTGTAGTAATTTTCATTTAAATAACTAATTTCTACTAACAAATAAACCATGTTTTAATTTACTACAAAGCTGGCAATGTGCACTTAAAGATACATACTATATTTCCAAAACTACATACCTAAGATTTTTTTTCGTATTTTTTACATGTTTTTTACTCGTCATAAATCCAATATTTATAGTGTAAATCACAAATATTAACCAAAACCGTCGTTGCCAAGTATAGGGTTAAAGTAAGATTGTGCAACTTAGCCTTAATCTATATCGGAGGCATATCCAATCTAACTATAGATTCTTAAAAGCGCAAACAGAAATAGCAGACCAATTTCAGTAACAAAATCGAAATTGTTTCAGAACAGAAATCTGAATTGAAATGGATCGGAATTACGAATAGCCAATTGGATTTTACGGTGACGGTCGATAGAACCGAAATAGACACTCATACTTAATAACTCATAGGTACAGTCAGCATCAAATAGTTCGTGACACTCAAAGTAGCCAAAAAGTTCGCAACACATCTTTGTAATCAGTGTTGTTCTTGATACGGCAATTGCCGTAATATACGGCATTTAGGCCTCTTAGGCACCATAAATACGGTATACGGCAGCACTTCCATTACCGTATCAAAATATACGGCAATTGATTAAGGTAGAGTTTTATGAGTTTTTCATGAGTTTTAGTAAACAAAAAAAATATTTCATTTAATGGAACGCACCAACTTGTAAACCATATAAAAGAAACGTCAACATAATTCAACCAAATGCAACCTTATCTCCGAGATGTTAATGTCTAAAATCGTTTGGTCTTCATTTTGGTAGATTCTTCACTTTTATTCGGGTCGGTTCTAGGACTAAACTATTTATTCAAATCCTTTATAAGTGAAGAATAAGTTTAAAAGTAGTAAGTATACGCATAGTACATAATACATCATTTGTATTTTTTTTATTTAAACCTTCCAAATAAACATTTTGCACAATACGGCAATTTTTCTTTGTTTTCCTTAAAAATACGGCAAATTTAGAATTAGAATAGGGCAACCTTAAATTTGTCAGGAACAACACTTTATTGGAATAACACATCCTGTGTTGTCAACTTTTTGGCCAGTTTGGGTGTCACGAACTATTTGACGCTGACTGTACGTGTTTAAGCGGAAATGACGTGCTTATAATTAGCTGACACAGTCATGTAAAATATAGTCCGCTAAAGACTCCGTGCTTTTTTCCTAAACGGATAACGGTTCCATACAAATCGTGAAGCGTGAAAAGTACTTTGATTAACCGTAGCAATCGTAGCGTCAGTTTAAAGGAACTGTAGAGTTCATATTCTGATTTTGTGTAAAGTTGTAAATGTCAACGTCAATTATTTATCATAAATATTATTTTACTTTATTATTTTCAGTCATTTCATAAACCGTTTTCACATTCCTTAAGTCACGTGCATAATGAAAACGAATTTCGTAGTGTAAAATAAAAGGTTAAGTTTGTTAAACTCAAAAACATTTATATTGATTGACATTTTATTTCAGTAAATAAGGCGTAATTACAGCGTAGTGTATTTACATACGAGTTTTCCACCAATAGTAATAAAGTTGTCTCACTGACAGCCAAAAGCAACTTTAATGAAGACAAGTTTTTTAACTCCCAAACAATTAATTACTTAACACAAAAATAAAGATAATTATAGTGCGTGAAAAGAAGTTATGCGGATGTTGAGAGGTATAGATGACCCACGCTGAACTGTCCCGCCAAACTCAATGACAGGGGGGCGCTACCATCGTTCAACTATATAGTTTCCAACATGGCAAAAATCTGAACCAGCGATCCGGTATTGACGGTGGCGCCCCACTGTCAATGTCATCGACAGGACAGTCCAGTATTTTGGAACTATATACGGCGTGTAAGTGACAGCTCCGCAAAAACTTAGACAGTTAACTCACTATCCCGAATTCGATATCATTAGTATTTTTCTCACAAATTAAGAACGCTATTTATACGTTTTTTATAACAATATTTATTTCACTTCTGTATGTTTCCGCAATGCCTGAGTGACGTGAGGTGCTGAGATTGGGTGTAAGCAATTATTATTTGTGTTATGTCCCAATTTTTGATGCTCTTGCTACCTGTGTTAAGTTAAATTTAAGAGATTGTTATTTTTCTGAAAATAAGTAATAGGTAGGTACAGCGATTTTTAACTTGGAGGTCCCAATGACTATATTAACTGAAATACCTACTTAGGTACTACATTTTTATAATAATGATTAAGGAAAAGTTAATTATTGTCTAGTCCAGGTCTTGTGCCAGGGAGTTAAGAGTATCCAAAGAGCTTAATGGAATCCTCAAGTTCAGTCAGAGTCGTGGTTTGCGAAAACCATTAATAAGTTGAAAACTTCAAATAATTGTAGGAAATACATGGGGGTGATTACGCGTTCTCACGTGTAGCGATGCAGCGCCGGAGGCAAATTTTCCCCGCTATTTTCATAAAATAGGAGGTCGCCGCTTCGCGATTCTCCGGGGTTACAAAGCATCGAGCTCAGTTAGTTATTATTGTGAATTTAAATGTAATAAAACATTCTGCAGTATAGTAATATTATTAGGATTATGCATTGATCTTTTGTTGATTCTGGTATGGCATTTTCTATATAGTACCGTACACTTTCAAAAGAAAGAGTGGCCTCAATTAATGAAATTGTTAGTCTTCTCTACTACGAGAGTTTGGCAACTCTATAAATCTTTGTTTTAAGACTAGTTAAGACCGAGGTTTCTGTCCAAAAAATAATAATGTTTAATATAATCTATTTTTCTGGCACTTCGCCTCTAGGTAGACCATGGAACGTTCGTCCAAATTCAAAACTTAATAAAAAAACGAGTTCTAGAGTTTACACCCACAAATATAACTTTCATTGCAATTAAGTATTAATTTCGTGCTATACAACCTCTAAACTATTTACGATAGAAATTGGTTTTGCCCAATAAAATAATAACGTATTTAATTTCAAACTTTACGCGTCAATATTACTTTTAATAAAACAAAATCTATGTTTGGTTTTCCCGGCCTTTTGCGCGTGTAAACGAAAGTGTTAGTGACGCATGTCGGTTAAATTCCCGCTGTCTTTTCAAAGTAGTTGTTATATTTATGATTAATGACTGTACGAGGTTTTAACAAAGACAAAAAACACAGTGTTTTGTTTTTGGTTAATGAGCGCTAACTTGTTAAAATTAATGGGCTTGATTCTAAAGATCTAATCGATAAGCCGTTCTGATAAATTAATATCTGAGTGAGATAATTAGGTATTTGATACTATTTAATTAGCCGCGGAGAGACATGTGGCTAAATTTGCGGTAGATTTAAGCCACATACCTTGTTAGTAGCACAATCTTGTCCTTAACAATACGTATCATTCATACCTAAATGATAAAGGCACACTTACTAGGTAATGCATTGAGAACCATACGGTAGTTGGTACAGGTATTTATTGATATATTGTTGAAGTCTGAAGAGATTTCTTGGAGCAATTTTACTATAGTGATAACTAGATATCACAGTAGAAATCGGCATCTGTGCACCGAACTAATCATGTAAACCACAAAACATAAGATACTCATCGAAATCAAATAAGTATTCGGTACAAATGGAAGCCAATCTAAGTGAACCCATATTATTCATATCACAAGCAAATAATACTAACATGAATAGAGCTAGAAAAGCACGAGGAGTATTGAATTCAAAATAATAACATACTACCAGAATTCATTCAAAAGCTATTCCAACGTCAACAAAACAATAAACAGCTGCAACTTATTCATATCCTACAGGGATCAATAAGCCCGACAGTTATTGTATTGTATCGCAGTTTAAACTCATCACAACAACAAATCCACAAACAGAAATCCCCGTCTAAATCTAACCCGAACGATAGGGTTTATCAACAAAAAGCGTCTGCGGGCACGCACTGAAGATAGTCTGGTCACAACGCAATTCAGCCCGCTGCCCGCCTATTCTACGGGCGAATTCAATTAACTGAACATGCCATGAGAGTAATAAATTCTCTAAACAATCAGAATTCGAGCCCTGGTAATATGTCCGTCCGGTTGCATACGCATTGCGGTCGTGGCTATTTAATCAACGTATAAACACGGTGTACGCACCTCCCTTGCGGACATGTGTAGATATCTATGTGCCTTTTTTGTCACCGTAAAAAGGTTTGTGTCCCATTGTATTGGCAAAGATTACTTTTTGCGGGGTAACTTAATTAATGCGAATCGCAAATGCGCGGTTACGCGCCATCGGGCGACATTTTTTGCGGACATTTGTTATACTAGATGATTTTGCGTCTATTTTTTTTACCATTTCCATACTGGAGGTGTTTCTGTTGTAATTTTGTTTATTTGTGTACATTGTGTTGATTTATGGACACAGTTTGGCATGTTGAACAAAAATATAAATAGAAAAGCTAAATTTTGGCAACAGCTTTCATTTGTTTCAACTTCGTACGCTTATTTTAAGGCACCTAGGTTTACGACCCAATCTGTTCTACCATGCAATAACAAATTATAGATTTTACTACTGCCAGGGTTTCTAATAAAGGGATTTAAATTATACCCAATGTTAAAAGGGGTTTTAATAAGGAAATTCAAATTATACCCAAGTTAACATAGGTAATAAATTTAATCAGTATGTAGGCACACTCCAAAATTATAAGGTAGGTAGATTATTTGGTTCACAATGGGTCACTGACACTGACCAACTGAATCAGGTTTTAGATCAGATACTTAATCTCTTGTTAATTAACAAAATAACTAATTACTATTTGATTCGCCACATTGTATTTTGCATAATTGAAATCTATAACAAATGTCTCGTAATTTAGAAGTAAAGCAGTTCTATTTATACACACGATTCAAACCATGAAAATTGTGAAAACATATTGGAAAAACAATCTTAACGTTTATCCTAATAAAACCTATGGAATGAACTGTACACAATTTCCAGTGTCATACTTTTTATTCCCGGACTTCGTACAGTTTCGGAGAGTAGAGTTACAATGGATACAGTTTTTTTCTCTAACCAAATCCTATTGCTACCCTAGCGGGCAAAAAAGTGGTTTTTGAAAAAGAGAAAGTTCGATGTGATGTAAATGTGCATAGTGCCATCAGTTTTCCCCAGAACGAAGCTAGGGGACGTTATACTAGAATTTACTTACTTCGCTACGTATTACTTTATACAAATAAATGTGGTTACTTAAAAGTAAAAAAAAAACTTTATAACTATGCACGATCATGAACATTGTACCTACTTGTGTATTCGCCGACTTTAACCCATTAGAGGTCAAACACAAAGTACTAATATATTTTAAATTTTTTCTTTATTTTCATATTGAAATCAGAGCAAAAAAACACAAAATACAAGAAAATCCTGAAAAAAAGTTGTTTTCATGAAATTACAGGGGTGTACTCAATTGGGTACAATGACCTCCTAAGTATGCAAATTTTCAAAATGCGCCTTTTGGACAAAAATTGTTTTAAGGGACTTCTTACACTGCCAACGCACTGTTAAATGACAAAGAACATACCCAAGCTCTTTTTCAGTTTTGATGGGATATTTTCCAAGTCCATTTTGAAGAAAAGCCATCAACTATTGGTACATCCAGACGCATTTTCGTTGTTTATTTAGCATATCTCTTCATCTAGTGACCAGTAAAGTATAGTACATAGTCTCTCGAGGTAGCTTGTGGTACTCAGATAGTACCAAAACCCCCAAATAGGGCTTTATAGGAATCCCAAGTATATTGCATTGATTGGATACTGATATGATTATAGCCAATAGAAATATCATAATGATAATGAGAAGCATCGTAGTTATCTATTGGATATAATAATATTGTTATAATCAGCTTTTTTCAAATACTGTGCAAGTTTGAGGCTCTGCAGCTCTTCACAAAATATAGCAAACTTATCACCACAGACTTTGGAAGTATCTACAGCGATTGAAGAATTATGACTTTTGATTGGGTGCGGATTTGTGGGAACCTATCGTCTTATTTTTCACGCCAGCGGTTCATTATCACTGTCGTCCTATAAACTGCCTTTGCTGCCACTATCCCTTCTGTTCATAAATACCCTTTAGTACGTCTTACGGTATGAAAAACGTCACCATATCCTCTTTTTCAGTCAACACACTTGTATCAGGTGGTATAATTATTAGCCAAAATACATTCATCGTCATAACTATCCTGTAAAACGGCTCCAATAACTTCTTCAAGTACCTTTTAGCTCTTTTGAGCTGTAAAATGTAACAAAAGAGCAAAAAATAAACACAGTTTTTTTACTTACGCATGTTGTCATTGTACCCAACCGAGTACAGTAACTTTTAAATGACCCTAGTCTTATTTGAGATGTAAATATTATATTATATTGTGTTTTATAACTTACTCTGATATGTATTTTAAAGTAATAAAATAAAAAAAATAACTTATGAGCAGTAATTGTTATAAAAAAATAAACACCTACCCCTACTATGTTTCAGTGACACAACTTCAACTGATACTTTTTATCAAAAAAAGTCCCACTACCCGCGTAATTGTTGTCAATATACTTTAATAGTGTTGTGATGAAGTAAAATAACAAGTCTACCCATGTTAATTTTGTGAGATTTGCGATTGACACGTAAAAATATAGATGTACCCATTTGAGTACAGTGACCTCTAATGGGTTAATCCATCTTCCTTGTATAAAACTCGAAACAGTAATAAAAATTGAGATGGCTGTGAAAAGCGGGGTGGCGCCGACTCCGGACGAAAGCTACGAAGTTCGTCCCACAAAAATCTACAGCTAATGTAGCATGTCTGTACAAACGCTACAAAGGCCATACATTACACTCCTGAGCCCTTTATCTCTGTACATAGCATCAAATTGTAACAAAAGGATTATTCAAGTAAGCGGATTAAAGCTGCTCTCCTAATTTATATCCGTGACTAGGGCTCCACCGAAGCGACTTTCCTTGTTTTTCTAACAGAACTAATCCAGTTTTAAAGTGCTTTCTATGGAAATTCGATTGTGGATGATGTTTACACGTCGGCGGTGTAGTCAAACGGCCATTGTGTGGCGCGGGTCGCGGTCGCGGGTCCCGGCCTCAGCATCTTCGCTCTTAATTATTCAGCGCTATCCTACGAAAAACCTTACGACCGGTAATTGACCTTTATACCAGCCCTATTTTTTTTTTTTTTTATTTGTGTTGAGCGGCTATTCTAGTTCAATAAAGTCCTAGTATCACTGCGACCGTTATCGATCTATTGTGATCGCCGCTGTTTTCCTTACAGTTCGCCTCCGAGTCCTGCATCCATTACGAAGTGCAGTATCTTTTGGGGGGCGATATGTTTTACATCTTGTGGGCTTAGGATGTGTTTGCCCAGGTGTAAGCTCCGCTTGCGCATCAGAGGTCCGCAGTCCGTGAGCATGTGTAGTGGCGTTTCATCTGCCTCTTGGCACATCCTGCACGTTCTTGTTTCGGACAGTCCCATAGTGGACAAGTGCTTGTTTAAGCTGCAGTGTCCAGTGAGGGCTCGAACTAAGATGCGCATTTTGGTCCTACTCAGTCCTATGATCTGCTTAGAGCTTTTTCGATCATAGGCTTTTATGAGAGCTTTGGAATGAGTTAATCCTGGCGTGTCTGACCATGCCATAAAGGATTTGTTTAAATAGATGTTCTCCAGGGTCATTCGAGCGAGACTTTTGGGAACACCACAAAAGGGTTCTGGACCATATTGTGTTCCCTCCGCTCCCGCTCTGGCTAGTTCGTCGGCATTTTCATTGCCCTCGATTCCCGCATGACCTGGAACCCATCTCAGCGTTACTCTGTTTCGTTCTCCTAGAGTATTTAGTCGACTCATGCAGTTTTCTACCAACTTTGAGGTGATTAAGTTGGAGTTTAAGGCCAGCAGCGCGGCCTGNGCCGTCATGGCCGATTTTTTCACATTTTTTCAACATAGTAACTAAATAAGACGCAATAACAAAAGTTTGAAAAGTTGTCGACCTAGAAAATACAAAGTCCTATCTATTAGTATATATTTTAAGTGTAAAATGTTAAAAATGAATATATGAGAGTAAAACAAAAAAGCCTTTGACGTACTTCTTTGGGATTTTTTTTTTATCGGACAAACTATGCAATATCGTGTTTTGGAAAAGTTGTCGCCCTAGTTAAAGACATTAACTTACTCGTACAATTTTTTGTTTGCTAAAATATCTTTTCATTTAGAAGCTATCTGCAAACAAAATCGGTCAAATATCGACAATTTGGGAAATCATGGCCTTAACTTTGACAAACGTCAAAAATATGTCAAACTCCATATAAAAAACGCCGGTTATCGTTATAGTTACGGTCAAAGTTAGGTGGTGCAACTCAGCCTTAGAGTCCAAAATATTATGTTATGGTAAAATCAATTTAGGTAATTGAAATTTTGATTTCATCTGACTGTTCATCATTAAGAAGGAGCAAATATTTAAAATTAGTATTAATGTTAGTAGATTTTTAGAGTCTGCCGGTGCTACCGATATTTTTATGATAAAATTACAGAAACAATAATCTAGGAATCAGTAACTATAAAATCTTGAATTCACTAAAAAGTGCAGCAGTTGGTCAATCGATTTAAGTCTTATTGCTAGAACATAAAGCAGCAGACTCGTTACTCGAATGAAAGTAAGTTTCAAGTTAGTACTCACGCCAAGTGCTACTTGAAACAGCTTAGTATGAAATTTAGTTATCAGTTCGGAAGTTCGTTGCTTAAATGGCTAAAAACTAAGCACTTTGGATAATTGGATAGACTGACGCGAAGCATTAGTACTAAGGCCGGGATGCACCATCTTACTTTAACTTTAACAAACGTCAAGTCTGACAAACTCCATACAAAAACACCGGTTATGATTATAGTTACTCAGTCTTAGTTAAACATCTAAATAATCTGCAGTATCATTTAGAATCATCTAAAATACGGATGCGAGTTAAATGGTAGGTACGTACTATCGGCAACAGTGTTAACTATCCATTGCCTGTCATGTCGTCTCGTTCTATCGCAAAGAATCATCATTTGATGAGAGCGAGAGCAAAAACGGAAATGGATAGTTAACAGTATGGCCGTGTGTACATACAGAGTTTCACTTAATTAGTTAAAAGTTTAACATATAAACTAGTAGTATATATGCTAGTAGTAACACTACTTATAATCACTTAAATAAAGGTACATGATTTAAAAGTACCTACTTTTGGAAAGAATACGTCACTATACAGTGGATAGCGTTGGCGATTATAATACTATTTTATTTTTCTTGTAAAGTCATACCTTTTGCCTAGTACTTAGTTAACATTCATTTGCAATGTATAATTTGTTGTTATAATAAACGTAGAAATACCAATAGGTACCCCTGGCCCTGTATACCTTTAATCAAACCACCCGGTTTATTTTGCCCCACTAAAAACCGGGTCAAAATACAAACCCGGTGCGAAAACAGTTCCCGGGGGCATCGATTCGAGCGGCCATGTTTACGGTGACGTCACCGCTCGGCCGATTGAAAAACAATACCGCACCAATAAAGCGCTCCGGTGGCTGTGAAGCGGGTCCCATGGAGATTGGTGCAGCGGTCGCTATTCTCAAAACGATAGAGATAGAGATTAAACTTTATAGAGATTTTTAATCCGTGTTTTTTCATCTGTACCTTAGTTTTTATTATTACCTTAGTAATATTGTAAAGGGAGATAACGGATTTGTGATGTGAAGATTCAGCTCCCAACGACTTCAATTAAAAAAAATACATAATCCAGATGGTAGGGCCCAAAAGATAAGGAGATATGTAAAGTGCCCCATAAGGGCTACCTTTTCTTTTTTTTATATTTAAATTTTGACGTTCATAAGTGCCACTTGTGGTCTAAACTGAATAAATATTTTTGATTTTGATTTGATTTTTGAAAGGCTATGGTTTCTGTAAATGGACGCAGACAGAAGGTAGTTCAAGATATACTTGAACTACCATCGGCTATCATCTTACGATAAGTTTGATAAACCTGTAACATCTTCTTTATTGATCGTGTGGTCATTTAAAGAAGTGGTGCAAGAATACAGGTTAGGCACAAATTGGATAAAAGATCCATACCTCAAACAGTTTAAAACCTCAGTAAAGTCTTTAAAATTAAATTCATAATAAGACAGTTCTTAACACCACGTTTCCCACTCAACTCCCATTATACTGCATTTGGCACCAAATTCCGAACCGTGACGCAAGTTACCCCCTTTTATTAAGTGCATGTTTTCCAAAGTCCAATTCTTCTATCGCTCGTTTTGATTACGAATTCGCGGCGACGAGGTGCGGACGTGCCCAGAATAGCCGCCCTTTGAAAACGCTCCGTTCGCGTAATTGTCGCGAGCTGCTCTCAGATGCATTACAGACTGTATGAGATTTTTAAATGCGTTACATTTGGGAGTTACGAGCAAAAAGTTCGGGTTGGAGTTTAAGCGAATGGCCGCGTGAAATGGAATGCATGTGTTTTTGGTGGTGAGGATTTACTAAAGAGTCGAGCTAGCATTCACTATACGTATTTTAATAGGTTCTCTAAGAAATTCATCCACATACATTAATTTAACAAGCCGTTTTTAACTAGGTACTACCTTTATGCAAACATTACTTCTATTTATTCAATACTAGCTTTCCGCCCGCGGCTTCTGTGGCCCGCGTGGAATTTTGCCTGTCACAGAAAAATAATAATATTACGCGCGTCCCTTTTTCAAAAACCGGGATAAAAACTATCCTATGTCCTTTCCCGGGGCTCAAACTATCTTTAAGCCAAATTTCATTAAAATCGGTTCAGTGGTTTCGGCGTCAAAGCAAGACAGACAGACAGACAGATAGAGTTACTTTCGCATTTATAATCTTATAATATAAAAATGAATCGCAAAATGTGTTGGTAAGCGCATAACTCAACAACGCCTGGACCAATTTTACCAATTCTTTTTTTAAAATGTTTGTTGAAGTCCAAGGAGGGTTTTTACAGCGAGAAAAGTTTGAATAATTTCCGGGTAAACCCTAAAAAACTCGAAACTTCACCCCTAAGGGTAAAACGGGGTCCACGCGTACGAAGTCGCGGGCGGCCGCTAGTATTAGTATAGATGTATCTTCTTCAGTTCATGTTTGCAGTCTAGAAGATATTTTTAGGCATCGACAATATTTAGCACGTTGGCAGTTGTCTAGCACGATATTATGTGCTCTACAAATTACCACTTTAGTGTGCTCATCCAACAGTCTATATTGTGTCTTCATTCCGAATTCGACGTTATATCGCGTCGTGCAATGATTGCATCTACGCGATATTGCCAGATATTGCCGTAAATACCCCCAATTCCCGATAATCCAATGAACGAATGGGCGGGCACCGAATCGATCACGTGGTAACAATGCATTCGTGCGACTAAGTACCATTTCTAGGGTTACCAGTTGTGAGAAAATGAATTACATATATTTAAACAGACCTAGACACTGTAATAATAAGTTTTTAAACAATATTGTCACATAATGCTAAAATAAAAGTTATCTATATTTTTATTGTAGGGTTTTTAACTGTGATTAACTTCAGAATAAGAAATAAAGCATTATTATCGCAATACCTGCCTTGTCTAGCATAAAAAAAATTGTGGACACTAAACAAAACACATCAATTATAAAAATCAATATAATTAGACAAAATTATCAAAACTGATACTGGGTGTTTTATCCAATGTTCCATCATAGATCAAAACAGTCCATCGCAAGTATTCAAATTATTGTTCATTTAAAGCAAATTACACACGACAGCATATCAAGGTAACTGCTTGAAAAAACTTCTTAGCTATTTAAATAGACACGGGTCTTAACGCGACATTTATTAATGAGTTACATTATGTACTCACGGCTTGATGTTTCGGCTGCTACGCTGCAGCCGTGGTCACAAGCAGACTGACTCTATTTAAGTCGCAGTTGAACGCGAAGTTTAAAAGCTTCTTATCTAGTTATAATAAAAGCTACTTTACAACAAAAAATTATAAATAATCGGGTGTCGACTCTACATCAAATCGTTTTATTACGCAGCGTTGACAGACATCGAAATGAATAATTGCATTCATCCCAATAATATGAATAATGACAATGACGGAAGAACTGTCACTACGTCATGATGAATGACGCGATGACGCAATGACGCGCTGTCGATTAAACGCGATGGATGTGGATAATCATCGACAATTAGCATCGGGACTTGTCACTTTCATTGTTATTCTGGATTACATATGTAAATTAGGAATAATCTAATTGAAACAATAAATAAATAACTTTTCAGCAGCTTCAAAATTTAATTGAAAGCAAGTTAAAACAGCTTTAGAGATCCAAATATTGTTTTATAATGCTCTTAATAGTTTCAGTAGTCCGGTTAGTTAATCGGACCAACCAGAAAAGAAAGTTCATGTGGTCCGCTTGGTAGGACAAAGGCGTGATCACGTGGCCATAGGGTGTTTTGAAGCTTTTGTGCGATAAGACTATGTTGTGAAAAGTTTCATTAAACAGTCAATTTACCATTTAATTAAGCAAAATGCAATCTTAATGACCTACCCCAAATGCAATTCAATGTAAAATTAATTAAATAAGATATTTATTTATACACCGAAATGCTACAGAGAAATTAAAGCGAATTTATCGAAATTTTAACGTAAAACACTTTGTAATTGGCCCAATTCGTTTCATAATTTGGTGCAATAACATCATGGATGTAGCTACGAGCATCATGGCCAATAAAAAGGTAATTGGTACAAATCGGTCGGTGATTACATTCGCGAATAATTAAGCCATGCCGGCAGATGGTATGACGAAGGTGCAATAAAAAACATACCTAGGTAATTTATATTTCGTAACAAGCTAGACAACTTCAGACTACAGACTTTTAGTCGGCCGATAGTTTGGTCGGCTTCCAATTTGAATGAAGAATCGGCCGATACCAAATCCATACTGATTAACAGCCCGACCCGACCCAACTATCAGCCTACTAAAAGTCTTAACTTTCGCTTACAGACACGGACACCTCAAGCATTTCTTTTAACTTTTTCTCTTTTGCTTCAACTTTGCTGGTTATGTTTTATTGACCATTTAAATACCCTTGCCACCTGAAATAATGCTCATTCCTTACAGGTTATGGAAAACTGAAAGAAAGTTTTGAAAACTGAAATAAGTTCACTTACGATGAGATGCTGCAACATAAATAATTTCCTTCCTTCTAATTTTTGTGTTTGTATACCAAGTGCTAAAATATCTGACCTGGATGTAATAACAATTCAGCAGCCAAAAAGGTAGAGTTAACAAAAATATTCTCATTACATTTCAGCGTCCCTATTTTTGTCCCAAAAAAGTGCAAAAGTCCCGTTATTCCCCGACCGCGGTAATAAAACCTCGGATGCCCATAAAAGTACCGTTTGATTTACTCATTGGACCCACACCCGAAACTTGCCACGTTAAAAATTCATTCGCTATGTCATAGCGAAGAGAGATGAGTGGCCGGATTCATCACCCAGCCAATTGATACAGAGCTTTGAAAAATTCAGAGGTTCAATCGCTGTACAACACAAACTTTGAACTCCTCCTATGTTCTTCTGATTTAATTTCGTTGCGGGTCCAATGACAGTTTAACTTTCCCCCGGGACAAAGTTGACCTTCACTTGGGTTTTTATTGACGGCCAAGCTGTTCGTTCGTTCGTTTCAGCCGAAAAACGTCCGCTGCTGGACAAAGGCCTCCCCCAAGGATTTCCACGGCCAAGCTGTAGATCCTGGCTATACAGGAGTTGCAGCGGTGAGAAAAAGAGGTGGGAATAGTCCCGTTGATGAACGAGCCTGTGTGTTCTATCAATAAGTCCAAGTCGAATGTACTAAAATGGTTGATTTTACTATTTAACGAAAACCAAAATTCCTTCTACTGCTGGACCAAGACCACGGATTTCCACAAGGACCGGTCCTGCGCTGCCCGTATCTACGATAGGTGTTTCCCGCGACTTTCACCAGTTCGTCGATCTACCAAGTGGGAAGCCTGCCTTCTCTACATTTTCGGTTCCGTGGTTATTACTCGAGAATTTTTCACATTACAGGGACCTTACCATGGGTTTTTATTAAACGTCATCACTAGCGAGTGAGTTAAAAAATCTATAAAGATTTTAGTTTTTGAAAGTAACGCATACATTTCATGTCAGTCGCTACCGAACACACCTAATGTAAACTTATAAGCATACTAGTTACTGATAAGTTACATTACTGATCAATTTCGACTGTGCCCTGGTCCACCCTTAAATGTAAATGTAGCCATTAATTTAATTTTCCACTTTTCCAACGATAAAATCGGACATTTCAATCGCGACAAACGATTGTATCTTTTTTATCGGCGCGAAATTTCCATAATTGCCGTGCGCGTTTGATCTCTCTGTTTAATATCGTGTAATTGTTTAGTTAACGTTTTCTTTCCTACTTTGTTTGATAAAAGATTTGTATTACAAATGAGGTTCATATTTTAACTAATTACCTCAAGACACGGGACTAGAATATTAAAGAAATCAGAGTCGTATTTTTGCCACAGTTAAAGCACTTTATGTCAACAGATTTTTACCACTACCAATGCAGAATAATGAAGCAGTGGTAGGGTTAAAATAATACGGGGCTATATTATAGCGCATTTTAAAAGCCTACTTATTTGCTAAAAATAACTTACTTTTATGACTGACATACTCACCATTTATTTCTTCTACTTGAGTTACGTTATTATTCAGTTTTTCATATAGGTAAGACTAGAAATTCCCAGACCTTTCACAAACTTCACAAAGTTTTCAAGAAACATATCGATGTCCTTCGCACTTTTATCGTATCTAAGCGTTGATAGTTGGCGCATCACTATTAAATACTTCGTCCACCCAACTTGCGCCCAACAAAAACTTGTTTACGAAACTTCCCCGATCGCACACGTAGGGAACCGAACCTGAGCCCGTGACCTAATTTTATTTTTTGGGAACATTCTGATGGATCGCACAAGAAAGTTTTGGAGTGTTATTCACCGACAGCAAGAGGCACGAAGTTGGAAGAATGGTCCTTATTGCACTTTGGAATTCTTATCATCTCGATTGTAACTGTGATTTGCGGTTTTTGAGCTTCGGCTTACTTTTTACCCGACTACTCTAGAAGGAGGGTTATTTAAAACTCTTGTCATTTGATTAATATTATTACAAACCATCACGTTAACCTCCCTAGTTAAGCTACTCGTAAATAAATGAGATTATCATAGCCCATATTATTGTCCCAAAGCAGTGACAGAGTAAGGGCGTGTAATAAATTCTCTTTAAGACCCTTATTACAGAAAATAAATAAATTGTGTGAGTTTTTCATCCCAAAAGTTCAGTAGACAACAAGGTCAAACTAGCAATCTAGTATCTACCTCTTTACCTACATAGTTCTGACTAAATAAAACTCTACATTCTGTTGTCACTCAGAATTCATAACTTTGAATCTTTTTAATCATGATTCCGCCCAATTAATCAGACATCAACTGTCGAAACCGCGTAAAACCGTGTACACCACTAATAAATTCAGTAATAAGCATAGTAAGCTTGTTAAATAATAAATCGCGTTTTCCACACGTCAAACACGGAACGTTTACCCGGCCCGAACATAAATTAACTTGTTACTTGCCAAAGTTGACGAGTCGACTAATTATTTTAGTTTCAAAGTAACTATTTCGGTGACACGGCTGCTCCGAATAATGTTACGCACGCTGAGTGGATTCGGTTTCGTGGTTTGGATTTTAGACAGAATTGAATTTTGGTTCGGAAACGGCGGCGCGGTCGGCGCGGTTGGTACGTGCCAGCTAGCTGTGTGTTACGTTGTTGGAACGAGGGTTAAGCAAAACAAGATCGGAAAGTTTCGGCGATCGTCAGCTCGTTTGCGGCGACGTAGCCATTTTGATTACGCTATTACCCACATAGGCCTTGTCCAGGAGGGCGAAATTGCCGCGAATCCTACACGCATTAGCGAGATACTAGTAGCCAATACATTGCGAGTTGAAAATTCAAGCGTAAATTGTGTCATACATACGCTCGTGTTCGCGCGAAGACATTCGCGGCGAATTCGTTCTCCTGGACAATGCCTTTTAATTGTAAAGGTTCTAATCAAAGTGACGGGGCGTCATCGTGTGTCTTCAAGCATTGGTAAAGTAAAAAACTGATGCACATCAAAAGACTCTAACGCTTAGTTGGACCATCTTACTTTGACCGTAACTATAGCAATAACCAGTGTTTTTGTACGGAGTTTGTCAGACTTTTGACATTTGTTAAAGTAAGTTGGTGCAATCCAGCCGAAACACTCAGTATTGTAAAAATAAAGGTTGTGTGCTCTTTCAAATAAAGTTTCATGGGTTTACCTAACCGAGTAATCTCAAACAGATTAGACACAGATTCCGCGAAATAAGGCTTAATCAGGCAGACCCGGAATTCCCAGAAGGTATCGTCGTAAATACCGCAAAAGCCATTCCCAATAAATAAAATATCGGTGAGCCAGTAAAGGCTAATTAAAAGTTCACCCTCCAGGTTGACCCGCCAACCCTTATATTGTTCGTCCATCCCTCACCAACACACTCACCTACCGATGTGACATCTCTGTCACTCCCAAAACTCCGGTGAACTTTTAATTGGTTTGCTAAATACGTTTTTGGTACAGCTGATTGGTTGGCAAATCATTTCCGCGTAAAAAAAGCTGTTTCTAATAATTTGACTTGTTATGAATTTGTCTTTTATTTTGCCCATTATGACATCTCACATATTATTCTTTTAACCCTAGCAGTGCTGCACTAATTCCAATTAATAAATAGGCCAGTGCTGAAAAGAAACAACGCGAGAATCAATATCACCACTATATTATTATCAGGCTCTAAAATAAAAAAAAACTTACATCATTATTACGTACCTAATACATATTTTTATCGAAACTTCTTCGACTTTTAAGTAGCTGAATTCTTTCAACATTATAAATCCCGTATCAAATTACCCATAAACATGGGGCGAAACTTGTTTATCCGCCAAACCGTTGTTTCGTAAACAGGCATCGATCCCCAGCGGCGAACTTTCATCAAATGCGTGAATCCAGTGGAACCACATTTAAGTTAGCGGGTTTGGTGCAAGCCATTCACTTTTGCTGTAAAATCGTTGTCTACGGCCTGACCGCTCATTGAAATACGACTAATCGAGGTTATGTCTCAGGGGATAGTAAAATTGAAATTGAACCAGCAACAGTAATAATCAGAAGATAAAAACCACACGGACAGTAAGCTGTACTATGGAGAGGAGATGTGTTAGTACACGTGAGCTGTTAGCTCTTAAAAGCATTTAATTATTTAGATCGTTACTTTAGCACAATCAAATGTAGGATGAATCGAACTAATCACAATATCAAGTTCATATAATTTGCAAAGATCTTCCCACAAGATAATTGATGAAGCACGTCTATGTTATTGCCTTATTAAACGCCATTCGTTCCGGGGGTGAGGCTTGGTGAGCCGTAGCACAGGTTTCTCTTTTGAAACCTATTTCAGGCACCTGTCCCTCGCACTTTAGGTTAGAAATTCTTGGCTTAATTTCTATTGTATTGTGTACCTCAATTGTGAAGGGTAATAAATATTTCTTTATTTTGTTTTCTTTTTATTTTTATTTTTTGAATGGGTAAGTTGAGATTGGGAGACAGTAAAAGTCCCTTTAAGACCTCGTGGTAAGCTAAATATGCTGGTGTTACGAGTGGGTTCACCACATTAGTCCAGCGGCGACCTTTTCTTCCTCGGATTTCGATTCGATCAGTCCGACATTGGGCCACTGTCGCCTCTATAAACTACTACAGCTTGGTCCCATAACTTGGGCCGTACAAGCTCGGCCGCTACAAAATTTAATCCCCAGCTCCGATCCGATTTTGTGGGTCATTGGAGCCGACACCCGCGCACCTGCCGGGAACCAATGTCTGAAACATTCTGCGGGTTTAATCAGGGGCAACCGCCACTCACGAGCCGAATCATTTGACTTAAAGGCCACTAGATTTCGGAAGGTCATCTCTTTTGATGGTAACTGACCATTGGTTAGTCTGAAATATTAAGTTTGAAGTACATGTCGTTTGGATGCCGTCGTTTGTTTAGAGTTGAAAACTAATCAATTTAGTAAGGTTTTGAGCTTATCACAAGATATTTTAAAGCTAGCCCAAATCAATTAATCTCAGATATACGAGTAAGTTCGCTTTTTGTATATTGAAATATTGTTAAACTGAATTAATAGAATAATTTAGTTTGCGAAGCGAGGTAAGATACGCAATGATGTCTACTCCACCTCGATTTAGTGTTTATGACCAAAGATTGCATTAACTTAACTCTTCAGTGCATGTGATTACACCCGTCTATTTATTATTCATTCTATTTAATATAAATTTACTCTAAAGTCTTAACTTCACTGAGTAGCAAGCGCTATTATACTGTATCTTTCGAAAAGCTAAATCATCTGTATTTCAGAGAAACATCAGTAACAAATATTTGATCCTACATGTCGTTAGTATGATTGCTAAATAAAATCAGCAGATTTTTATTCCCTTTATCTATTTATATTCTTGTCGTCCATTTAATAAAATATTCAATTATAAAAGGCACGGTTGGTCCAATTGTGTGCGCAGACAAAAGTGCTTCAAGAAATCGAATAGGCATTGTATTACAAGTTCTTTGAGGGATCTGTTCCTTAACATTGCCAACAATACAGCTTTTTTGTACCGAAAAAAGATCAGTTGGTATAGGCCTCCGTAGTGGCATGATACAGAAATAAGCGGTAGATCTTATTGTTTATTAATGAATTAGTTGACTCAGCCAATGTACATTTTATGACCTTTGAAAACGTGATTTTTCATCTACCTGTAAAGATATTTATACTTATGCTCTAATATTAATTGAAAAAAGATTTATCTATATATATAAAAATGAAACCCGTTTTCCGTTGTCACGACATAACATGAAAACGGCTTGACCGATTTGGCTGATTTTTTTTTGTAGTTTTCTAATACTCTGTACAAGGTTTTTACGGAAAAAAATATAAAGAAAATCTCTACGCTAAGGCGGTACGTCGCCGATAGTCCCAAACTAAGCAAAGCTTGTACTATGGGTACTAGACAACGGATATAAACATACTTAAATACTTTTTTTTTTGTAAATACATACATATTATACATAGACCCGTCACAGCAATTAAAATTCATCATTTCAATTTCTGCCCGGCCGGGAATCGAACCCGGGACCTCTCGGCATAGTAGTCCGTTCCAAACCACTACACCAAACGGCCGGTTATAAGTAGTACAAACTAGATGACGTCACTATTTTACTCTACTCAACTGGAACGACTGAATTGCAATGCAACCGAAAACCTAGTTACAAATGATTCCAAACTACAAAAATTAGAACAGTCCATTCTATTACGTGATCTTTAATTGTTTCTCTCAATCATGTTCATCTTCTTCTTACCTCATAATATTGAAGGCAACAATACTAATAATTAATTAGAAAACCTCTAAATGAGGGAACACTGAGTTTATTTTCACTATGCTCACGGTAACATTACAGTAGTTTTTGTTACTTCCGATTTTCGCCACAAAATTTATCTTTGGGGAACAATGAAAGTAAATGGCGACGCGGTCTTTGTTTGCGGAGCATCCACCTACCTAATTGTTCCTTTGTTTTGTTTACCTATCTCATTTTTCGTTTTGTGATCGGCCGGTGGTTAATGTTGGGCTCCATGTTGTTTTTTTAGTTCACACGGTTCTGTTTGTTGTTATTTGGGCGGCAATTTGATTGTGATGTTCTTACGAGTATGTGGTTAACAGGTTGTATCGAAAGTCTTTGAATAAATACATTTATTAGGTATTGTACAGTTAGCATCGCATCATTTGCATTCCAATAGGTACATTTTAGTAGCAAAATACCATGTTTACTGCGACATGAAGCCACAATGGAGTTTCATGTGTGTCGTCTCTACATACGAGTTTTTTTTGGCAATGAATTGATAAGTAAGAAATTCTCATTTTTGAGGATTCTGTGTACAGAGGTACCTAACCAACAAAATAAGGTTTTCTTTTAAACTTTGTTACAATAACATTTCTGAAAATCATGTTTTTGTTAGTCATAATTTGGTTGGTTTTCCCAATCCTTAATATCAGCATGAATATAATATTTACAGGTTAATATACGGATAATTTACGATATTCGCGATCATAACCTTCTCAGATACTGTTATTGGCAGATTATGATCACGCACGTGTTACACCGCTTAAGTGAACATAATAACGTTATAACATAATACCGTTATCGTTATAACGAGGGATGAGCGTTATTTTTGCGCGGGAATTAACGATGTTTTTGTCCTGTCTCTTTAACGTGACATGCCGCTTTTGATAGCTCGAATTTTATTGTCATCATTCAAGTTTCGCCAAGAATAGGGTAGTAAAAGAAAATGTTATGGTGCCTTTTTAAAATGGCGGACGTTAAAACTCACATTGTTATGCGCAATTTATGTTAAACATGATCACATTAGGTAGCAAAGGTTTATACCTTTGCCTTTGCTTAAATAACGTTTTAACTTTTTGAGGATTTTTCAAATTATTTTTTTATGAGTATTTTCGTTTGATACGCGTATAATTATTTAGTTTAATTTCTTTATATCTTTGATAAGGCCCTAAAACTAACAAATAGGGCACAGAAAGTAAAAATAAATAATTTTAACAAATTGAGGACTAAATTAGTTTTATTGACTTAATCAAAAAACAACAGACGTAACACAAAACAGTGTTATAATAAAGGTCGTGACATTTAAAACTGAAAGCGTAGGCGTGTCGAATGCTAAGTAAATTCAATTTAAAAAACTGTAAATGAAAAAGAGAAAACTCATCCTACTCAATTCCGTTGATATAATCTAAGCCCACACAAAGCGAACACATGGTTAGTCATTATTCCGCGTTCTACGTTCCACTCCACGCAAACAACGCCATCATAAAGTCTGAGCACAATAATACGCAAATAATAACGGCGCTCTGATGCGAAACGAAACGCAGTAAAGGACTGAACGTTCCACCGTCCCGTTTTAATAATGTTTACCGCGCACAAACGTGAAACTAAAAAGCGACTTATGCATAAAACGGAAAGTTTGATTTTGAAATTTGAATACGGAACAATCTGTTCGCGCCGCATTTCTGCGTTCCGTATCAAGCGTCGCATGTTTCGTGTTTTTAATCTGTTTTTAATTACGTTAGTGGTAATGAGTCTGTAACGTGGATGTAACTTCTGAATTTATGCGAGTGTTTTAAATTGCGATGGCCGAGGATCCTGCACATTGAAACTTTAAAGTTAAATGTATTGCAGCGATGGCCTGGGGTGCGTTTCAATGGCGCGCGGCCGAGCGAATCGCGAAACAGGAAAGCTCTACTTTGTGAAAATAAATGAAAAGATGGCGGGTTGCGATTAAATAAAGTATTCAGCTCTGTGAAATAGGTACTTAGTTTACTTGTGAAGTAGCTGATTACTGGAGTGATCCTCGAGGTGTTATAAATAATAATAATAATAAATAAATAAAAGTTTATTTAACAACTTTAACATTTTTTACATTGCTTACATTGCATTGTTGTACATACATTTCCTTAAAGACCCGTTTAATGCTAAGGTTGTACCGACATACGCTTCAGTTCATAAAGTAACTGAGATTTCTACGCTAGGCTGAACTAAAGACTGAACTTTTTACAGAAAACATTTTTGGTTTAAAAAAGGGGGGTTTAGAAGCTGTACTAAGCAAGCATGCAGATTTTACGACATAAATTTCGAAAGACCAACTTTTAATGATTAGGTACCAAAGCTTATTTATATAGGGTAAGTCCAGGATAGATGCCCCACTTTTTGAAACAGCTCTGTAACTCAGTCAGTAAGTTTTTATCAACAATTTGACCTTAGTATCTGTAAACTTTGGTCTTTCGTCTATGATATTACTATAATTATTTTAGTTTAAGTTATACCGATTCTGAGTAAACACCATTTTAATTGACCTCTAAAAAGTGGGATAGACGCCTAATGTGGGGGATAGAAGACTCACTGTATGATTGCTTCAAAGGATAGATGCCTGATGCAGGGATAGATGACTCGTTGATATAGTTTTTGAATTCTAAGGATCAAATGCATTATGAAATCAAACAAGCCAAGTATTATTATTTAAGATTGTTTGTTATTAAATGTATTAAAATGAAATTTAATATTTTTATTAAAAATAGTACATAGTACATCCACCCGAAGTCGGGTATAAAGGTAATTCGATCAGAAGGGCACCCTATTTATTACTTTCCTAAGGTTAGCCGTACTACATTCTTTTTTTCTTCTTACTTGCTACTTATGACAAAAAGAGCAGGTTAGGATAGATGCCCCTAGGTGCATGGGACATGACCCTAAGGGCATCCATCCCCAAAAAAAATTAGGCAACTATCCTTTTAGCATAGGATAGGTGCCTTTTTTAATAAAAAATATAATAACACTAAAAATCGAATTAAACATAGCTATCCCGTCTAATTTATAAGATAGTCTATCTAATTATATAAAAATCTGCTTCATTTTACAGCTGACAAAAAAATTATCCATTAAAAGATACTTACCAATTTTATTTCGACGTTCGCTAAGGTTTGGCCGCGGAAGATTTTTGCTCTCACTGGCTAAACGAACGCACTCTTTGATGGTTTGCGAGGCGAAAAGTGGTACGCGGAGGTCCCTTTCTATTATACGTACTATAAACTTTAGGCTAAGTTGCTTGTAACATAGTGTACTTAAAATCGCGGCACCTATCCCACTGGGGCATGTATCCTGGAATTACCCTATGGTACGAGTAATTCAGCGTCTCCGGTTAATACAATGGTCTACATACTCTACACATAGTAGTTTTCCACTTTTTGTGGTCAATCTGCACTCGTGACTCTTGATAAAATCGTTTGATATCATTGTTCTCTTAGTGGAGGTTTTCTTAGTTTAATATCACTGCAAGCTTGTTTATTAGATTTGTTTTCTGTGTCGATGAGTAGAACTAGACACTCGATAAAATAAGCTCAGACGACCGATTTCGGAAATCAATCTTTGTTAGCAATTAATCTCAACATAAAAAAATACCTGCAAATGCACCACACCCTACATTATCAATCTATTTTCTTTCTTTTAGCAGGTTTCATGATACTTACCTACATTACAATAACCGTATGACGTCACATCACAATGCCCTCTCTCAATTATACACCCTGTATGCCCGTTCTTACCCGTTAGCAGAAGCCGCAGCCGGCTCCATCGGCCCACCTAAGGCACGTTACTCACGCTCGGCGGGGCCTGAAAGGCGGTCGCCATGGCAACCGGGGACTTTGATACCTAACCGACTGGGAAGAAGTGAGCACTATTGAATTAGCTAAAGCTGGATACTAGTCACGTGAAGTTTAATTCGCGACTACTAAAAGTAGGGTTAAAATTCCAATGGCTTTATTTATTTATTTATTTATTTTTGGGAAACATACAGTTACAATATAATTTAACTTAGGTGCAGTAAGAAAACACATAAGCCATTTAAGTTTCAACAGTTTCCAGTTTATTGTTCTGTACTGCTATAGTTATTCAAATTAATTTAAAAAATATACCTAACGCTTATTCTGTTACTCCTATTTACTTACTACCAATTGTTATTGTTACTAATTTAAAGCAATAAATGTCATTTCTATTCTATTCCATTTTCTAAAATATTTAACTCGTACATATTTCTGAAGCATGATTTAGAGTAGATATCTATCTATTTTGCATGCGGAAAACTTAAAAATTACTATAAAACACTACCTATGTGAACCTGTAATCACAATAACAATTATTTGATTTGTAAGCTATTTAACCACATTAATCAAACCACATGAATTGGTATTTGTCGACAAACAACGATGCATTCCAACATTTATTGACTGTCCACAAAATGGACGCACGACAGAGCAATACAGAAGTTATCAAAATAACGTCGTGTAATATTTTGATATGTTTACATTGTTTAATATTAGTTTGCGTTATCTATGGACATCTATATAGAATGTTTATTCAATATGTTTACCAATATTGGACGTTCAAAAAAGGAAAATACATTTTCTTTCATATTGCACGTTATGAGATAAAAAATCTAAGTACAGACCTTGAAAAATATTTTAATTCCTCTTTAACTTTACAAAAATCTTATTAATAATCTTGACGTCAACTAGTGCATTTTCAGTTTCATAAAGTGTTAATAAAAAGAGTTCATAGTCATAGTAAATGTCACATTATCACTCCCTGATCCGGTTTAAAACGTATGACATTTTTAATGTATCTATTTTGTTGAAAGTAAATAGTAGGTATCTATGAGTTCTATGACACGTCTTATATGATCCAATGCTATTTTGTGACACCTATCTATGTTATGACAGATTTTAAATTTCATTGAAACTAATTTCCGATAAGTAGTTTCATAGTGTGCCTCTACCTTAAGTTCAGTAATCCATGTGACACGAATATTCGCCTGTTTGATTGAGTTCCACATTGTCTGCGAACTCAATGGCGCCAGTGCTCTGGTGCGTGAGAGATTCGCGGAGGAATTCCAAAAGAAATTTTGGATAATTCACTTTCATTTTCCAATGTTTGCACGCGGAAGGCCTTTTTGCCGGTGGCTTAAGGAAGAAAATAAAATTGGAATATTATAGGTTAAAATGTTTTTATAGCTCAACTCACATGGGATGAGATTTGTGAATCGAGTTGAATCATAAATATCTGTGTCATATTAATTTATCTAGAGACTGGAATTTTCTGCCTGCTGTGTGTTTCACAAACAATATTTTTTTGCCATTTTTTATACTGCGCATCGGGTACTATAGAAAGAATATCATCATCATCATCATCAACAGCCCTTGACAGCCCACTGCTGGACTATGAGCCTCCTCCACTTTAGTGGAGGGTTTTGCCATAAAGAATATAAACATACTTAAATACTCTTTCAATAAATTCGAGCCCCTTTAATTATTATGACAGTGAACAGGCATTTAGGCCTATGTTCTCATACCAAGAATCCTAGGCTGCGTTTCACTCATCTTTAATATCAGTGGGCTGAGTGTGAGTTTACATCAAATGTAAATGACATTAAATGTATGATGGATTGTACAGCGCCCCTAGCGGAAACGTTCAAGAACTATTTTCATACATTTTTTACGCGCTCACTAGTGAGGACGTTTGCGACAGGTACGATTGCGGTCAAATATCTGCCTTATTCCACATAAAAAAGTGAAAATCCCAAAAAGAAAAACTATCCTATAGTGCCATATTATCAAGGAAAAAAATTAACAAACTCATGCACAGAGATACTAATCACAGTACAGGACCCCCGACCAATAGCCCAGAGCTCCGAGATTCGATCTGCGCCATACAAACGGGCCCGGTCAGGGGCCACCCTAGCTGGACCCCCATTACCTTAAGCGAATCTGGCGGGTCCCGGGGGAAATCTGAGTGTCTTTGGACCTGCAGCGAATTTAATCAGAAAGGATAGGTGGATAGAAGATTCGTTTGTGTAACGTGTATGATCGCGAAAGTAGGGATTTTAATACTAAATCTTTTGGGAAGATACTGTTTGATAATGATAAGAAATAAAATAAGTTTCTTATTTTTAGATGATGATCTATGATTTTTAACTTTTTCATTGAACCTCATCTTAAGTTACAAAAGAGGTCACTTCAACAGAGGAAACAAAGATTTCCAATTAAACTCCCATAAAGATATTATGATGTAAATCAATGTACAAGGTACAGAAATTACTTCAGAAGATGCAATCCAATTTTGAAATAGGTATCATCCACAATAGTCTTACCATTTCCCAAATGCATTTAGTTGTTTCACTGTGACAAACTGAATCCTGCTGAATGTGGAGGCCAGTATTCAATAAACTTAAAAGCGAAATACGGAATATGGGCCAAGTAGACTCTTGAGGCAAAATAGCTGAAAGCATGATGGCAAATACAGGGTACTGCGGTTTGGTAAACGGTGTATATGGACACTTAAACCACAACGTGAGGAAAACAGACTACATTATCTTACGAAATTACATTAAAAGTACCCCTTTTTCTATCCCCTAAACACAGAATAAAGTCGGGTTAGTTACAGCATTAAAGATGTCACACCTTTACTAGGTACCTTATTTTGTACTAATTGATAGACAAATACTGTAATACTAAATGTTAAAGATGACTTACACTGAGGGCGCTGCTATCTATGCTGGATTATTAGTTCCGAATACCTTTATTGTGACTTTTACGGGAGGCTACTAAGAATAAGAATAAGAAACTTATTCATAATGTTCATTACATGTCAAATTTTCAATATATTTTCTTATTAATAATATAGAATTGCAGTATTAATAAGAAAGAAATACACATCATGTCCAAATAAATTAATAATACAAAAAGTAATAAATTAATGTCAATTAAATGTCAAAATAAAAAATAGTGGGTAAACAGTGTCAATAATAATTAAATTCCAAACAGTTCGTCAATTTTATAGAACGCCTGCTCGATCAGCCACTTTTTTAATTGAAATTTGAAAGAATGGATTGATACCGCTTCTTTCACAATTTTAGGCAATCGGTTGTCTACTGTCAATACTGGGTTATTAACTTTTGATTATTGCCACTTGACGTTTCAATATCGTTAGACTCTATAAGTACCTACTGAAAAAATACATTCATAATTATCATCAACCTCAAGTAGATAGCGGCTATGAAAAATCAACATGGCAAAGATTTAAGAATCTGCATTGCCACCTTAGCTTTGATAGCTCGAAATATAGCCCCTTAGCTATCCTATAGCTCGTGAGCTATCCAGATATATGAGCTGGCTGACTTACCGCCACTGGCTCACGCAACGATGCACGGTTCATTAACGATGCGGGGCGCATGTAACGTGCTCAAGTCGGGAATGAAGCTGGAATAAATGGCCTTACCGTGCCTTGATGTTCGGTAATCTTATACGTTACCATAATTGAGGAACCGATTAAAATTAACGATATTTTAAAATCCTTACTGTTATTATTGTTAAGAAGAGCAGACTAAGTATACTTAATTGACAGTTTTTGAACATTTTATAGATCCAGTTTTAAGAATAGTTAGCACTGGGGTTTGCTAAGATATAGCAGTCCATTACGACACTATTTTTCTAGCTCTAAACTAGTACGATGAAGTACCATGGTAACTTGATGACTGATAAGAACATAAGTTTTTTAAACGTAAATGAACCTGGCCCAATAAATAACCGTAAATAATTAATGACTGATGAAAATATAAAACAGTCGTTATTTTAATCGTCGAAGTATATTTCGTGACAATTTCAATTTGTTTTTATTTTAGTAGACCGAACCACAAACCGCGTCAGCGCGGTCAGTGCGGCGGGTCATCGCGCGAGATTGTGCAAGTGATGAAATATTGTTTAATTAACCTGAACAAGGTAAATGATAAAATAAACAAGTCAAAATAAACGAAACGCGTCATACGAGCCTACATTGGTAGGTATGCCACAGAATATATGCTTACGCCCTGCTTCAAACGTAGTCTTAAGATACCTATGTATGTACTGAAAGTCATGAAAGTTATAATACTCGTAGGTACTCATGCAGCATAGAAAAATTATCAGAGTCAAATCGGGCCTTCTGTGTACCTACCATGAGTTTACGTTAAGTGTGCTCGCTAGCGAGTACGTCAAAAATCTCTATGAAGATTTTGTTTCTTGAAAGTAGCCGCTAGGGGCGCTGCACAATATGTCATACAATTAATGTCATTTTTTTACGCAGTCGCTAGCGAGCACACCTAACGTAAACTCATGGTAAGCACACTGCTTTCGTAAATTATAAATCCGAGAAAAAAAAATCTCAAATCAAATCAAATTAGTTTATTGAAATTGTAGGTACATATCATACATTGATGGATCTTAAATTTAAACGTAAAATTGTTCAGCTACAATTTGCCAAGCAGATGGCGTGCAATATACATTTAAATGGTTACTTAATAATAATACCTGTTCATTTTATAATTTTAAATGCAAACATTTTATGATCACATCTCATTTGTATATCTCGAGGTTATACCCTTGTGTATAGGCGTTAGAAAATAAGGGTGCATCTTGGGTCTAGTGGTTCCCCCTATAGACTTGCTAGCATCATCGTTATCTTCCACTGGATTATTAAACTGATATCTTCGTTGTACGAAACATTGCACTCAATTATGATGCAATGGACTAATCTACTTCAGTCCTTTTAGAAACTTAATTTTTCACGCCATCCCCCGTCCATCCCAGCTTACTCAACTTGCATACCCCAACAATATTATACCGCATGATAAAATAAAAATTCCAAACTTCGACCTAAATTTTGCTGCAGTGGAGCTGTATTTTTATAATAAACTAAAACAACGCTAGCAACCTCGGTGCCGTGGATTAAATAAACTGACGTCTCTCATTTAATAATCTAGGTTATTAAATATTAGCGAAGCACATGACGTCATTAGCTTAAAGTCCTCCAACAAAGTTTGGCTCGCATAGAAGTCAGTTCCCAACTCGAGTATTATGTGCTAGTACGGAGTACCTACTAGATTTGATAGATACATTTAGGTATGCAGCTTCAAGTTTAGTGTCTATTCAAAAAAGTTGCAAACTATGCCAATGTTCGCCATATTTTAAGACTGTCCCTGATTTATGCGCGGTTCTTACTCTGTATTTTCCATTTTTAGGTAAAGCAAAATTTTGTAAGTACAAAGGAAGCAAAGAAAATTAAATTAGACGGTGAAAGTTTGAAAGTTTTTTTATCAAACGTTTACGAAATGCTAGTAAATTTTGTTTGTGTTTACCTCTTGTCTAATTAGGTAGAAATTCTGTTTACGAATAAATGTTTCTCAATAGCTTTATTCACTTACTATAAAAACAATTTAATTCAAGCTCCTGAAGTAGATAATTTATAGGAGTCTTTGTTATTTTTTATCTCTCTTCGAGATGACAGCAAAGTTTTTTAGGCTACAACTCGCATCCACTCGGCCGTTCCGTCTTCTTTGAAAACTTTTTTCCTATTTTTTCTGGGACATCCGCAAGAACAAGTAAAAAGAAGGTTCTGGCTTTCGTTTGATTAGCTCAAGACTCGCTGAGCTGTTTTAGTGATTCATTTGTTCGTGAGGTTGTATTTAAATGAGAGTTTCTACCCCTTTTCATCTCCGTTGAAATTATGCAATCATTTAAAAACTCATCCCATATAAAAGTTTAGAGCGTAAAACAAATAAAAACTACCAGCTTCCCATCAAATAAAATGTGAAAGGAGAGTTGAGGAAAACGCTTTAAATTCCGCATCTTTATGCTATTCCAAAACCAAGTACAACATAATATTCCTAAAGAAATGCCAGGTAATCTTAAACACGTTCTAAAATCCCAACAACCGCGAGGCCACACCGCGAACGCACGTTCTATGTAAATCCGTAAATCATTATTCAAAAGCCAACAAACCTGGAAGAACACCGGCGCAAAAATACCTCCTTGAGTGAGCCCAGCCTTAGACATACATCTCGTCAACGGTAAACACGCCTCCCTCGCACTCTCATTTACAACTGTGACACATGGCTGTGTTGTTTGCTAAACAAATGTTATACAGCATAAATAAATTGCCCAGGATGCTTGTACATAAGATGTAGTTAGTCGAAAGCTCTTTCAAGACCCTGTAGACAAATTTTCTTGGAACTTAATATATTCAGTAATTCACTTCGGCAAAACATCACGAGGTTTCTGTAGTTGATCCAATTACGTGTAATGTAGTAGTAATATGAATGAACTTCACATTACTAAAAAAGTTGTCAAATTATGTGAAATTCATTTATCCGTACATAAAAACGCAGCATTTTTGACAATCAAAACATTATCTCCAAATGTATTTTCAACAAATTTCGATATACTTTATTCTATTCAAGTAACCAAGATAATGTTAACGTATCTGTGTTACTCTTCTTCTCTGTTCGCCGTTCTTCCCCGCGTAATTCCCGCTTTATCCAACACGCTACGCGTTCTCATTAAAAGGCTTGTATTTGAACTGTTAATGGCTTGATTATCATATTAAGAGGTGACCTACGGGGCAAATTAACATGGATTCCAGGGCAGGTAGTCTCTTACGAAAATACGCATAATCTTAACGCGCCTTAACACAACGTAACGCGAGCGCTTGTTGATTACGATAACTTTATCCTGGCAATTTGGGAGATGGGTTTGTGATATTACCTCGGTTTTTAATGCTGAACAATTTTATGGAGATTATGAATTACGTCGGGTAGTAAAATTTTGTTGTGATTATGTAGTATAATGAACCCTTTATGAACCATATATCTTGTTCAGCGTGTGTTTTGGCATCGTTTATAGCTCGGTCGGAATCATCCGGTAACTTTTTTCAACTTTCACGATTAAAACAGATTGAGGTGAAACTTTTTTATTCGTTATTATATCGAAGCCTTCTTCATTCCGATCATTGTTTATTAAATAAATACCTATTCAGTAGACTCCAGTTATTCTTCGTCAAAATTCGTTTATTTTATCTTCAGCAAAAATTTCACATAAATCAAGTTGTGCCTTGCTCAGAAAATAAAGAACGATTTCTATTATCCTTTTCCCATTTCAGCTTCGTACAATATTTTGTTAGCCTCTCTGATATGAAGAGAAATGACAGTACAATACCACTTCACTTACCTTACTTAGAATTCACCGTACCGAAAGTTACGTCGTTTTATATTACTTCTACTACAAGACCTCTTGTAATATGGCAAACAAAAGCACTTGTTTCCAGTAACAGTTTTAGAGAAAAACATTCTTATCTAAACTGAATAAAAATGTCTTACAAACAAAACTACTCGAAGACGTGCGGTATGACAATAGAAACATCCGATGCTCAATGTACCGGGACATCTCACTCGGCGCAAGTTTGTTTACGGTCAGCAACACAAGTTGTAAGCCTTATGGTCTTGACCATAAGGTGGGATGTTTGTGCTGTTTACGTTGGCATATGCTCAGGCATAACTGGTATTGCAGAATGTTTGCGTTGCAGACAAACGTTGGGAGTGTTTCACGCCTCGCAACACAACTGTCAATTGTTGACCCTCCGACTTGTGAGGCCGATGTGTTGGGACTCTCTGTACAACTGGCTGATCTTTGTTGACTATGTGTTATTTGTTCACATTGTCTGACTCCAGTAGATTTATTTTACTAGCTTTTTATAACTTATTTCTGTGGTAACTATAGATTCCATTGTTCTACAAAAAGTCATACCTGCTTCAATGCACTCTGAAAAAACAATTTTACAATTTCAGGCACAAATGTAAGCTGTCAGACCCCTCAGAAAATAGTTTCAGCAATCAATATAAATCGCCGATCAAACTATTTAAAAACATTTAAAATATACGAAGCAAAATCTTTGCCAAAAAATATTGCGAATTACTAAAGAGCCTTCCAAAAACACAAACATTTAACAGGTATCGATTGTACAGTCGAGTTATTCGAATCCAAGTGATTCTAGATTGGAGTTAAATTCGCTTCAATTTTCGGGAGAAATACGATGCGCTCCTGAGTGATCTGCTCTGAAACTTGCAGCAAATCACGGTGTTCGCACAAATAGACGATCGGACATCACGGGTACAGACGGAATAACTACGGTCGGTGGAGCGTGGCCCACGCTTGGGACTTAGTGCAAAAACATACAGTAGGATTTCATGCCTTATAAGACAAGCATATTGAAGTCTCTCTCGTGTCTCTGCCGTGAAAGAGAATAACATCGGTTGTAACCAAGAATACGTAACTAACTAAAATCATGTCCTCAAGTCAGTATCAGTTGTGACAGTGCATGAAATGACGCTGATTTTCAGCAGGTGTACTTTACTTATTACAATAAAATCAAATAAAAACACGGTTTATATTCCGCCGTCTTTCCATCTATAAGACTTGCTCCTATTATTTCCACTATGTTAACGGTGTATGCACACCGGCAATATGATATCAAAACTGAGGATATATTTCGTGTTTCGTGAAAAGACTTCGCTATTGGAGAGACGATATTCTGTTTTCATCATAAATCGTAGCGTAGGTTTGTGCAATGTGAGAACTGAGTAAAGATAACCCACATGTGCAAAATGTTCGTTTTAAAAAAATGAATGGTTATAAATGGACATGGTGGATGCTATAGTAATATTTTTCGCTCTGTTTTTGGTTAAACAAGCACACTTTTCGTTGATAATAATAATTGATGAGGTAGTTGTGATTAGGCTAATGGAATGATAAATTTTTCGTCAATAAATGTAAATAATAAAGTGGTTTTGCTACGTGGAATGAAATAACGTGGGTCAAATTGACGTACAATTTGAAAAAATCTTGCACCCAATCTTCCAGAGTATGGAATTTTAGAATAACCTATTCCTATAAATCATTACATCGAGACAAAATGATGTCGCCGTGTTACGTCATCACTGTATGCCGTTGGACGTGTCATTGCATACTGCAAACCAATACAGCTGACGTGTACACAAGTGGACGGTGGACACTGCACAGGGGTGCCAATTTCTGCCGTTGATATAGGGCTGTTGAGATAGCACAGCGACGAACCAAATAGGCCCAATAACGTAGAAGTGACGTTGTTTCGAATATTTTCAGTGAGGCAGCTGAAAGCTTTCTCTTTGACGCTTGGTAGGAATACAGAAAACTGTTTAAGACATTTTTTAAAGAAATGTATGGTGCATTACCGACACATTTTGATAAAACTAAAAATGTATGATATTTGAAGACAAAAATAGGAATAGGAATAAATAAGATTTAAGAAATTTTAGAAATAAATGCTTGGTGGATTTCTCTGAACTTATAACACTTTTTCTTTCAACTACACGCCTTCTAACAGGTCAGTGCTACAACGCACACTTAAAATGTAATGTTGTACGACTATGAAATGTCAAGTTGACAGATCACCAATTTCCATAGAAAGTAGTGCCAGCTGGTGAATGAAGAAGGTAAACTAGACCATAATCAGAGACAATTGGTAAGTTTTCTTATACTTTAAACTAATTAGGCAAAGAAATCATAGACAATTCTATTTAATACAAAATATAACATTTATGAGCCTTCAAGGCTTTCATTTTACAAAATGATAAATGATACGAATTTCCGTAAATAAATACTTACATGTAACGTTATCTTACTTTTTCAATAATTTACTGAATTCCATTCCTAAAAGTGATTTGATCGGAAAAACCGTGTTATTATTAAACAACTTGTTCCGTAGTTGCCCGTGACAGGCCAATTATTCGTTGTAAAAGTTTGTTCGGCATTTTTTTTACAGATTTTCCGTTTATCACTAACGTATGAACGTTTGTTTATTCTCTTGTCAAACAAACTATCGAAAAACTAACCGATTTAGGATTTTTAGTTTATTTTGTAAACAATTCTGAAGCTTTGGCATGGCATTAGTTAAATGTATTAATGTAAGCTGAAATTAACTTTGACATGCGAAGGCTCTTTGAAAATCTAAATTATTGCTAAAATCACGTAAAAACAAGTCTGAAATATCTCAACCAGATAAAGCACTCATTTTGTGCATAAAATATTCTGAAGATTTCTTGAAATTACAGGATAATCCATAAATAAAATGCAAAATAATTCGTTAAAATAAAATTGCGTTCATGAAAAGAAAAATGCGAGCAGCTTTTGAAATTATAATTAAGAATTCTGTAGTAAAAAACTGAAGTATTAATTCTCTGAATCAAATTCATAGCGTTAAAGATTTAGATAACTTTGGTGTCATCGATCAATCAATCTTTATTACGATAGAAATCTTTATTTTAAGAAATTTTTAACGTCAATCAATTAATCAAACCACTACTTAAATTGACATTCTTAAAAGAAATAGGTAACTTTGAAAGGCATTTTATTCAATCTTTAAAGATCTCAATTTTTAATACCTTAGTTTCAGTCAAATGACGTCCACTGCTGGACAAAGCCCTCCCTCCAGGATTTCCATAACGACCGGTCCTGCGCCGCTCGCATCCAGGTACTTCCCGTGACCTACACTAGATCGTCGGTCCACCTAGTGGTTTTGAATACGTAAGTCATTTTTAATAAATAAATTATTAGATAAAATTATCACTTCACGGGATTTATTGCAACAATATCTATTTTAACGGTAAATAATATTTACCCTCCCGACGTTTCGGCTCGGTTGCACGAGTCATGGTCGCGGGCAGACTGAAGAGATGCGGCGTCGTCTGCTCCGGCGCGATGAGTTTTCTTCACCCACCCGCATTTGCACAATATTTTCGTCAGTGGTACAGTCAGTCCGACAAACTACACTAACAGTGTCCGGGTCTCTCTGAGACGGCCTAGAACGCGATTTGTACTTCGTTATCACCGGATTCCACGCTGATGATAGGTTAAATCCATCTTCTCGATTGAAATTCTTATGCTTTTTAATTTCAATGGCTTCACGTATCAACCTAACATGGTAATGCCTGTCAGTTGAGAGGATTTTCGGGTCATGAAGTTCCATCCAGTGATTAACGTCCGAAGTTAACAAATGCTCAGCTATCGCAGATTTGCACGTCTGTTGGTTCTTTACAGCCGCTATGTGTTCTTTGACTCTTTCAGCTATAGACCGCTTAGTTTGTCCTATATAAGAACTACCACAGCTGCAATCGATCTTATAGACACCCGGCGTCTGAAGAGGTATAATATCTTTTGGCGAGCGAATTTCCTTCGTTACTTTTGACAACGGACTATATACAGTCTTAATGGAGTATTTGTTGAGTACTGTTCCAATTTTATCCGTTACCCCTTTCACGTACGGAAGGAAAGCTGGTTCCCTGCTCACCATTGGTTGCTTATCCGAAACGTCGGGAGGGTAAATATTATTTACCGTTAAAATAGATATTGTTGCAATAAATCCCGTGAAGTGATAATTTTATAGTAAAAAATGCAACATAATAGTTTAAAATATTAATTATTAGATAATATATATATATTCAAATCTACATTTCATTTGGCGTTGCTTATCGTGTTATCCGAAAGTTGAAATTTTAATTTGTTTTGCGAAGCAATTAAGAAGTTTTTGTAATTAATTAAGTTAACGATGTAGACATGGCTCAGTGGCGGTTTTATGGTACACAAATAACATGATTACGTGGTTTTGCGATGATGTACGATATTGAGTTTAGTGTTTATAATATTAAAGCTTATAATCGTAAGCTATTGAGAATTATTGTCAGATACCTTTAGCAGTTAATTAAGTTTACCTAAAGTTTAACACTTAACCTCCAACTACCTCTACGTCTACGAGTATGTATACCCATTAAGAGGGGCTGGAAAGATTATACAGGGTGGAAACTATAAGACAGTGATCTCACTCGATTATTTCTAAATATATTAAATAATCAAGTGAGATCACTTATCGTTTCTAGCCTGTATACGTCACACGTGTTTATTTACCTTATAACTCTATCCGTGAAAATTAGTTTAAATTCCATATTTTCAAAATACTTAAAAACGTACTTCTCTTTGCACCTGTCTTTAATTTTCCAGCATTTTATTGATTGTTAACAAACAGATATCAGAATCACTTTTCCCTTTATAATTCATATCAGTAAATCCTATCTAATTCTAAAACAGTCCACTCTTCAGTCTATTTAATTAGTACAGATGCGCACAATACTACTTTGATGTACGGCTTCGCTCGCCGAACCACGTCAATGAGTCGTTGTCAATAGGGCGATATTTAAGCGCGTCTAAAACAATAGAACGGTAATCGCATTGGTGAGCGGGCCCGGGGCTCATCAATAGTGCTTTCAGCGATTTAGGTAGTGATGTGGCGCTTGCAAAATTTTATTTACATCATACAAAATTTTATAGATCTTCAAACATCATATATTTTTTAAACTGCTTACGAATTCTATATAACAACCTTGTTTGATTGATTTTTCATATTTTGCAGTCTATCATGACCGTTTTTGGTTGACTGGATATAACTTAAGTTAATAGGCAATGAGGAAAACAATTTTCACGCTTAAAAAGTACGGGTTCAACAGCAAATAAATGTGATCAATGTAGATCCCTATAATGGTTTAATTAAAGATAGTTAATTTTAATAATTTACATAATTCTTTTATATGTATTAAAAATTAGTTGGGGTGTCTGAGGTTATGCGCTTTTACATTAACACGTTGTATAAAATGATCTGATCTTATATAAAATAATGAAACAAACTTTAGGTAATCTGATAAACAAAATTATCACAGGAACCGACATAGTGTTATTGATATACCTACTACTTGCATGTAGAGAGTTGTTGCGCTATGAACTTTCACTGGCAACTGAAAATTTACATGTTCAATTTACAATTCAAAAAATACGACCAGAACATCACTACGGCGTGTTCGCGAATAAATTAACAGTTGAGTAAATCTCGTCCCTATTGATAGGTACAAAATTATGCAATCCCGTGCGAAGCGGGATGCGCATAGGGTGCAAATTACCATGGCGTTCGGAGTGGTCAATCAGCTGTGGCGCTTTTATGAAGGATCTTTTGAAGGGATGTTGACTATGCGGTCTTTGGTTCGGATATTAGGCGTCAAAAGTGAATTATGTGAAGTTACACTTTACTGTGAGGCCCGTTTTACACTAAGGCGATGCGGAGCCGTTTTCTAGTATTGAAAGAAGTGGAAATTATTAAATCTGAGGTGGAATTGTGTAAAGCAAACATACTCATTTGACAGTTCATAACGTACGATAAAGTCAGTTAAACAAAGCGTTTGACAGAATAATCGTACGTTATGAAATGAAATTTTAGGGTTAAATTAGATTGTTGATTTTAATTGAATTGCAGATTGTGTGAATTTTAATGTCTAACTAATTTTTCTATACAATGTATTTTGTTTTTGGAATAAATAAATTGAAATTGAAAATTGAAATGTGAACTGTCAAATAACGATTGCTTTACACAATTCCACCTCTGATTGGTTATGGTTATTCAAAACGCTTCTACTCCGCTACACTTTGGTGGAAACCGGGCCGAAGGTTTCAATGCGTGTTTGTGAATAAATTCTGACTACTCGGGCTTAGTGTGAGTTTACAACAAACGTGAGGACTAGTGAGGACATCTGATGTAAACTCACACTTTGTCATTCAACTTTGTCGGCCGTTTGGTGTAGTGGTTCAGAACGGACTACTATGCCGAGAGGTCCCGGGTTCGATTCCCGGCCGGGCAGAAATTGAAATGATGAATTTTAATTTCTGTGACGGGTCTGGGTGTAAATATGTATAATATGTATGTATTTAATAAAATAAAATAAAAAAGTATATAAGTAGTATATCCGTTAAGCTAGCACCCATAACGCAAGCATTGAGTTGCTTACTTTGGGGCTAGCTGGCGCTGTGTGAAATTGTCCAAAGATTTATTTATATTTATTTATTTTATTTACACTCAGCCCACAGATGCTGGATCACTCAATTAAACTAAAATTTTCGTGTCGTTTACCATACCATGTGTCTTTATAATATTAAGTTCAGCTGCACGTATAATGTTATGTTACGTATAAATTTTACCTACTTCTTTTGCTGTGCTTATCAGCACAAAGAGAAACCGTTTTGTGACGATTTATCATAATACATTATCCTAAAGGAGCAAACTTTCATTACTGTTAAAGTGAAGAAAAGTTTGAACAGGTTTTTGCCGTTTGTGCAAATTAAGTGATACTTTTCCCATTAAAAACATCGAAGCAACCCCCAGAAGATATGGTTTATCCCCTTGTTTGTCTGTAACCCAAGTTTAAATTCCCCCGAGTATTGTTTGTTTCCCGTTTTCGCCGCCTCAGCGCTGGTCACAGCAAAACAGGATGCTGGAAAGGATAACAAATGGCCGGGAAGAATCGCGAGTGTACTAAGAATTATAATATTTAGCTCCCCTAGCCCCTTAACCAGGCTCCACAGAGCCCACATCAATTTGAACCTTATGCTGTGAAGATGTGATTGAAAACCAATTACTTTTTTTAGACCTTGTTAAGGGTTATAACAACTAAGTTCACTGGCCCTGGCTGTCATCCACTATGTAATAAAGGGAAGTCGAACCTTAACTATGTCCTCCTATGTCCTTCTGATTAATTTCGTTGCGGGTCCAATGACAGTTAACTTTCCCCCGGGACAAACTTGACCTTCACTGACTGGCTTTGTTTTTATTGGTGGTCAAGCTGTAGATCCTGGCTACACAGGAGTTGCAGCGGTGGGAACGTGAGGTGGAATAGTCTCGTGGCCCTGGTTTTTGCCTCCGTCTTGACTACTTAGCTTTAATGAACTACCTCAGATATCCTGCGATTAAAAATACTTTATTTGTTAGCAAAAATAGGAATATTAAAGAAATATAGATTGAAAACGTTCATCTCCTATTTATAAAAATTAAACGACAAAATCTTTTTTTTATAAATGCGAACTTGAATATCAGAATGTTAAATCGACAGCAGCACCAGACTCTACATTTCTGTCGCTATTACAAGTTACAACTAAATAAGAAGCCACAGTGTTTAACTTGGCTGTCATATTTTAGAAGTTTCGATAACTCTTTTATTATGCAAACAGCTAGGGACTGGAATACCTACGCTGCCTGCTGCTGTCTTTCTTGAACACTATAATCCGAGGCTTTTCAAGGCGAGAGTGAATAGGCACTTACTGGACAGATATGTACCATCCTAGACAGCATCTCACTTAACACCAGGTGCGGTCAAATACCTGCCTTGTCTTGCAAAAAAAAAACACAAAATAAAGTAATGTAATAGTGATTCTTTGTAAACTCCAAATGACTAACCAGTTTTATTCTTCTTTGCAGGCAACTACTAGCACCGAACCTGAAACAAACCCAGTACCTCGCGAATGGCGCCGAAAGTGACATTCGAACCGTAAGTGACTCCAATATATTACACAATACACACGTGAACAGCATCCTCATTCCGTACAAAGAGCTCAAAAACTCAAAACTCGTCGTCGAAAAAGGAAGATTTGAATAGAGATTGACAGACGTCATTTTTGACAGCGAAAGGTGGCTAAAGATTATTTAACCATTGATGAAAAGTGTACGGAAATTAATTTATTTATTACATCACTAACATTTATTGATATATTATAAAGTTGTTTGAAGTTTGTGTATTTCTTTAGTTTGTCAAATTGGTGTGGTGAGCAAAGGTATAAGGTATCTTTTTAGCATCCAAACTCGTCGTCTTATTTTTTTTTCACTCAAACATGATGCTGGCAGTTGGTGTCCAACTGGATAGCTTTATCGAAGCGCATTTCTAATCGGCTTTCGATGTGGTTTCCAACTAAGATGTATAAGCTTCTAAGTAATACCTATACAGTATACATATAGAAGAGGATTTGCGCGTTTGTTACATATGCAAATATTATGGAAGCGAGTGTCTTTCCACCAATCAGATCCGATTAAAGTGAATCTCTTTTTTAACAACCGCAAACAAGTCTTCTGATCCTTATTATTGTGTGCCACTGGTACTTTATAGCAACTGTCTGTACTGTGTAGTGTGTATTCTAGCGCCTTTTATTTCGCCTGTATCGGCTGTCGTCACAAGGCGACTCAATATTGAACAAGAAAATGGCTGTTTCCAGTCTAGATAGAATACAGGTTGACACTCGAACTATTTCTTGAAGCACTCGCTGTTCCACATCAATTTTAATAATGTCTCAATAGAGATATTGACAGTGATATTTTATGGATTTTTTAACATGACATACAGTAATAAACAAAACAACAAAAATAATAATCAAAAGCTTTTACTGCTCTTCCCTTAAATACGATATAATCATAGCATTTATTATAAGAAATAAGGCCGAAAACAATGGTAAACGGTGAATTTAAACTGATTTTGTGACAGTTTAAGATAAAATAGGATTTATAAAAAAACATTAAACATTCACCTCTCAGTATCTGTTTGTTTAATGTTTATCCTCAGAAACGAAATTATTTATTGATACAAAAATAGCTCACAGAATAAACTTGTGTTTTAAAACCTACTCACTACTACATAATAAGATTTTAATCCTGCCTTAACATTATAATAAACTTAAACACGCTTCTTATAAACTTAGAGCTAAGAACTTGGTATTTCTTTGATAAAATTCATTTCTAGATTGCCAGTTCTTAGTTTGAGTTGCTAACTAGAACCTTCAGGCTTCACCTGGATTCCAGTTAGTTTCAATAAACTCGGCGTTAGTTAACCACTTGTTTGTTGGTAAATTGCAGTCTCTATGATTTGATATTACTCACAGATAAAAATGTATTAGAAGTATCATAATTTCGTATCTACTTAACTCAAGATACCATTTAAGTATTTTGTTAGTTAGTACCTATCCATTTTCGACAGAAGTTGGTAAACGTTTTTAGGGTGCGCACTTACCTAATTTTGCATATTAGATACTGCCACTCTTAGGCTGAGTTGCACCACCTAACTTTGTCCGTAACTTTGACGATAACCAGTGCTTTTTGTATGGATTTTGACAGGTTTTTGACGTTTTTCAAAGTTAAAGTAAGATGGTGCAACCCAGCCTTAGAGTGTTCGTTATCGCCCATATTATGAAATTCTAGTAACTTTATCTACGACGCCAAAATTCTAGTTTGACTAATGACTGATCCAAAAACTAATTATACTAAGCTGTAAAGCTGTAGTTCTAATAAATTGATATTCAATTCTAGTTAATTACCCACAATCTCGAACTTATCAAGTCAAGTACAAAACTCAAGTCCATGCGTCTTTCAATTAATAGGATTCGCAGCGATCCGTTGCTTCACTTCGTTCCGCTTCACTTTATCTCCGAGTTGCATCTGTCTGCTGCAGCCATTAAAAGTTTACAAATAAATCCGCCAGGAGGCGCCACAGTGCCAACAACTTACGGCGGAAGAAAAGTTTCTTCTGATTAATAAAAGTACTTACCTTTAGAACTTGTTCGGATCGATGAATATCTTTATAGTAATCACGATCCAATTAACCTTCAAATCTTACGATTATATTTTTAGAATAGGCCTAACTAATTGGTGAAGGACTCTCTCAACTTAAAACTTTTGACTCCGATTATTAACAGTTACGAAACACAGTGGAAAATTCCATTGTTTATTTACCTCCCCAGTCCCAGTTCACTAGGTATTTATAAAATCAAGCCTTTTCGTTGAATTGCGGCATAAGTACCTAGCAGATTTCTAAAGCATTTTTGAATAAGATGTTTGTTTAAGATCAGTAAAATATATTTTTGGAAACTTATTTAATTTGTGGAATTTTTCTATTTTTATGTTTCAGTAAATATTTTTATCTTTGTTACTGAATACATGTTTTCTGGATACAGAAAACCGCTCGAATGAGTAGGTACCTATAAGTACAAATTCCGACTAAACCACATGCCACCTGGCACCTAGACTTGGCAGCGCATCACTTAATAATAGAATTCTAAAACCTCGAGCAATTTGAATCAAATCCAAGCGAAAAAGGTGCAAAACCTGTCAGGGAGTCCTTGTGGGATCCGTGAAATGGGGATGTCAGATCCTCACTGTCCGGCCGGACACGCAAAAAGTTTCGGACGTGCACTTTTTGTTTCTTTGACACTACCTGATGTCCGAATATGTAGGTACCGTATTGAGAAATTACTTTATGCAGGCTCAGGAATGTAGGTAGGTACGTACTAGAAATAGGTAGAATAAATTCACATTCAATATAGAGCATGCGTTTGCGTTTGCCAATCGCCACTTGCTACGCTCTTATAAGTGTAAATGTAAAATACGACTTTATTTGAACATTTTATTTTAGTACCTGACTCAGTCACCACTGTCTGCTTATGATATTTATCTTTCCATTCATTTTGTATCTGCTCTTTTTTACCCGACTACGCCAGAAGGAGTATTATTGAGCAATTATAATCCCTAATTCACAAAAGGCTTTCAAATATTCCCCATCCAAGCATAGCCGCGGCTAATTCATTGAATATATCTACTGAATACCCATAACTATACTATGGAGGAACTACAAGCGCGAATCCAGCAAAATGCTCTTTTGAAATAAATAATCTCTGAGCTTTGAGAATTTCCCTGAAAGGCTAGATCCCAAGTTCCTTGCGCATCGTTTTCAGGCAATTCCTTTACTTCGTTGGAATATATTTCTGGTATGGTTAGATATTTTAGGAAGACTATCTTGCTCTACATCTTTGCTGAGCTTATGTGCGACATGTAAGTTTTATTTTATGTTTAAAAAATATGATCAAGTTTAATTCATGAAATTCACGAAATACTTACTTAATTTGTTTTCATACTCGTAGTCTATGCCTCTCAGATGTTTTTAATAATAACGTCGTGGCCATATACTCGTAGTCCTGAATCCTATGAGTTTTCGTCTAAATAATCATCAAATCTGAACCTATCCTTTCAAGTTTTTAAGGTTTAAAATTAAAATTGGAAAAGAATTACGTCCATTTACGAGGAAATAATGTGCGTAACGTGAATAGCAAAGAAAAACACTGACAATACATAGTTACATACCTACAGTAGGCGCGCGAGTTCATGTCCATTCTGAGGAATGCGGTAGTGCTGTTACCTAATTAATTATGCTAATGTCGATATCGATAATTATTACCAATTAAGTAGGTAAACCTTATTTATTCCATATTTTTTGCAACTTATAAGTAAGTAAGTATAAGTGTAAGTAAATAAGTAAGTAAGTAAGTAAGGCCGCGATGGACATGAACTCTCGCGCCTACTGTACACATGGAGTAACAATAACCTAGGAACAAGTATAAGTTGAATTTTATCTCGTTCCCTTTACACACTTCCCAAACTTGTACAGAAATGTTTAAATTTCCGTGTTCTTGCGCCTTTTGTGTGGTCTCGCTTAATAACGCACAGGCAAGTTGCTTGCGGCATGACTGCGGCGAGTGGCGCCGGGGCGCGGCATAGTTCACGTTTGTACAACCCGACTTTGCAACTTAGTTTAGAATGCAGAAAGTTTTTTCTGAAATATAATTTTGGAACGTAGAAATGTTGGCGAGAATTTAAAGTTATATTGGCTGTGTGAGGGAGAAACATTTTAACTTTTTTTACAAAAGATTATTTTGTCAAACCTTTTCATTTTTTTGTCATTGTAAGGCTGGGCTGTACCAAAATACTTTAACTTCAACAAATGTCAAAAATCTGACAAACTTCATACAAAAAGCACCGGTTATCGTCATAGTTACCGTTGTTAGGTGGTGCAACAACCACTGTCATGTCTATGTAATTGCCTGTATTTGTGTGATGTCCATTGTAATAAATCTTTCTTTCTTTCAACTCAGCCTAAGTAAATTACTCTACACAGAATATCACAAAAGTCCAGAACATTGTGTTTCAGTTACTTACTCAGTACTCAGCCTAAAGAAGGAATAACTCTATTGTTTCCCCTATTTTAATAACATTTTGCATTTCAATAAGTAATACATACTACCTCACTAAAACTACTGAACACATTTTGATGCTACTTTGTAAAGCATAGAGATTGGAGATAGATGATACCTACCTCTAAGAAAGTAATAGTACTAAATAATGATTTTAAATCGGACCAAATCACGTGCAGTTTCATAGAACATTTATCAATCCAACTTCAAAACAAGATCCTCAAAGCCAATACTTGCTAAACGGTTTTAAAACCTGTTCCGGCTCTCAGACGTCTGTGCCCTCTGTCTTAACTGGCGAGTTTACCGAACGAAATTCCCTGAGAATTCAATTAAAACAAACTCAACACTTTAATTGTCTTGCGATGAATAGACCGAGTTTGAAGTAATATCTGGAAACTTTGGGTCATCTATCATCAAATACTTCTATTTGTACTCACCATTACTAGGAAAGAGTAGGTACGAGTACCTAAGTTATGGACAAATGGTCCACAACATTTTTTTTCCATTGCTAGCCAAGAGCAGACTTGTTGGGAGGGAAAAAGTCTACAAACTATGTTAATAAAAGGAGTAGCAATTGAGATTCAGAGCATTTTGATTACGTTGATTTGAAGTTATATGAGGTACCACGATTCTGCACACCTTGTCTAGATCTAATACAGATAATCCTTTTTTTTTTCATCTATCATCGTCTGATTTGAGTTACAATGTTGAGTTACTAGTGCCTTCTGGGCGTCAGACGGTTGAAATTCGGTTATAACTGCGTTTATGTAGTAAGGTGCATCGCTCCCTAAAATAATTTCAAAATTAAAACTGTCACAAATGGCTAAAGTGGGACTGATGACTTTGAATTATACATAGCGTGCTTAATTCACGGTAATAAATGTATTTTCAAATTTAAGATTGGCACGTGCAAGTCATACAATTCCAATTGCTTGTGTAGGTATATCAAAATGGTCAATCCCCAGCGATTAACTTCAAACAGCCTAATCGTACTGTTAAGTTTGTTTTGTGCCTAATTAAAATTCGGCGGAACTTTTTAATGAAATTCATTCCGAAAGCCGGAACAAACATTCGTTAGTATGTTAGTTTTCCTGGTGTTTACTGTTCATTTTAAATGTTAAACGTTTGGCCTCTTCGCGAGTGAAGCTAAGTAACTGGACTTTAGTAAAATAGGTCAGGTCTGACGAATTTCTAGCCTTAGCCTATTAAATCATACCTTAGCGTCATCTCAATACAACCGCCAAGTAAGTATGTAACGTAGAAATGCCCTATTTGCGTTACATCCGTGTTACATTTCTACCTGTCGCAATAAGACTAGGCGCAGACCACCGATTTTTAGTTGGCCGATAGTTGGGCCCGATTTTAATTTGTATGAAGAATCGGCCAAATCAAATCGGCGTTATGTGCGCACTTCCATAGGTACGTGCCCAATTGCCCATACTGATCAACTGCCCGACTAAACTATCGGCCGACGAAAAATCGATGGTCTGCGCCTAGGCTAAGTAATTAAATCGTATCGCATAATTTTCTTACAAAAGTTGTCGTAATTGCGACGAATAAAACAAAAGAAGTCAGCCAAATTCTTCAGAAACGATGCTTGTTTGTTAAGTTTTCAACCGACTTCAAAAAAGGAGGAGGTTCTCAATTCGACCCGTATGTTTTTTTTTTTCTATGTTTGTTACGCGATAACTCCGCCAATTATGAACCGATTTGAACAAATCTTTTTTCGGCGTATAGGTAATACCTCAAGGGTGGTCCCATTTAAATTTAATAATAGAAAAAACAACCCCCAAGGGTGGAAAATTGGGGATGAACTTTTTTATACGCAATATCTACGCTGATTATAAATCAATTTGAACGATTATTTTTTTGTTGAATAGGTATTATCAAAAGGGTGGTTTCATGCGAATTTGAAGAAAATATTTCACCCCCAAGGGTGGAAAATTGAAGATGAACTTTTTTATACGCAATATTTTTAATTTTTAGTTTTTTTTTGTGTTCACGCATTTGAAGTCGGTTTTATTTTTTTTAAAAGTTAATTATGTCCTAATTATTCTAAATGAACACGCGTATGCTCTCATTGCACTTAATATGTATAATCAGAAAAGTACTAAATAGGTTTTAATGGATTAAATGGAAAATCATGTTAAAAACTTACAGCTACTGGGAAAGGTTTAAGTTGGTCCCTCAGTTCTTTATTTTGTGCTTCCCATAATCTTCTATAGTCCAAACATAACAGCCTCTACCAGCTATGCAGAAATAGCAAAACCTAATTACGATATATTTTAAAATAAATGTTCAAAACTCGAACAAAACTGCAATCAAAAATTTCTGATTTAATTAATTCAAACGTGGAAATTATAAATTCGTTTAAAACCTTCACTGGCTCTACTATAGGAACTTTTAATGAAAGGTAGAAATGTACTGCAACTTTTCGTACTTTAATTTACAAGTGCGATTCTGGTAAAATACCTGCCCTGTTATGCATTAAAAAAAATAAAAATCCATAAGTAAATGGTGTAAGTACGTAAGTAAAATTAGTTATATTCATCGTCATACCATACCACACGTAAATCTACGTAACGAACATTTACCTTAATCATTATCATCATCATTATCTCAGCCATAGGACGCCCACTGCTGAACATAGGCCTCCCCCAATGCTTTCCATGTTGCCCGGTTGGTAGCGGCCTGCGTCCAGCGCCTTCCTGCTCCCTGCAATGTTCATGTTACGCCCTACTCAGTTTCGGTTGAGAGCTCAATTCTCGAGATTGTTGACAAGTATGTCTACCTCGGACAAACGATTCAGCTGGGCAGGTCCAATTTCGAGAAAGAGGTCAATCGTCGAATCTAACTCGACTGGGCAGCGTCCGGGAAACTACGCAACATCTTTTCGTTCAAAATACCTCAGTGCCTGAAGACTAAGGTCTACAACCTTAATTACATCTCACAAAAAATGTAGGCCGCTTTTTTATGCAAGACAAGGCAGGTATTTGACCGCAATCGCACCTGGTGTTAAGTGAGATGCAGTCTAGGATTGATTAATTACGCTAACTTTTAAGTTGATTAGGGTGTACTGTTTTCGCTGGGCTGTGGCTGCAGAAGTAATTTGCAACCGTCCAGTTTAATTGGCAATGCAGTCGTTTTGTTCGCTAAATGCGATTTGATTTTATTCACTTACTTTAGTGCCTCCTCGTTTTATGGCATTAAGATGCCATGCTTAGTAAAAGCTTGTTTTAATGGCGAATGAAATCTGATGTGTTCTAAAGTCATGGTTTTGAATTTATTCTTCTGTACGACTTCTTTAGTAGAAGAGGTCGATGTTTTTCGGTACTACCGAAATTTTTTTCAAATATAGCTCCTGTAAGGTTTTGTTGCCCTGGTAGTTTTGAGGCGAAATATTTCATTATTATAACGTCCTGTCTAACAAATACATTAGCAGCCAGAATAAGGCTGGGTGCTGTTCGTAGTCTAAACCAGGTGCTGTTCGTGCAGGTGCTATTCGGGTGGGCGCTCTAAGTCTTCTTTTCTAACTAACTCAATGACATTTTTTCTGAAGGCAAATACGAGTATGATTCGTTCGTGTCAGATGACGTCCACTGCTGGACAAAGGCCTCAAGGATTTCCATAAAGACCGGTCCTGCGCTACCCGCATCCAGGTTCTTCCCGCGACCTTTGCGACGATTTATTCTATGCCATCTTTATAAATATTAAATAATTTATTATAATTTATTTTTCAGTTATCAGTTTCTTGCGATAATTAGCTACTTAAGTTATAATGTCTCCAACAAAACAATTGACATCAACCAAAAGCACCACACGGAACAAGCGTTCATACATCATGTTCCGTAACAAAACCGACGTAATTATTTCCCAGAGACACGTTCTACAAGCTTTAAAAGCTCGCAGAAGCTCCTGAGTGATAGTGGGTATAATTCGTTCTAGAGCTTGGCTACCATCAATCATTTCAGAACACATGGCCACTATTTCACTTCACTCCATATTGAGTTGTGAAGAAGCTTTTCCTACCTGAACTAAGTACTTCGGACCCTAGATTTTTTATAGCAAAAACTAGACAGTGACAGAGATATGTCGTGAACTTGTTATGGCCATCATAAATATTACATTTTGGGCAGGAATTCGAGTTACAGCGGTATTTCATGGAAGTTTCTCCTTTAAGATATCTTTGTGTGTGTAGTTTTTTGTATAAAATACAGGTCAAGTGCGTGTGGGTTTCTTCCTGAACGTATTTGTCTTTTCTCCCTCTCTCCTTTTCCTTCACATTGGGCTTAACTTTTATGTGTATTTCCAATGTCTTCTATTTCTCAAATAGTAGTAAGTTTTTTCCTACACGTGTAGTACTTATTAATGAAACAAAGTAGTTTTATGATTATACGAGTACTTAGACCTCTCCATTGTCTTGCAGTCAAAATACAATTTTGGCTAACCTAGTTTGGGCCTACAACCTAACCTAAATCTTAAATCGCCACTTTTCCTTCAACCCCGATCGTCTCTTCCAATACCATTTAAATAATAACAATTAAATGTAAATTCTATCATCCATAGTGCTTGGCATTTCATTTTTCTCCTTCATTGTCTCCCCCGTTCCTTCGCGGAAGATGAATTCATCACAAACACGCGTCACTGTTTCATTTTTCAAGCTTGAGGTGGTTCGTTATGAATCATATTTTCGCTGACTACGGCAGCCAGGGCCTTAATTACTGCGGGCCCCGGGGACCCCAGGTCTTGGAACGGGGAAGGAAATTGCGAGATCAGTTTTGAAGGTCACCATTTTTTATAGAAAAATATCCTTGGTAATTTTACAAGGCACCAATGGAAGTAATGAGGGCTATCGTTTTTATACTTAACAGTTGGCACCCCTGGCGATTGACAGGACCTTACTCTACAGTGGCGCCATCTTGATGAGTGCAAATGCGATAGTCCTCCTACCACTTTAGCGCTCACAAGTTGGCGCCACTGTCTTCGCTACTAGCAAGTGACAGGACCTTACTCTACAGTGGCGCTAACTGGTGAGCGCTAAAACGATAGCCCTCATTGTATTACATTTGATATTATGGATTATATGTAAGGAATAAGGAACATTTTTTTATGCATAACAAGACAGGTACCTATTTGACCTCAATCGCACCTGATGTTATATGAGATGCAGTGTAAGGATGATACATATTATCTTCCGTGTAAGTGCCTATTCACTCTCGCATGTCATGTGTCATGGAACTTACAGATTGTTAGTCCCAACTAATATTATAAATGCGAAAGTAACTCTGTCTGTCTGTCTGTCTGTCTGTCTGTCTGTCTGTCTGTCTGTTACGCTTTCCCGCTTAAACCTCGCAACCGATTTTGATGAAATTTGGCATAGAGATAGTTTGAGTCCCGGGAAAGAACATAGGATAGTTTTTATCCCGGTTTTTGAAACAGGGACGCGCGCGATAAAGTTTTTCTGTAACAGACAAAAATCCACGCGGGCGAAGCCGCGGGCGGAAAGCTAGTTAGATTATAAATAAAATAAATAAATAAACGCACGCTGTGACGTGTCTTTCTGAGCAGCTTATCTAGAATGTCTTTAGCTGTTCACTGCTGGGGCACAGGATTCTTTCTCGCGGGCCCCTATACCACCTTACTCCGACTCTGTGCCTGCCGTTTCTCCGAAGAAATTAAAAAGGTTTTTTAATAGCGAATTCATTTCGTCCGCAGTGATCGGCGGCTTATTGTTTAGATTGTATTTCTCAGATGAGTTTTTGAATGCAGGTTCATGTTTCGCTGTTTTGCATTTTAATTGCGCTCCCTGAATCAGTATTGAAAGGAAATATTGCTGTAGTTTTAATATTTCCATAGAATGAAGAGGTGCCCCGTTTTTCCATTGTGAGAATGCAAAGCACCTTAAAATAAAAAGCATTTGAGTTGAATTCCAATTCGTAGTTTTAAATTGAAGTATTCTTTAATTTAAAATATGAAAGGATATAAGGGGATGGAGTGTTACGAAAAATAAAATCTACTTAATACTAACTGCTGTAGTATTAAAATATTTTTAAGTCTATACTTACCTAACATGAAATGTAATTTATTTTCATAAGGTACATGTCAAAATGAAAAAAGTTACATACCTAACACGTTTTTGTGTGATTTATAATACACTAGCTTTCCGCCCGCGGCTTCGCCCACGTGGAATTTTGTCTGTCACAGAAAAACTTTATCGCGCTCGTCCCTGTTTCAAAAACCGGGATAAAAACTATCATGTCCTTTCTCGGGACTCAAACTATCTTTGTGCCAAATTTTATCAAAATCGGTTCATTGGTTTAGGCGTGAAAGCAAGACAGACAGTCAGACAGAGTTACTTTCGCATGTATAATATTAGTATAGATTTTAATTTGCATCGCAACAGGAATAACCAGGTCGTCACCACACAAGCCAGCGCCCTTAGCTATAATAGTCCGAATATACTCGTAACTCGTGGTGACGACTAAAAAAACCCGAATTTTTTCTCCCTTACAGGGATCGAACGCATCACGCTCCGCCCATACTAATTCAAACAAGGTGGTGGGCAAATTCAATCCAATCTAAACTTCCTTCAATCTAATCGGAATTTCCTCCCACCTCCCCCCTCCGACCCGGAGGCTCCATCCGAGCAATTTATTTCCCTCCTCGAATTCGTCTGCTTACGTTTGCTCTAAACTGTTTTGAGTCTGTAAACCTTTTTGGGCTTGGATTTTTATGAAACTATTTTCTGATATGATACCTACATCCAGATACATCGGAGTAATAATGAATTTGCAAAAATATAACTATTGGACTAATAAATACTATTTATTATTTATTTCTATTTACGTTCCCGTGTTTTTATGTTCTCCGAAATGAATGTGACATATACAGGGTGGAAACGATAAGTGATCTAACTCGATTATTTCTAAACTATGCAAGATATCGAAAATCTGGTTACTGATCCTGAAAGTGCTACACGAGCTCTATCCAACAGTACTAATAATTGGTTACAAAATAAACTGGATCTATCCGAAAATTCTATGTTTCCAGCTTCCATACATTTAGTAAAACCACTTAATATTAAAAACTATACAAGCTATCCAAAAACTGGTTACTGATCCTGAAAGTACTTCACGAGCTCTATCCAACGGTATCGATATCTTGTGTAGTTTAGAAATAATCGAGTGAGATCACTTATCGTTTCCACCCTGTATTAATGCACTTTAATGATGTTGTTTAAATACTATCAGAAAAATATACCACCAGAGTCTAACGCTATGAAACGCAGTTACGTTACATAAAACGAATTATATTCAGTGCTGGTTTATTTAAAAACTAGCTTATTCAGCGCTGCAACATCAACATTTGATACAATGCACAACATAACAATGCGTCCATAAAATGACAATTACCTATTACATTTTTTATAAACAAGACGGTAAAATGCGCTATTTATGTATGTCCCAAAAGCTTCATTCACTGTCAGAAAAACGATCCAATGCGAGCCATAAACGCGATACGCCCTGTATTTCCTGCAGGATTAACGTCGAAGGCAACGGCTTAGAAACCGCTCCTGCTATGCAAACACTTGGGTAAACGGCGGAGACGGGGCTTTACAGCCAGCGGCGATGCTAGCGGGTAGCATCGCTCCTATTTTTGATAATTCCCTCTATTACTATTCCCACCTCTCGTTCCTACCACTGCAACTCCTGTGTAGCCAGGATCTACAGCTTGACCGCCACAAAAACCCAACCCCCCAACCCAGCGATGGGGGTCGAACAAGCGTTACTTGACTCAATTCAGCAGTCCGCTACCAACACCATACCCCCTGTATTTTCTGCAGGTTAGTCCTAGTGTAAATACAGGGGGTATGGCCGAAGGCAACGGCTTAGAAACCGCTCCTGCTATGCAAACACTTGGGTAAACGGCGGAGACGAGGTTTTACAGGCAGTGGTGATGCTACCAGAGAAACGCTAGTTTTTAGTCCGCTAAGGCCTTGTTCAGATACACACTATTATCATGTGATTTTTGATATTGATACGAGTAGTTCTTATTGGAGATTTACTAAAGTTTGTAACCGTGCGGTTACGATTTGATGAAAATGTATGAGAACTACCCAGCAACCGCGCGATTATCGCTGTGTCTGGACCAAGCTTAATACTTAAAAGTTATTCATCAGTATCAGTAGGCCTTTTTAGGACACTTATACACATTCCAGCTGACTATTATCGATACTCTATGAAAAAAATACTTCTTTTTCGTATAGGTTCGTACGAGTACCTACTTAATCTGTTATTTGGGCTATTATAGTTTGAACTTATTTACTTAAATGCAACATATTAATTGTATAGATATGGATTGCTAAAAACGCATAAAGTAGCATCATTTGCCAGTTCGCTGTAAGTCCAGCCGTAGCCTTACGGTAATCGTAAAACAGCATCGGCGTTGCCTGAAGTAAGTCGTAGCACTCCATGGCTCGGAAATTACAGGCTCTATGCGTTTTATGGCTTGTGTTTTTAAATTAACGCATGTTGGGGGGACACGCTAAAACCTTTCGCGTGTTTTGAATCTGTTGGGATATAATACAAAAATATACTACACCCTGTATATTTTTTAATAAAAATGAACAGTTATTACCGCAAGTGGGTAGGTGGTATATAAAAATGCATATAGTAGAAATAATATACAGGGTGTGTAGAATAAACAGATAATGTTTACCGTAAGGGTGTCAAAACGCACACTTTATTCTTCTGTCGTGTGGGTTGTAGCATCTGAGATTACCAGTCTGGTATCAGACTTTATGAGTCTGACATGGATCTGTCACAAGAAATATCGTGCCTACAAAGCGAGGAAATATTTCTGTCATCATCATCATCATAGCAGCCATAGGATGTCCACTCACTGCTGAACATATGTAGGTTTCCCCAGATTTTCCATATTGACCGGTTAGTAGCGGCTTGCATAGACCTTATACAGAAGCTCATAGTTGCACAGCGTGCTATAGAGAGGGCTCGGTGTTTCTTTACGAGATCGAACATTTCTGTGTGAATAAATAAATGAACATACGAATGCTCTATATTACGAAAATTGACTCTATCTTAGTACCTTCAACATTGTTTCGCTTTTCAATAAAAAATAGCTAGGTTTATTCAAATCACTAAAGTCGGAGACAGTCTTTTTTTTTTTTTTTAATTTATTGTATGAACCACAAACAAGTTTACAATAAACTTAAACTAAAACTTATATGAAAAAAGAATCTTAACAATTGTAAACTCAACATCGATGGTTACATTTTACGTTAAATGGAAATAAACATGAAAATGCGGGACTTAAGTTCTTCAGTCCGCAGCGTAAATGGTTTTCGCTTTATTTGCTTTCAAGATTGTTGCGTTTTTAACACTAAACTTTAATGACAAATGATTGTGAGCCTTAACGCAAAAAGAGGGATACCGAAAGAATTTGTGTAATATTTGATGTTGAACTCATTTGTTACTTCATTTAGCTTATTACTAAATGAAGCACCGGTACCTACTTAAGATCTTAAGAAATTGTCGAATCCATTCCTTAAATTACTTCTCGCCCCGTAAGCCCGAAATCTATGCAATTAATAGGTATCAGTTAAACTTGGCTCTTTGATGTATCTTTAATTAAAAAGCCATTGTTGTCTCCGAGTGGGGCTCAATGGATCTCTGTCATTAGTCCATGAGGAGTTGATTTAGGGGGTGCTGGTTACTAATCGTGTGGTTGCGATGGTGTCTGATCTCCGCTTCTATTGTGGTGAACGGGGATTCATATCAGACGGGGAGACGTATCAGGGGGTCTACTCCGAAACGCTGTTTACGTAGTTCCGGATCTATCTGACACCGTCGCTCGCGCTGGCATCTCGCTTTGCGTGATAGGGATAGCAACATTCGAAACTTCGGATCGTTTTTCGGAGTAACCCCGCAGATCGTGGCCCTGACGTCAGACGTCTTGAACCTCCAAAAGCAACTCACGTGGCTCATTGTCATTGGTGCTGAAAGGAAAGAATTAAAAAAGACATAGCCTAGGGAACTACCACTCTGTCTAAATGATTTTTCCACTTTTTTGTATCTGACATAGTCATTATCATCAGGTTCAGTCGGACCGAATCAACAGTACAACGAAGTCCGTGACTTCCAAAGTATAGGCATTGTAATTTACAGAATCAAACACGGTTGATTTTGCCTTCCAATATTCTGGGACAGCTATAGGTATATTATGTTTATTTTACTGTGCATATTTAGAGCCTAAAAAGGAGTTCCAAGTCTAAAGAGATACTTTCTACTAGCTCCCGGGACGTTGCAGTGCAAAATTATGGTGTCAAATCAAACCGCTATTCTCTGACTTTGATTGGAGTAACGTTGTGTGATTGTTGTCAGCCACATAGCTATCTGGAGTTACAAAGCCGGTGGTTGCGGTTTCGATGTCCTTATGATGCAAATAATAGCGTTATGACTGACGGACCTATATTATCTCTAATTACCCCTTTAATTAACAGATAATTGAACCTGTGAGTCTTACATGATTATATATCTACAAGTTACGTTCTAGTCACCATGCTATACATATAAGTACTTATAAATGAGAGAATTAAAAAATCTTATGCTTAGAGAGAGTGAGACTTTTGCGTACGTTCCCCATGAAAGCATAAAGTCATTGCTTAGAAAACTATTTTTATTGCATACTACAATCAAATATTTAAAGTGGCAATTTTCTTAAAATATCCCATTTCTTTAATTTATAACTCACTAAAATTCACAGCACCTCTAAGATTGAGAGCCCGGTTATTGAGAGCAGTAAAACGGATCAAGTTAATAGAAATGTAATCACAAACGAGCAAAATGATGTTATGATTAAATAATGAAGTTAAATTGATAACACCCTGTATTCACAACATTAAGAGTCACCTTTCAATTATTTTGAACGACAAAAACATCGTCAAGATCAGAGCAAAGAGGCTTCAACCTTGAAGGCTGAGGGCGGCGCTTGAGTTACGAAACACGTGTAAAAAGTCTGATAGCGCCAAGTTATTTCATTAAAATACGCTAATTAGATTACAAATTCATTTAAGTAATAAAGACGAAATCGCGAATATTAAGGATAACAAACAAACAAAATGAAGGTCAAAAAACAAGAAGTTTCTTAAAAATTTAATGCTCAATTGTTAGTCGCACAATAAAATTACTTGTGAACCAGATGTTAGTGTTTAGCCTAGACGCAGACCACCGACTTTTAGTTGGCCGATGGTTGGGCCCGATTCTAATTTGTATGAAGAATCGGCCGATATCAAATCGGTGTAATGATTAAAAACCCGACCCAACTATCAGCCAGCTAAAAATCGGTGGTTTGCGCCTAGGCTAAGGTTCGTACCCACGGTCCAGTTTCCTGAATTACTGAATCCCGCAAGACTGGACTGTAGTGTGAACATACACACATTGTGTGTTTGAAATTGAAATTCCAAATTCAAACGGATCGGTTTTTTGCGGTACACTGCAAACGGGATGTTCTTGAGAAAGTTAATATAAAGTTTAAAACACGTATACTAATAAACAGGATTCTGCAAAAAACGACATAAGTCCGTGGGAAGCCCTTAGCATTACTTAAAAAATAAAAAACTATCAATAACGGTTCAATTGCCATTTTTTTCCGAAGCGACTTGTAGAGCATTCGTTTCAAACACATACGAAAGCAAACCGAAATTAAAAGAACGAAACACCCACGACAAGTTGTAGAGAATAAAATAAAATACAGCTACTTTATTACATTACAATTTATTTATGTACACCCACACAGTTTTGTTTTTCAAATATTATCGTTTTATTAGGGTTCCGTAGCCAAAATGTCAAATTCGGAACCCTTATAGTTTCTTCATTTCCGTCTGTCCGTCTGTCCGTCTGTCCGTCTGTCCGTCTGTCCGTCTGTCACAGCCGATTTACTCGGAAACTATAAGTACTACAGTGATGAAATTTGATGGGAATATGTGTTGTATGAACCGCTACAAAATTATGACACTAAATAGTAAAAAAAAGAATTGGGGGTGGGGCCCCCCATACATGTAACTGAGGGATGAAAATTTTTTTTTCGATGTACATACCCGTGTGGGGTATCAATGGAAAGGTCTTTTAAAATGATATAAAGTTTTCTAAAAAACATTTTTCTTAAAGTGAACGGTTTTTGAGATATCAGCTCTCAAAGTCGTAAAAAGTATGTCCCCCCCCCTCTATTTTTATAACTACGGGGTATAAAATTCTAAAAAAAATAGAGGTGATGCATGCTAATTAACTCTTTCAACGATTTTTGGTTTGATCAAAGTATCTCTTATAGTTTTTGAGATAGGTTGATTTAACTGTAATTTTGGTTAAGTTATTGTGCTTACACTGAAAACGATGGCTGAACCTTATAAGATAGATCAAAAAATATACTACAGTATTGTACACCTTTTAAAATCCGCGATGATATAAAATCTTTATAATGTAGGTACTTTTTACGAGAAATATTAGCTTATTCAAGCAATACGCCATTAATCCTTATCCAGTAATGTACCTTAAATACATTGTGCATTTGATAAAGTTTAATATTACAAATGTGATTGTTGAGTAATAATAGGTTAAACATATCCATCGAACCAATATTTTTAAAACGCGTTAATCCTATAGATTATTATTACATCGATTCAAGAAGATCGGTCGCTCGCTGCGCTGCAGCGCGTGAGTTGCGGGGCGTGGTCTCGCGCGGGAGCGGGGATAAGATAGCTAACCGCGTCGACCCGAACGGGCAGACACGTGAGGGCAGACGTCGTTGTCACTTGTGCGCGCTAAGAGAATTTCATCGTTCCCATTTACTTCTTTCGCAAGTCGAATTTGGCGTTGAGACTTTTTAATATTGAATTGTACCTATTATAAAAAATAAGTAAGTAGGTATACTGGTTTAATAGGTGCTATTAAACCGGTCACGTACTAATAAATCCCCCAATAATATAAATTCCTTTGTTTTTGGTGCAAATTTTAGTGTTTCGTAGCAGGTTTTTAAAATTTCTAAAGCTTATTGTATATCATCTAACAATGGATACTTTAGATAATACGTTTTCCTACATTCTGAATTATAATAACTATATCGAAGATGATGTGGTTCGCGCATTTCATGAAAAGTTACTTCGGTGCACATCATTTAGACCGCGTGAGCTAGAATTATTTCAACACCCTGAACTGATTGAACCTGTACCTAAAAATGAGACGCACCTTCAAGTAATTTATGACGGTGACGTGGGATTAGTGGGGCACTGGAGTTGTATTTATTACATTAATGGAATACTGCGTGTGTACGATAGTCTTGTTGGTGTTCTAGGAAAATCGCAAAAAATATATGTAAAAGCCTTGTTTCCGTATCTATCGGAGTCATGTATTCAGTTTCCAAGTGTTCAGCGACAACCGAATACTATTGATTGTGGTTTGTTTGCCATTGCTTTTGCCACCTCTTTAGCTCGGAATATTTATAAATACATATATAAAATTAATATTCATACATAAAAGTACAAGGCAAAATATCGGGAGAGTTTAGGCTCCATTCACCAGGTGTATAAATTGACATAATAAGTTTATTATATTTGCTGCTACGGAACCCTTTGTGCGCGAGCCCGACTCGCACTTGGCCGGTTTTTTTATAATATCTTATTACATCTTTTCTTTATAATAATATTATACTGTACTTACACTTAAAATTTATACGCGCACTATTATTATTATTATTTATGTATGTATATTTTATGCAGTATAGGTTAGTGTCCGTGACTCCCACTCGGCATGGGGCACACTGAAAACCAGCGTCGTGGCCTCCCTCACCGGGGGCCATGGCATATGCTGAGTGGGGTCCCATTGCGATGGACATCACTGTGCGACAGGGTGGCACTGCTCAGTTTTACTTTCACTTTCATTGTATGTTTTATGTCACCTATGTCTTATTTACTTTTTTTTCTATTATTTACATATTTTGTCTTCTGTGATGTCCATGGCAATAAATGTTTCTTTCTTTCTTTCTTTCTTTCTTTCTATCTGTTTCTAAGAAACAATTTCATAGCTAGCAAGATAATTGCATGACATCGAAATATGCATTAGCGACTGCATCTCTTGGCAGAAACTTACTTCAATTAACTCAGTCAGAGAGCTCGTTCCTGGAATTTTAACGTAAATAAGTGTATCAGATACAAACGTCGGGGCGAAATGAGAATACTGAAGTCCCGTTTTGTAACGAGAATACAATTATAATGCTCTTCTTTGTTTAAAAACTAGCGCTAAATACAGGTATATTTTTTAGTATTTTTATTGTTCAGAAAATACAAGCTTAAAGAAGTTTATTTTCTATAGTAATTAGGGACAGAATATCAAGCTAAAACTGTTATATCTTATTTGTATTATAACTAGCTGACCCGGCGAACTTCGTACCGCCAAATTAATCCCTTTTGAAAATGTTCATCAGGGATTATAAGTTTTCGAATCAGTTCAATTGTTTTGAAGCCTATTCAATACACACAAACAATCAAATATTTCCACTTTATAATACTAGTGGAGATTTAATTATACACCGAATTATTTCAAAATAGCACCTTTTTTATTTGAAATAATTCAGTGTTTAATTAAGGTTTTTGCAAAAAATTGGCCCTCACAAACTTTGCCCAAAGCAACATCTCCATAATAAAAGCTGGATACGGGCAAATTATATTATTGGACGAAAGAAGTTCTTTCATTGGTTCTTCATTCAACGGGGCCCATTCGGTTACTTGTTCAGTTCGGTCCCTGTGTATAGCAAAAAGTATGGTACCTACCTAATTGCTATCAAGGCTTTTAGATTGGGCCATGGCATGAGCGAATAGCAGAGGAATATATTTTTTTGTAAAAAGCTTAATTCAATCGTACCTTACTATTACATTTAAAATCAAGACACTTATTTTTCGCTTACACAATTATCCAATCCAAGATACTTATTTACCACGCAATAAGACAGATCTTGGTGCAGAATGAGCCAATTTATAAGACATACGAATACCTTATTACCGGAGGAGAATTAATAAGAAACTGATTTATACCAAATTTTGTTACGACCACGTACTTATAAATGAAACTGAACAAAGTAGTCTCAAGCATTCTTAGCACTACAACAATTCCTAGCTTATAAAACTTCACTACCGTTTCCCGTTACCAACTACCTCAAGTACTTACCTACTTCCAAATTGTCAATTTACCGCCTGTTTCATGGGCCACCCTCACCCGAAAAGACGATACTCGTGAATGACAAATTAGAAGGTCTGCTAGAGCATAAAATTGCCTCCTCGCATTATTTATTGAATTTGAGCGTTTTTTTAACGCCGGCCGCCATTACGGGCAAGCACCCGCCATCTTGGAGCTTACACGGAGTGACACAAAACATAATTGGGCTAAAAGAGGGAAAATTGCTCGCGAAAATAAGATTTTAATAAATTGTTCACTAATCAAATATTTCTCTAATAAAGTAAGTTTCGGGACTGTTAAAGGAAATTAACAGTCCCGAAAAAAATATTGGTGATTAATGATGTTTTAAATTTTTATATGATTTCAGTTTGGACTTTGATTACAATGAATATTTTTCGGAGTTCCATTTTGCTCTACAAATACGGAAAAATTTCATCATTATTAGTATGTGAGACGGTGAAATCGGAGTTTTTAGAAAGTAATTTCGATAATAATGGTTAATGAGGTCGTTGGCCTGAACGACTGAATAAGAAAACCTTCAGCTTACACAGAAATAGATTCTTTCATCTCTAATGCTAGCTATAACTCCTAATAAATTACATGCTGAGTATCTTTCGCCGTCTCTAAAAGTCAAAAGAATAATTTATTTTTTACAATTAGGCTGATAAAATGTCCACGTTTAACACGTCCTATTTGATCCTCTTAATTGATGTCTTGTGGGAGATTTATAAGGTATCATCAAAAAAGATTCAACTGTTATTTTTCTGTAATACCCATGATTTTTTGCCTGGATGCGGGCGGTGCAGGACCGGTCTTTGTGTAAATCTTTGGGGGAGGTCTTTGTCCAGCAGTGGACGTCATTCGGCTGAAACAAACCCATGATTTCAGACCTTACCTCTAATGGATTTCATTTTAACTGTGTAAACTATGCTGATTTCTGTCCTATTTTTTGTGTGATTATTTGTCTGTACATAATATAAATAAATAAATAAATAGACATAAAAGCAATAATCCCTTATTTGTCAACAGGAGATCGAGCACTGCTACTACCACGGCACAGTCAAGGACTACCCCGGAGCCTCAGCCGCCTTCCACACCTGCAACGGGGTGTCTGGCGTCATCCACATCGGCAACGAGACCTTCGTCATCCACCCCTTCTACGGCGGCGATCTATCGGTCAGTGATGCATGTTCTTTTACCGTTTAGACGTTGCATCATTCCAAAATAAGCAGTGTAATCACTAGGAGACGTTACAGAGTTTTATGCGCTAGAGGTGGCATTTGTCCACCTTAGCCAAAGTCATCAATCCCTTCTCTATCAGTCAGTGAGCATGTCTTTTTCGATGATGACGTTCCATCATATCAAAAAACAGCGTAATTACAAGGAGATATTTCAGAGTTTGTTGCGCTAGACTCAAGCGCTCTCCTAGATGTTCCATTGTCAATTTTAGCCAAAGTAAGACCTTCGTCGATCGACGGCGATCGATCGGTCAGTGATGCATGTCCTTTTTGATGATAGACATTCCATTTGTCCAAAATAAGCAGCGTATTCACTAGGAGACATTTCTGGTATTGATGCGCTAGAGCCGGCTTTCTCAAAGTGGGATAGGTACGCGAACCCCTAGGGGTTCGCCATTCGACCGTTGTCCAAAATTACTCCTAAAATTGACTGCATTTGCGACAAGAGACGTGCTTGTTTCTTTATATTAAGATATTTATTTGGCAATTTGTTGAAATATCTTCTAGTGAGAACGAAGCTCTAATATTATAAGTCAATGATACGTTTTTCTTTAAATTATATTTTACTGAATCTGATGGAACGTCTAGCTATTTCATAATAGTTGTAGCGGCAACTTACGTTTATATTTACGAGCGGCAAATCATAAAATATATTACGTCAATACAAAAATTAAAGAATTTTCCCAAACATACGGTCAGTGGTTTCCATATTTTAACAGAGCCTGAGTTAGGTACATAAACGTTGTATCGCAATTTAAAACAGACTTGTCCCGGTTCAGATGAAGGATGGCCGCCGTTACAGCCCTCGCCACCTGCAATTACCGTCATCGCTTCTGGTTAGCGCCGAGATTAAGTGTTCGTGTTTTAGGCAGATTATCTTGCTGTCATTTCTTAATTACTTGGAATGGTTCATCTGCATACTTATCAATTCTTTGAGGTTCAGAAAGACAGATTGGTTAAATTCAGCATGGTAGAAGAATTAAAGAGATTTGCTGTTTATTGATTGATTGATCGAATTTCATCGGACAATCATAAGAAATAACGAACGTATTCCAATTCGTCGCTTGTCTCTCTAACTGACGTAACTGACGTCACTTTTGAGTAAAAATTCTGCTCAAGCGTGACGTATCGCATCATTTCAACTCGATGTAGCACTGTTATTATTTAATTATGAAAGGAAATAAAAAATATGAGTCTAATATTTTCTAATTATCTGTCTGACGGACAGATAATTGAAATGTTGTCATCTTGCCTATTGTAAAGGATTTTTTTTTTTTTCAATTTAGTAAATTAAAAAAACTTCAGTGTTTAAAAATGCACAAAAAAATATTACCTATAACGTATTTTTCATCTTATAAGGTCCTCTTAACGAAATCAATCAGCTCTTTCACTCTTACCAGCTTCCAAAGGTAAGTGAAAGAGACGAATTGTTCAGAGTAGGGCTTCCATGTCCTGAGGCGGCAGATGAGCGATGGGGTCGTTAGAGCCCTCGTCACCTGAAATTACCATTACTGGTTAGAGTTAAGATTGGCCGAGGTTTTGTACGTGTCCTTTTGGGCTGTATTTGTAAGCTAGGCGATTAATTTAGTTCTACTTTTACTAAAGGGTAACCTAAATGGCTGTTTCTTAGTTACTAAAAACAAGTAAAGTCAACGGTTTGTTTCATATTATATAAGATAGAAAGATAGAACGTACTTTATAATACCACATAGGATAAGAAAATATTCAAAATATACGGCTCAACTTAGGCGGTCTTATCGCTATATATCATCTCTTCCAGACAATCTAGAGGACATTATTTTATTGTAATTACAAACATGGGGCGAAAAGTGTAAGGTTTATTCAGGCTTCATCATTTTCAATACAATTAGTGAAACTAAGGACCTTAGAAATAATTAGTCTAAAACCTCTTGAGAAGCCAGCAAAAGTTTACCTGAGTGTTTTCTTTCATTATTCAAACTATTTGACTGAAATGTACTTCCATACAGTTACGTGTTAAGTTTTTTTCTGTCTCGACTTTTTCAAGAAGCAATTTGTTTGCTTTTTCCCTAGTCATCTAGAGTCAGCTCTATTTTCTCCTCTAATACACAATACAGACGAGTCTAAAATTATACAGCAAGGGATGCTCGTAAAACATTCAACGTGGCGTTTTCACAAAAATAATAATACAAAGTGCACTAATTATCCTGGGAGTATTTATACAAATGGACCCCGAAATTGAGTCTTGGCAAACACTCAGAGAGATTAAGAAAACTTTCTTGTACGGTGCAAAATTATATTTCACTTTGTTGTTTTGCAAGCAAGTCGTTTTGATGTACTTTTAACAAAGGCTTGTATGTATGCTTGTTATTTAGTTAAAATTGTGTTACAATGCGAGTTAAGCACTTAAAATAACTTTATGTTGACATAATGTGTACGTAAATAATGACAAAATTTTATTTATATTTCGCAACAAACGTTAAGAGTGGTAGTTTGTCTTGCTGCACATGTACTCTTCTCACTCACAATCCATCAAATGAGTGTTGAAGAATTGACCGTATTTAAGTAAACAATTTTTCAATTTGTGCGTCATAAATCTTAGATTTGTAGGGTTCCGTGCTTGCTATGCAAGCTGGTGAACATTTTTATTTTGATATTAATAGTTGTAGCTACTGTGGAAAAAAATTATAAAGATTTGTCTTCCATTAACCTCAATAAAACCATATTTTTCGACTGGCACAGCATGAAGACAACTTTATTGCGATTTTGCGACTGACATACGAAATGACATTTTTATTTCTAATCTTGTTTATCTCATTTATACACAGGTTGCACAGTCAAGTCCTTATTTAATTACTTAAGATCCTTGTCAATCAGCTCTAATAAGGAAAATGATTCGCGATAAATCATATTAATAACATTTTCTCATTTCCAATCACCCCGTTGCCTTAGGAACAGTAATTACATGTGTTAATTATTGTCAAATGAGCGTGATTGTACGCCTCTTGGCTACAGGCTGTAATCAAATTTAGTTCTGCTGCTTGTTTATTGTAATTATGATCATCGGATTGCGACTATTAATTGATATTCCGCCTTATTGCGTATGACTTGTGATACCTACGAGTACGTGGTACTATGATTACAAATTAGTAAAACCGTTTCATTCGCAAAAATAAAAATATCATTTCGTGCTACGAGAGTACATAAGTGTTATGTAGAACCACGATCAAATTGGGTTTCAAATGTGAAAAAAAAATATGTCTGATTTTCAGAAATAAAATATCTCTCTACATAACTTACAATTAATAATAACTTGAATCCAGGCTATCGCGAGCTGAATTAACATAGGCTTAGCCTAAAAAGCTTCCTAAGCACCTACCACCTACACAAGCTTAATTGCAGTATAAGCTTTGGTACTTTTTTAAATGTCAATGTTTTTTACATGAAACTGACTTATTTGCCCGTATTCACAAACGATACTTGCTTAAGTGAAGCAGCAAATCGAACGCACATTGAATAGAGCTCTGTGATTGGTTTTTATGTGACCCTGTGCGTCCACGCGCACTGTGAGACCTCACAGTAATGTTTGTAAATACGGGCGTTAATTATCCTGACACCCGTTAACGAATTCACGAAGTCGAAAGTTTCCAAATGTAACGTCTAATTACGAGCCGATTGTGCCGGCCGGCACTGCCGGGACATTTGTTGGACGAGATAATCCGGCTTTGCCGTGGGACGAGAATTTACTCGTGATGTGACGAATGAACAGTTGCATGGTTGTGTATTGCGCATCTTGCGACAAGAGTTTTTAAAAGGTTAATGCACAGATTACTAATCTATATCTATAAAAGCGAAAGGTCACTGACTGACTCACTCACTCATCACGAAATCTCAGAAACTACAAATGCTAGGAGTCTTAAATTTTGCGTGGGGGTTCCCTTTACAACATAAGACGAGATTTTCCAAAATATATCCCCTAAGGTGTTAAAACGGGGTCCACACGTACGAAGTACACGTACTAAGTTATAGCTATAGAATAACCAACATCCATTCTACTCTTTCGACTCTACACACTACATACAACATAGGCATAACTAAAAAGCATGAAACATACCTATTTAAAGTAGGGATAATGTTGGAGACAGAGAGGTGTGCGTGGTAGTTGGTTAAATAAACAATTATAATTATTATAATTATTTTTGGCTGAAATGGATACGGTGGTAGTGAGTTGGGCAGAGTTACTTTAAATCAACACAGCATTGAACGAGGATTATCTTGGTTGTTTTTTTCGACGCCTACGTAGTTATATTAATTAGAGGCTGAACAAAGAATCTGAAGTTTTAAAATATGTACAACAAGACTATAACATAATTTTTCGACATTGTCCACCATATTACTCCATTATGTTTTTCACACCTTACGCTTTTTAGCAAAAGAGTAATAGCTCAAAAACTTTTTAATTTTGCTGACAAAAATTTAATTTAGAACACGTAAATGTACGTTGAAATTGTTGACGTGCAAATAGCTACAAAAAACTTTTTGCACTTAGCACTTTTTGCCCCGGACCCGTTATAACCCTCGGTTTTTGTTATACCTAAAAGGTTCGCTGGTAATCTAAATAATTACGTATACGAGACGCTAAGGGATCACCGCTCCCGCCACTGAAACAACTGCTGTGAATTACAAGAGAAAACGGTTTCCTCTGGTAGTTCATATCTTAAGTCTCAGTTTAATCTTCTCAGCTCTACGCACTCACGTCAGCTCCGTTCCTCCAACAAACCCGTTCTTTCCACCCCTCTTCACCGAACTGGTTTTCTCTCCGACTCCTTCCGTCTCCAGGCCATTAGGCTCTGGAACTCTCTGCCTGAAGAGACCAGGCAAGCGTCTAGTAAGTTTTCTTTTAAATAATCTGTCCATAATCACTTCCTCAAAATGATCTCATCTTCATGAATTGTAATTTCAGTTTAACTCAATCATCTATTTTATGTATGTATTTATTTATTATATATTTTATATATTATTTATGTATGTAGCATATTTGTTTTTGTTTTTCTTTCCTGCACTAGAAGTACCGCCAAACAAATTTCTTTTCTGCTCAACCCAAAGGTAAACTGGTCGAGAATGCTTTAGTGCATTAAGTTCGCCTTATGTTCAAATTTATTTTGGCATAAAAGTTTAAATAAAAAAATAAANCGCAATCTTTGCCTTCGAAATGATCCTCTAACGCTGCCTTCATTTCTTTGTCACTCAAAAATCTTCGTTCCTGGAGGTCATTTTTCCAATTTGAGAATTAGAAAAAATAGCTAAGGATTCGGACTAAACTGTGTGGTAGGTGATTAATTTCTTGAAATCCAGTTTTACCCGGGGCAAGCCTTGCAACATGCGCGATGTGCACGGGCGAATTGTCTGTCAATAACAGATTTCCTTTCGCCAGTTTGCCTCTTAATATTTCGACAACCACTTGACGCACTTTTATCAACAGTACAGCAAAATAATCCCCGTTTATTGTAGTTTTTTTTAAGTAGGTAGTCAATGAATAAAATTCCTCCACAATCCCAAAAATAGTGCCTATGAGCTTGGGTGTCGATCGCTCCACTTTGAATACCGCGGCGGCGTTTTCCCTTTTCAATCCAATGCATTGACTCTTGTTTTGACTCTGAATCGTACTGCCGGATCTATTATTTATCAATAGTGACAATGTGAGAAAAAAAATTGTTAGGATTATGGCCAAAGATGTCCTAAAACTCCTGCGAAGTTGTGACTCGACGCTGTTTGTCGAATGGCGTGAGCATTTTTGACACCCATCGCGCACACCCCTTTTTCATGTGCAAATAAGTATGAAAAATATCGCCAATACGTTCCTTGCTAATGCCTATGGCTTCAGCTATCTGTCACAGCTTAATTCGCGGATCTCTAGAGCAAGATTCTTTAACTTTTCATTATTTTATTCGTTAATGGCGAAATCTGGCCGCCCTGACTTGCGGTCATCTTTTAGCGACTCCCTGCCATGCTTGAATTATCGGATCCAATCTTTCATGGTGGCAAATGAAGGCCCAGATTCCCCATAAACTGTCGACATCTCTTCAAATATTACCGTCAGCGTTTTGTTCTTCTTTGTGAGGCATTTTATGACAACTGTGTACTTCAATTTCGTACATTGCGCGGATGACTGAGACATGATGATGTTTACGGATTAATTACTAAAAGCNAGATCCTTGTCAATCAGCTCTAATAAGGAAAATGATTCGCGATAAATCATATTAATAACATTTTCTCATTTCCAATCACCCCGTTGCCTTAGGAACAGTAATTACATGTGTTAATTATTGTCAAATGAGCGTGATTGTACGCCTCTTGGCTACAGGCTGTAATCAAATTTAGTTCTGCTGCTTGTTTATTGTAATTATGATCATCGGATTGCGACTATTAATTGATATTCCGCCTTATTGCGTATGACTTGTGATACCTACGAGTACGTGGTACTATGATTACAAATTAGTAAAACCGTTTCATTCGCAAAAATAAAAATATCATTTCGTGCTACGAGAGTACATAAGTGTTATGTAGAACCACGATCAAATTGGGTTTCAAATGTGAAAAAAAAATATGTCTGATTTTCAGAAATAAAATATCTCTCTACATAACTTACAATTAATAATAACTTGAATCCAGGCTATCGCGAGCTGAATTAACATAGGCTTAGCCTAAAAAGCTTCCTAAGCACCTACCACCTACACAAGCTTAATTGCAGTATAAGCTTTGGTACTTTTTTAAATGTCAATGTTTTTTACATGAAACTGACTTATTTGCCCGTATTCACAAACGATACTTGCTTAAGTGAAGCAGCAAATCGAACGCACATTGAATAGAGCTCTGTGATTGGTTTTTATGTGACCCTGTGCGTCCACGCGCACTGTGAGACCTCACAGTAATGTTTGTAAATACGGGCGTTAATTATCCTGACACCCGTTAACGAATTCACGAAGTCGAAAGTTTCCAAATGTAACGTCTAATTACGAGCCGATTGTGCCGGCCGGCACTGCCGGGACATTTGTTGGACGAGATAATCCGGCTTTGCCGTGGGACGAGAATTTACTCGTGATGTGACGAATGAACAGTTGCATGGTTGTGTATTGCGCATCTTGCGACAAGAGTTTTTAAAAGGTTAATGCACAGATTACTAATCTATATCTATAAAAGCGAAAGGTCACTGACTGACTCACTCACTCATCACGAAATCTCAGAAACTACAAATGCTAGGAGTCTTAAATTTTGCGTGGGGGTTCCCTTTACAACATAAGACGAGATTTTCCAAAATATATCCCCTAAGGTGTTAAAACGGGGTCCACACGTACGAAGTACACGTACTAAGTTATAGCTATAGAATAACCAACATCCATTCTACTCTTTCGACTCTACACACTACATACAACATAGGCATAACTAAAAAGCATGAAACATACCTATTTAAAGTAGGGATAATGTTGGAGACAGAGAGGTGTGCGTGGTAGTTGGTTAAATAAACAATTATAATTATTATAATTATTTTTGGCTGAAATGGATACGGTGGTAGTGAGTTGGGCAGAGTTACTTTAAATCAACACAGCATTGAACGAGGATTATCTTGGTTGTTTTTTTCGACGCCTACGTAGTTATATTAATTAGAGGCTGAACAAAGAATCTGAAGTTTTAAAATATGTACAACAAGACTATAACATAATTTTTCGACATTGTCCACCATATTACTCCATTATGTTTTTCACACCTTACGCTTTTTAGCAAAAGAGTAATAGCTCAAAAACTTTTTAATTTTGCTGACAAAAATTTAATTTAGAACACGTAAATGTACGTTGAAATTGTTGACGTGCAAATAGCTACAAAAAACTTTTTGCACTTAGCACTTTTTGCCCCGGACCCGTTATAACCCTCGGTTTTTGTTATACCTAAAAGGTTCGCTGGTAATCTAAATAATTACGTATACGAGACGCTAAGGGATCACCGCTCCCGCCACTGAAACAACTGCTGTGAATTACAAGAGAAAACGGTTTCCTCTGGTAGTTCATATCTTAAGTCTCAGTTTAATCTTCTCAGCTCTACGCACTCACGTCAGCTCCGTTCCTCCAACAAACCCGTTCTTTCCACCCCTCTTCACCGAACTGGTTTTCTCTCCGACTCCTTCCGTCTCCAGGCCATTAGGCTCTGGAACTCTCTGCCTGAAGAGACCAGGCAAGCGTCTAGTAAGTTTTCTTTTAAATAATCTGTCCATAATCACTTCCTCAAAATGATCTCATCTTCATGAATTGTAATTTCAGTTTAACTCAATCATCTATTTTATGTATGTATTTATTTATTATATATTTTATATATTATTTATGTATGTAGCATATTTGTTTTTGTTTTTCTTTCCTGCACTAGAAGTACCGCCAAACAAATTTCTTTTCTGCTCAACCCAAAGGTAAACTGGTCGAGAATGCTTTAGTGCATTAAGTTCGCCTTATGTTCAAATTTATTTTGGCATAAAAGTTTAAATAAAAAAATAAATAAAAAAATAGTACGTAATGGAAGAATCTTACACATAAAGCAAAATCGTTTGACAGCTTCAATTATGATTGATACGTTCATCTCTATTGATTGAATAAGTTTTTCAGTAGTAGACATTATCTCATCACACCATTCACCGATCGTGCAAATCTGACGTTGTAGTCCGGTAACCATTGAACTACTGGACTAAGCGGCCGTCTGTTTCTTCAGATAAAATAAAATGAAAATTCGTGCAACAATCTGATTGTTCAATAACACTTCACTGCATTCGGCAAGAACATGACATTATCACCTTCCTTTCGAATTCTCTCTGTCCTGTGCTGTGCGCCAACTCCTTTAGAATAAAACACACCTCTCGTAAATTGAGTTAACGTACAATTACACAAGCTTATTAATAGCACGAAATCATGCCACTATTGAACAATCACTAAGCACTAAGCTCGACATTTTGAGTTATTCGACCACGCTCGTTTTAAACCGCTGCCAACCGGTCACTGTGGAAGTCATTGGGAGAGGTATGTTCAGCAGTGGACGTCCTATGGCTGAAATGATGGTGATGATGATGTTTTAAGTATGCTAATAAGCGTGGCATTTTATGAGCATGTGTAACTGTATATTTAGCGCAATTCTACTTCTACTCCGTGCTTCAAATCACGAACGTTTAACGTTAAATTGTTAAGCCTTTAATAAACAACCGATGCGCAAATCCCTTTGTACTTACAACACCACTCCAGCCGCATTATTCTGTGACTCTGTAAGACCAATTTATGAGGTCTTAAGCGCCAAATAAATACGCAATAACGACTGAGTCTCATGAGGCTGAGGTTAGGATTATTCCTTAATGACACCGACTGGGATACGCTCCAGTAATATGTGTTTAATGAGTGACTGATTGCTTTTACTAGCGCCTTTATGCCTTTAAAATGACTTTGATGGCTGTTATTTTATCACCAACAAATCCTTTGGTAAATTTTGAGGACGCTTTTTGATATTTGCGAATCATTTTAATTAACAAGTAGTGTTTCGCTCAAATCTGTATGTGAAATTAATGGTTAAATAAATGTTTATTACTCTTTTAAGCAAAAACTACTGAATCATTTTAATTAACAAGTGGTGTTTTGCTCAAATCTGTATGTGAATTTAATGGTTAAATAAATTTTTATTACTATTTGAAGCAAAAACTACTGAATGGATTCTCGAAAAAACTTAAGGCATGAAAATCACAGTCACAAAATTTATATCATGCTTTATACAATCACACACACGCTTTCTTACTTTACATGTAAAATATGAGTTTTCAGGCTTCTTCTTTTCTATCTTGAAGGATATTATATTTTTTATAATTTGACAATATTTACTAAAAAACTTACTTGTAATTTATAATTTTATAAACACTACCTACAGTCAGAATAACGCAAGCTATAATTCATAAAAACAAACTCTAAGTGCAACAAGAGCATAAGTTGAAAAATAACTTTAAAATTTAGTGCTCGCTCCAAAGTTATAAAGTGTGTACGCCGAAGAAGACCCGAAACCGCGGCAACTTCCGGGCAGCCGGTGCGTAGTAACTTTACCTACTCGCTCTCGCATCCTGGGAAGTGTGTATGAAATATAGGTACAATCTAAATATATGTATAACTCTAAGGTGACTGACTGACTGCCTGACATAGGCTGGGTTGCACCATATTACTTTAACTTTGATAAACGTCAAAAATCTGTCAAAATCCATACAAAAAGCACCGGTTATCGTCAAATTTACGGTGAAAGTTAGGTGGTGCAACTCAGCCATAGTGATCTATCAACGCACAGCCCAAACCATTAGACGGATCGGGCTGAAATTTGGCATGCAGGTAGATATTATGACGTAGGCATCCGCCAGGAAAGGATTTTACGAAACTCTACCCCTAAAGGGGGTAAAACGGGATCCACGCGTACGAAGTCGCGGGCGGCCGCTAGTCATCTAATAAGAATATAGGTTTACCTCTATATAATTCTACTTCCTATTTAATAAGCTCTTAAATGACTCTCAGAAAATCTTTGACTAACTTTTTATTTGCTTAGTGACTGCTTGCGCAAATAACACAGCCTTGCACTTTATTATTCCAGAACAACAACACCACAACACCACAGACCTCAATCTCATTTGACACCTTCAGATGCTTAGCAACTGATTTTTCTCTGCTTGTTCTCAATAATATCCGACACCATCCCAAATAGTGGAGTTATGCTGGGCCATGGAGACCATTTTGAAGAGTGTATCAAATGAGTATTTTTTATGCATAACAAGGCAGGTATTTGAACACAATCGCACCTGATGTTCAGTGGGATGCAGTCTAGGATGGTACATATCTGTCCTATAAGTGCCTATACTATTCACTCTCACCTTGAAAAGACCCGGATTATAGAATATCAATTTTTTTTTAACATTAATAATAATCAATAACCTATCATTTTTGTTACTTCAAAGGTAAATTTTATTATTCATCATAAAAAAGGACCCAATATTAATGGGAGCAAAGGACTATTCCAAGGTAGTTCTTGGCCTCATCTATTAAACCCGATTATTACTAAATAAATTAAGCCTTTGAATTGAGATATTGCTTTTACGAATAATGTCGTTAATATACAAATCCTTAGGTTAGTTTGGATTAGAGATTTGGTATAGGTCATTGTAGCCTAGGCATTAAGTAAGTTAAAGGGTCGACTGCTTACTTTGATTAAATTTTAAAAAGGATTAATTATAATATTCTGATGGTCTTCAAATTCATTTAGTTTATCGTTTTATATGAATACTAGCTGTGCCCCCGACTTCGTACGCGTAAAAATAAGTAGTTTGAATGATGCTTCCATGGTATTGGGTGATGTTACACTGGATGATTTTTTTTACCGTGTCGATATTTTTATTTATACCCATGAATATGAACAACTTTCACTATTGGACCAACTCTGAAATCACAAAAAATTCAGATATTTTAAATAGGCTATCCTACGCAAAAAAATTTTTTCAAATCAGACCACTTGTTCCTAAGATTAACGCGTTCAAGCAAACAAACAAACTCTTCAGCTTTACAATATTAGTATATATATCTTGAATTAATTTGAAACTGGATAAAAATTCCGATTGGATGCCTCCACAAGCATTCTAGAAGGGTCTCCCAATTTTTAATCTTAAGCAAACAGAAGGTATCAACAACTTTGTTGGCTCTTGTCAGAATTTAACGTAAATATTGTTTTTTGAGCTCGGCTATGCCCCCTGATAACATCCGAGTTGTGAGTTGCCTCGTTGTCTCAAACAACTTTGAGTTACGGCAACTTGGTCACGTTTTAACTTTGAAATTGTTTAACTGTTTGACAATCTTTGTTAAGGAGGTCAGACGGTATGGGGATATGGATTTGGAACGTTGAAACGGGAGATAATTTGCCTAAAGGTGTTGAATCAGTGGTAAAATTTGTGTGTTATGTACGTCACCGTGTGCCACGGCATTAGCTGCGTGGGGTCCCGTTGCTGTGGGCATCTTGTTGGTGAATGGGTGGCACTGCTCAGTTTACTATTGTTTTTATTTTTTCTTCCTTTATTACGTGCCACTGTCATGTCTATGTAATTGCCTGTATTTGTGTGATGTCCATTGTAATAAATGTATCTTTCTTTCTTTTTTCTAATGTAATGATGTAAGATTCAAAGTCAAAGCCAAAATTCCTTTATCTACGTGGACTATTAAATCGTAGTATAATAATGAATATTGATTAAATAGTGCTTACAAATTCGAATGTAATTGCATTCAATTTCGAGTGTAATACTTTGAAGTAAAGCTCAAAAAATAAAAAGGAGCTTTAAGCTTCTGTAACCATTAATAGTCTATAAAATATACAAAGAACGTGCTTTTTATAATATCAAAGCATAACGCTTCATAAAAAATATTGTATCCAAACTTTATTTTCACCCTTTTATGATAAAACGTTGAAAATCTAATTTAAGTGCGCTTTTACGCTTTTTGCATACCAGCAATATTCATTGGCATGGCTATATTATGCTAATTTTGTCAGGAAGCTGCCATAAAATATTGCATCAAAAGCTTTTTATGTGAAATATGTCGTTGTGATCATACACAAATCAACGTAGAAAATTTTTACATGAAAGACAGCAAATAAAAGCTTCCTATTTTCTTTGTTTCTAAAAAAATCATTACAACCCTTTTAATATTTGTAAGTAGGCTTTTAAAAAGCGCTTTCACACGTCCCAATATTCCTTTAACCCTACCACGTGCGTTAAAATAAATGGGCCAGTGCTGAGAAGAAGCAGCGCAAGAAATATCCGGGGATTATCTAGCGATCCTCAAAATTTGTCTGAGCCTACGTGGCTCCACCTATCGGCAATGACGTTGTAACTGAGTTTCATCTAAAAGTTCTGAATAACAGCCAGTCACTGCCTCCTACAAGTTACATGATTAATGCTGAGCCTCCTTGCTCAGAAACCGACAGTCATCGCTCGCAGTTGCCAGACTTGAGATGATGAATGTATTTATCAATCGGTTTCGAGTGTGCTTTGTAGGTTTCACTTTGATTCTACAATTTATGGTTGTGACGTCACGGTTTTTCCATTAAGAACGATGCAGTGTTTTGGCTAGTGTCGAAGAAATACGAGTGTCGATCAATCTTACACTCTGAGTCACTCACTCTTTCGATTACCGACATAATACTATCGATATTTTAATATCAATACAATCGAGAATAGATTGTCAGGCAACTACCATGTTAAACGCTGAATGGAAAAATGATTGAGCATATTGACTTCACTTGTGGTTTGATCTGCTTACATAAAAAGTGGTTGTTGTAATAAAATCAGTAGCAGATAAGACTCCCTTGATTTGCCTTGAAATTCTATTTCAAGATTCCTATACAAAGTAATTTTTGACTTAGGCCAAAGTTGAGTAATTATTTCAGTGAACTCCCATCACACCAATCCGTAGACATACCTACAGTAAAGTTCAGTATGTAATAATAGGGTTTCTCTTCTTCTTTGAATACATTCCACTAGTTGTTATTTTTTTATTGTCTAAGGCTGAGTTGCACCACCTTATTTTAACCGTAACATTGACAATAACCGGTGCTTTTTGTATGGATATTGACAGATTTTTGACGTTTGTCAAAGTTAAAGTGAGATGGTGCAACTCAGCCTAAGATTACCTATGCGCCTCTGCGTAATTGATATAAATACGTCATATAGGTAAATCTCATGTTATTTATACATGAAAACAAGACCTTTACCTCGTACTAGTGCCTACCTAACCAATCAGGGGAAATAATTAATTATACATACAAGAGGCCCTTAGCATTGTCCCGGCGCAACCTTCGTCACGCACGTCATAATCAATCATTTTGAATAATTAAAATGTTAATTGAACGATTGTGAAGAATCGGCCGCGTTCTTGCGGGAACCTACACCGTAATTTGTCATGGGGTCTTTATCTGCTTGTAAAAATGCCATTGTATGTTATCAGGAAGTTTAGCCATACTTTTCGCTTTGTTTACCTACTTATTTTGTTTACTTACCCTTTCTGCATGACCCGTAGTTGACTGGCAGAGAATGCCGTCCGGCATTAAGTCCGCCACAGTGCATTGTTTGTATGTGTGCTAAAAGTTTAAATAAATAAACTTATGTGTATTTAACCTGAAATCATCTATATATATAAAAATGAAACCCGTTTCGCGTTGTCACGGCATCACGTGTGAACGGCTGAACCGATTTCGATATTTCTTTTTTTTAAATGTTTGTGGAAGTCCAAGGATGGTTCTTACGGAAAAAAATATTAAGAAAATCTCTACGCTAAGGCGGTATGAAGTTCGCCGGGTCAGCTAGTTTATAATAAGAATTTACCCGGTTTCCACCATGGGCGAGCGGAGAGAATTGTTTTGGATAATCAATCATATTTAATTATTTCCATTTCTCTTCTCCGCTCCGCACAGCTCCACTACGCACCGTGCCACCGCCGCTGTCAAATTGTATAGAAAAATTTGACAGCCCAACACTTCTTCGCTCTGCTCCACCTTGGTGAAAACAAGGCCTTAAAATATTTCAGTGACTGACTGAATACCACCACGCGGGTTAATCCACGGGTTTTAAGTGATTTTATCAATTTTTTGTTCGTTCACATTGGTAATTGCAATAAGCTTATAATTATCTTTTTTAGACCATTGTACCATCGGCAACAGTGTTAACTATCCATTGCCTGTCATGTCGTCTCGGTCTATCGCAAAGAATCACCATTTGATGAGAGCGAGAGCAAAAACGGAAATGGATAGTTAACAGTGTGGCCGTGGTACATGCTGTCTTATCCGAAAAACCTTTTCTCCTTTATTTACAAGTAAAGTTAAAATATTTTCGAGTAGATTAATGTCGATTAGCCCCAATCGAAGGGTCCACCGAAGCATATTATAATTCTACAGATAATTTCTGGGATATTTGCAAAAGCAATTTGTTCGTCTAGAAAGTTGGTCTGAAACTTATCTAGGTAGTTTGGAAGTTTGGTTTCGCTGTAAATATTTAGAAGTTGGTAAACTAGGTAATATACATACAGTCGTGACAGACCGCTGTTGCTGCGTAGTTTTTTTATATTAAAAAAATAAAGATTAATGCTGAAATCATTGGAACAAATATGCATGAAATAATAGGACACAAATCTTATTACAGTAATTATGATTTATGAAAATTCTTGTGCTAATCAAAGTCCTAAAGTAGGTAGGTATTTATGAATGACAAAAATGCTACATACTCGTAGCTGTCAAAAATTTACTCTTTAACCGACATCAAAAAAGGAGGAGGTTATATGTTCGGCTGTACCTATGTATTTTTTTATGTTCATCATCATCATCATCATCATCTCAGCTACAGGACGTCCACTGCTGAACATAGGCCTTTCCCAATGCCTTCCATGCTGCCCGGTTGGTAGCGGCTTGCGTCCAGCGCCTTCCTGCTACCTTTATGATGTCGTCGGTCCACCTTGTGGGTGGACGTCCCACGCTGCGTTTTCCGGTACGCGGCCTCCACTCCAGAACCTTGCTGCCCCATCGGCCATCTCTTTTATGTTATTTTCACATATTGATAAGAATTTTAGCATAATTTGGACTCTCCTTTTAAGCGGTAAAGCATTTTTTTTTCTTTTGAAATTTGCTAAATATCTATAAATACTAATTCTAAACGTCCAGTTCGAATTGCCACAATCTCATTATTACAAATATCACCGGCGTAGTTTATCGCAGTAATCCGATGTTTAGGGCATTGCGATTATGGCGCGGATTACAACGCTACAATGGCTGGAACGCAAACGCTACATTACGTGACATTGCGACCGTTATTGATTTGATTAGAGGTTGTTTGTTTTGAATGCAGTTGGGGTTTGCAGGTGTTGTAATATTGAAGTACTAATTGTTCCATGGGAAATCATTTGTTAGAACTATAATAATATAATTAGTAAAAAACAACGCAACGGAATTCATTATTACACAATAAAATTAATAGAACATACAGCACAAGAAGACACAAAGAGGGAGCAAGAAAAAACAAAGTACACGACTCAGGCAAATACTTATTTATTCAAATTCAAATTATTTAATTTATTTGCTAGAATACATAATTACATGCTCGTTTTACAAAGCAGATCTTATAGCTAATATGATTCCCATGTATTCAGCCTGCAAGCAGACGTACAAATATTATACAACAATACATTCAATGTCACAAATCAAATTAATGTGTTAATATTTCAGTTAATAAATTTACAATGTCGAAAGTTAAATGTAGATGTCACAATAAAATTCATACACTATTATTATTATTGCATCGCAAAACTTTTTACCATATATTATTTCAAACTGTACAAAAAACTGTATTATTTAAATAGAAACATTCAACACAGTGCCATTATGTAAGTAACTTCATAAAAAAGACCCTCAGACAAGTTTAATTTCACACAAGTTCTCACCTATTACTATAAACCTGATCACAATACATTATTGTTCACATTTTATATCCCGAAACACGTGTTTCCACCATGACAATACCATAAGCGTGTACGTCACAAATACATGATATTTACTACATTTAATTCCCAAATAACATTTGTCGCGGAGGGGACTCCCCTACAACTCGTCCTCTGATCCTCTTACTAGTAATCTCCTTGAGGACAAAACGTCCCGAAATAAGATATTTTGTCTCAATTCTTAATTTACCCCGAAACAAAGATGGCAGACTTAATCCTTAATGAAGCCCTGAACGGCCGACTAAAGAAATATGAAATTACTAATAATAATTGTATTGGCTCTTGTTACAATACTTGTTAATATTTATTTATAAGGTGATTCAGTTTTAAGACTTTTAATTAGTTATTTTGCACCTTTTTACTTTAACTTTAACAAACGTCAAAAGAACTGTAAAACTCCATGCAAAAAATACCGGTTATTGTTGTAGTTACGGTTAAAGTTAGTCAGTGCATCTTAACTCATTTTTGTAGCATACCAAGAAGCTCTTTACACCTAATCTCAAGATATTTCATTTTGTAAGCGTCAACATTTTGCAGCCAGAGTTAGATACTATATTATTTTTATAGCTGCCATCTGAACAAATATAACTATTGAACATTTTATGCGACATCGTAAAGTAGGTGGGAAAGCCAGACGCAATAAAATCATCAATAGTCGATCATTTTATTGGGCCACTAAAACAATCTGGAGTTAGAACAAAACTTGGCCATAAAGTTCTAGAACTTTTTAATAGAAAGTACTTTAATCAGTGATTCATAAATTGAGTAGCTTAACATTTAAGGTGTTTTGACGTTTAAAAATTTTATGAAAGGCGTGTTTATTATAATTTCTAATTTGATCAAACATTAAGCAAACACGTAAGTAACCAAGCTTTTCCTAATATGAATGTAGCACAGTGGGTGATTTTGAACAAAGTAAGTTCAATCCTTTTTTCAAACTCTCGATTAAGGCTAATCTCAGTGTATTAGACCGGTTTTACGTAGCAAAAGGATGCATCTTATTGTGAAACTATAAGAAATATTGTTATTTTGTCTGACGCGTTATTTGTGTTTACGTCAGCAGTTCCATCACCTATTCCTTTTGTAACCACCGCTGAGTGTTGCCACTATTATTATTTTCTCTTACTTGCATTCCGGTGACTGCTGACAGCTTTCTTAAATAGCTACAAAAGATAAATAATAAATAGCCGGCCACTTAACGCTCGAGGCAGGGGCGCAAATCATCGCGAGTCACCACACTTTTTTTCACTTTTCCCTTTATTTCGAGTGATTAATGCCGTCTTGGAATGGAGGGCATATTTTTTGGCTTCTTTAATTTTATTTCGCGTTTTGCTGTGTCAGTAGTAATGGGGGAAGTTGCTATGAAAATTGTTTTGTTTTGGTCCGTGTCGCTCAGAGAAAAATAATAAAGATCACATTAAGATCGATGTTTTCTAAGTCAATGGTGATTCTTTAATGCTTATAGACTTATTTATGTCTGCTGAAATTTTTTCGAAGACAGCGCCCACTTTACTAGCAAGATGTTTCTTGTGCCCCTTGGCTTAGCCTAGGGCCATGCAGAAAACGAAAACTTAGCATTGACACGAAAAAAGCAGAAGCTCAAACGCTCAATCGATTACAACTTGTGCTACTTCATTAAAATATTACTAATAACTGACTAATCATGACCATAGCAAGATACACAATGGTCGCAATCAAAATATGGACTTTGACATCCTAAAAATATAATTTTCACACAAAATAGCGTAACGTATCCAAACTTGTTCAAAGGAAAAATCTCATTTCGCACCATCCCCGATCCAAAGCCCAAAACAGCGCTAGTGTCACCAACGAGAGATCGCGAACTCTCATTTTTATTCCCGTTGATTAATGTCAACTCTCAAACGGAGCCGCGTCTTTTAATTCTGCACCGCGTCATATTCGCGTTTCACGCGACCCATAATCGGCGATGCTCGCTTTGTAAGCGAATGCTCGCGTCATCTGGTGATTTATTTCGGCGTGAGTGGCTGTTTTGTGTGTAAAAGTTTATAACGTACGTGAAGAGAGAACGAATCTTGTATGGAACTGGTTTACAAAATAATAAAGTGTTATTTTATTATGAGTGGCTGATAAAAATCGAATAAGTTAAACCTAGGAAGACATCTATAATGATAATTGACATCCATAGAACAAATAATTAAAGAACTTAATTAAAGAAAAAAAAATTAATCATAGAAACGTGCATAATGCGGGTCCCAGACGAAGAACTAAGCTAAGTTAGCTTGCTTTGTTAACACAGTTTCCCATAAAATCATATGCTAAGCCCGCCTAAGGCATAAAATATAGAACTTAATAAATAGCAAATCTATGTAAGATTGATGATATTACAAGAAAATTCTAGATGAGGAAACATCTTTTACTAACGGTGGTAAAATAATACAACTGTAACTATTTACTTTTGATCCATTAGTGTTGTTATTGTAGCCTGTGAAATGCTCAGCGTAAATTATTTCAGTGTTTGTTTGTTTATTATTGGCATTTGATTAGGGTTCTACAAACACGCTGTTTGTTTAGCAAATAGTACATTTCGTGGTACGAATAACTCCACTTAGGCAGTTCTGAAAATAACCAAAGGCCATGAAATATTAAAGCACAGTGTACATGTTTCAAAGCTTGTAGGTATAGGTTTCCTGGAATTCTTTATCTAAAAAAATCTAAGCATGGATAAAAGCATTGTTGCTTGAATCCTAAAAGTACCAAAAATAAGCTTTGTATTCATAAAGTAATCCGGGCCTCTTCAAAGCGAGAGTGAATAGGCACTTACAGGCCAGGTATGTATGGTACTAACCTAGACTGCTTCTCACTTAACACCAGGTGTGTTCGTTCGTTCGTTTCAGCCGAATGACGTCCACTGCTAGACAAAGCCCTCCTCCCAGCGACCTTCACCTGATCGTCGGTCCACCTAGTGGGAGACCTGCCCACACTACATCTTCCGGCTCGTGGTCGCCACTCAAGAAGTTTTACCTAACTAAGAACTTTAACACCAGGCGTGATTGCAGTCAAATACTTGCTTTGTTCTGCATAAAAAGTTTAAGTAAGATATTTCAAGATACACCACATAAATATCTCAAAATAATATATCCTAACAAGCCAATTACAACATACTAAATTGAAAGGTCTTAGAACGACCCTAAAGCCTGTGATACATCACGTTCAAACACGTCACTGAAACCGCAACACGGTCATACGTGCACCAAGTGACAGCGTAGTGACGCGACGCAGTACGCGTGACAACGGAGCTAGTACGTAATTAATTCCCGCGATCACGTGACGGGAACGCGGCTCGACGGCTTAATGATGCACTCAAGACTCCAGACTGGGATGCGATGGGATAATCCTATCCGAATCCTGCTTTGTATGCAGATAGTTGTGGCAACGTTTGAATGCACTCGGGTTTGGTAACAGGATAGTAGATGTAAAGGGAGTTGCAATGTAAATCATCTATCGTAACGTTTAAAAGGACTAAGCTCACAAACCTGGTGTTAGAATTAAAGAATAGTCATAGGTGTCTAAAAAAGTTAAAAAACAGAATATTTTTTTTATTTATAAATAATTGATATTAAAACAACGATGACTCTTTTATAATGCGAACAGCTAGGGACTGGAATTCATTGCCTGCTGTTGTCTTTCCCGAAAACTATAATCCGGGCCTCTTCAAGGCGAGAGTGAATAAGCACTTACAGGGAGATATGTACCATCCTAGACTGCATTCCACTTAACATCAGGTGCGATTGTGGTCAAATACCTGCCTTGTTATGCATAAAAAAAAACAAATCAAAATTATTTATTTTTTGCAAGCAAGTTTCCAAAGACCAAAGAGTCCATACAACGAAACTGAACTGGAAATAAATACTCAAACACAAAACGAATTAAAGTTATTGGCCATTGAACACAGAATCTACGAGAGAGAGTTACAAACTACAGAACAATTTGAACATCTGTACATGGGCACAATCTGTTAAATAATTCAAGGGTTCAGTTAACCAGTCTATAAAAGTAACTACTCCCTGATGCATTCACCTCAGTAAAAGGTCATGGTTGTCCATGCGATTATACTCGTTATCTTATAATCCGACACTACGTGTTGGCAAACGGTGGTGCGACAGATTATTGTCGACGTGACAAATACTGGCAAACGTGACGCGAACACGCGCTGTATAATACTTCACGGGATAAGGTCACGCGTCCACTAAACGTGTGGACAGTGACCCAACATATACCTCCGTGGTCCGATGATTATGACCCATTCGAGTCACTTTGTTATTAGCCTAATTTTATGCTTCAAAGGGTCCATTAAGCAGTTTGTCTTTATTTATTTATTTATTTAATTAGGACAACCAACAAGACAGACACAAATTCAAGCAAAGGGGTTTACATACATAATTTTGTCTTAGGACTAGGTGCTATCTTAATGACAGGCTGCCACGGCATGCAAAAGTGTACTTTGACAGAATGTGAAACTTAAACGTACAGCTGATTTTGACAAAATATTCAATTTAATTTAATTTATTTCTATTCAGAACAATTTTAAACCTCAAATTTAACTGGCAGATCTTGTCTTTACCATATCAGACGCTATGTTGCTTCTAAAGTCTAAAACAAGGCATGTGATTTCCATTGTGATTAAATTATTTATTTAACTGTACCAGTGCCAAAGATGACTTAATGGCAAGGCCAAATCATTCAACTTATACAACCAATGTACAAAAAATATAGCTAATTACAATATTAAGTCCTTAGCTATTACAAAAGAACGCTCAAAGCCCACTTCAATATCAGTCGTTCTTTAACATGCCTTAGAAGCTCATCAGCCACATACCTACTAAAGCCTGGTCATCCTTGTCACTCGCACGTAATTATGTTGCTGTCGCGCTCGCACACTCACTGCGGGTGCGCGTCGCACAGTCGCGACAGCAATATAATTACGCGCGAGCGATAAGGATGGGTAGCTTGGGGTCATTGGACAGGATTCTACGTGCTCACGGACCAGGCTTTATTGCAGCACTGGACGTCCTGTGGCTGCAATGATGATGATGATGACATTTCAATTTACTACAGCATTTTTGATTTTTGCGCTATATTACATTGCCTAGCTTTATGACAGTGGACGACCAGCCTTCCGTCCGCACACTCGCACACTTCGGGATAATATCGCGCGGGCTGTTGAGGTTATTATTTTTCTCTGACACACGACATTTATAAAGAGCTTGCCTGCTGCAAAGTTTGATTAAGTTTTTCCCGCGTTATTTACTAAACGTAACGGGTTCTTTTATTTTTATTTTGTGTGAGATGTGACCTATTTCAAACATATAATTATAAAGAACTAAGTTTATAAATGTTGCTTGTTTGTAAAACATAAACAAAAATATGCATTTCTACTCGTAAAGTCTCACAAATAAGACACCATTCTATTGATTCTTTCTCTAGAGATCGTAGCAACAGCTTTATTGAGTCGTTCGTAGCTTCGTAGCAATCGTAGACTTATTCATACTACGAGCGCTACGAAGCTTTCGTAGTGCGTACATAACGGTTTGTAGCACCGCACCTAACCATTTTTAGTTGAAATATTATTTCAAAAATTATTGATGTTGATTATTTTAAATCAAAAGATGTTCCCAAGACTGCCGAATGAACTTTTGAAATTTGAACTAGACTTAGTTGATAATATATCTTCAAACATTTACATGGATGAACGATTCACTGTGAAAAAACTTTAAAGCACTTCAGTAAAAGAATACCTATATTAAACACTGTACTGCCTAAGTGCCTATTCACCCTTGCCTTAAATGAGTTATACAACTAGAAACTCCGGCGTAGAGGCTCGTAATGAATGGCTTGTCTGGGCCAGCTCCAATCGATGCCACTTGGAAATCATAGACGTGTTAATTCAATTTCTTTGTCGGAAGAGTCGACGCAGCTGCCAGGGCGTAGACAGAATAGGGAGTGATAGATTTTGGGCATGTACCGCTCATGAGCAATAGCAAAAGGGCAGTAGAAATAACTCCTGTGTGAATAAACACATTTTTGTCATCAACTTTCTGTTAGTATCGCTACATGATTTAACAGAATTCAATGAAATAGCTGCTAGTAAAAGCAACAAAACCATTCTTTTTACATTTATTTTATACGTTTTTATATCCACTGAAATTATAATGAACCTGATAAAATAACTTTCTATGAATATTTTTATAGTCAATTGTATTTAAATTACTTTCAAGCCTCGTGAAGTTTTATAACATGAAGTTTTCTTTTTTACGATAATCGTTTCATCTTTCCAAGCACGCAATTGTATTTTTATTAACCCACACATAACAATAATGTTTATTAAACGATACATTCCACATTTTTAAATAAATTAAATCCAGAACCACCTACGTGGATTCAGTTTATTTAATCTGTACTCATCAACCGCCGAACCCGTTCGAATCCAATAGATCTTTATCTATCAATTATCTAGATTTAGTGATGGACCCCCACCCCCAGGGGGGGAGGGCCTTAATAAACTCTCAGTGCTCAAAATAAACTGAAGAAGACCCGCTCATCCTTCGAGTAATGACTACAGTTCTTTGTGAGGAATCTATTGTTCCCCCTCATTGTTCCACGGACTTGATTTGTGGCAGTTGATAAGCTTTACTGTGACACCGTATTTCCAATTGTCTGAAGATTGATATTTAATTATGTTTTTTGTCGGGTTAATTGTTATATTGTTGGCGTTTTTCACAATGGATACGGGACAATGGGATACGATGAACGTGTCTATAACAAATGAGGGTGAGATATTAACGAGTAGATGGAATGTGTGGATGCGTAGATGATCAGATCGTTTAGGCGTTTACACTGAGTGATTTTCACGTTTTCACCAAATACATGCGGGTTTTAACATGATAAGTTCATGGCCAAGCATATAAATATCTTCTAATATTTACGATATAATATTATTATTGTACACACGAAATTAATACATTGAAGATTGTACGGGCAATTTCGAATAAGACGCCTTTTTTACGCCTTACCAATATTAATTTGCATTCCTAAACATCATTAAAGACTTAATCAATTTAATCCCTTCCTTTCATATTTAAATCAGAAAGATGAAATTCGATTCTCGATTTCAGTCCACATTAACGATTTCGATTTAACGATATTGCCAAAAAACGGACCGTTATTTTAACCGTCAAGAATGAGAGGATAAAAAAGTATACTTTTACAATCGCTCCCCGTAATTGTTTCGCTTAATCCGGCAAGATTCGATTTCGAATTCGAATTTGAGCATTTGTTGAAGATTCCCCTCCACAATATTAATGAATAGTCCATTTTGGGCACAAAAGCGTCGAAAACAAAATATTTCGTGACAAATTGCTCCACGTTTTGTACAATGATGGGTTGATGTGGCTTAAAAGCTTGACAATTTTGTGACGAAACTTTTTCAATGGGAGTTATTTATTAGCTAGCTCGTCGTTGCGTGACGTTATTGTGTTCATTTAGGTAATGTAAGCCTTAGAATTTCTACCTTTTTATGCAGATCAAGGCAGGTATTTGACCGCAAACACACCTGATGTTAAGTGGGATGCAGTCTTGGGTGGTACATAGCTGCCCTGCAAGTGCCTATTTACTCTCGCCTTGAAGAGGCCGCGGAATATACCTACCCAGTATTAAATCTAATTTACAACTGAAAAATTTACCAACTTGACCTTTACATAAGATTTTAACTTTCGCGTTCCATTTCAATAAACGTCACGTTAAGACCCGTGTCGTACTATTTTAGTTGACCTTTACACTTTATATTGATGACTTGTCACACGAACGCTGGTTTTGCGTCGCAATTTTTATCACAAAGAAAATATTAATCGATCGACTGATCCAATCCCGCTCAAAATCGAGTCGTAAAATAGATATTGGAAAATCACTTGAAACGACTGGTAATAATTTCCATTTGACGCGCCTTCATGTAATTACACGGGCTTAATTAACCGGCTCCTGATATTCCAGCCGATGGCGGCTTATTTTGAAATCCAATTAAACTTAATTGTGACAAGTGGTAGTGTGACTGGATGGAAACGATTTCGAGGATTAGTTTTGTACATTATGCTGATTTGATTGCTGTTGGCTTGTTCGCGATCGGCACATGTTTCGGTTGATTTGCTGAGTGTTTAAAGTTTCGAGCATAACAGCTGCGACTGAGCTTATAGATAAATGTATTGTATGGCACGACACGTCAGTTAGATGATACTCGTATGTGTCCATAAAATATTGCTAAGTAGTTGACAGATTGTGCTATATTCTTCAAAAATTTCATTAGAGCTTTTTTAAGAAGAATGAATATTAAAAATGAATAAAAGGATGTTAGCAACCAAAAATCCTGAAAAAAATCTGTGAAAATAATATAATAATTTCTCACATTGGAAAGATATAACGAAACATGACACAATAAACCAGTGGATTAATTAACGCACAGCGGAATTTAATATTTTTGAATGTATTGAAAATGTGTAAAGCGAACGACAATATTGTTACACGCGTCACATTTACCGGAATAAAACAATGAAATAATATTCCGTTTCAGTGGACCGCGAACAACAGATTGTAATAATGTTTGACACATCATATCACTTCCCGCCCAAAATTGACACGACAGTTTTTCATTAAATCCGTCGGTTGTTTTGTTTTTTTAAATTAATAAATCTCGCGCACGGCAATTTGGGCTCGCCCAGAGAGTCCCAGAGTCCCGCAACAATTTTTGCAAATTTGTTCGGTTGACTTTCCGTCCCGGCGCAACGGGGTTTCGCCGCGGTATTTTTTTTATTTTTTCCACCTCTCGTCCCTGCGGGGTGGATTAACGAGATGCCCTATGCATTTTTCATTCAAGATCATCGTAAAAGTGTCAGCTTCTTAAGGGTAATTTGGGAACGTTAGTGGCCTGAGGCGGGGTTATTGTTTTGCCGAGATAAACGTGGTAATGGAATTAGCGCCTGGTGCATAATTAGGTTGATGAAGCAGTTCTTATCTCTCACACCGCTGATGCTTAATTTTTAAAGTTGATGCTTGGATCCTTTGTGGCTTGGACGTGTCTTTAAAAGTTTAATGCATGACGGTGCTATGGCGCACTTAGATATTTTATTTTATTGGTATTTAGAAACTTTAAACGTACAAATTTTTAATTAAAAATCAAAATTCGAGTTTTCCACAGCACACAGAGGTAGGTAACTAACCGAAAACTGATATAAACATGAAAAATGTTATTTTTAAGTGCTAAAAAAAAGTATAAATAAAGTTAAAAAAAATTAGTGAATATATCCCCAATTTTATTTAATCGTTGTTTAGATCAAGGGTGTGACTCGCCCCAAGTCCTGATTAAATTGCAGTAAACGAATCTGACACCCTGTATAACGCCGCAAGTAGGTCGTCTCGAGTCGGGCAAACATCGCGAATCTAATTTCCCACTCGAATTAAACGCAAAGGATCAGGTTAAGCCACAGTAAACACTCGGCTGGGGAGAGGTGCGGTTTTGAGCGTGACCCAATAATCCAGGTAGTTCTATAACGGGATGTGATATTTAGCATTTCATTATAAACCGCGTAGGTATTATTTAATTAATAATACCTACATACAAATACACTATTTACGTTGATCGATTGGTAGCGGCCTGCGTCCAGTGCTTCCCTGCTACCTTTATGATGTCGTCGGTCTACCTTGTGGGTGGACGTCCCACGCTGCGTTTTCCGGTACGCGACCTCCATACCAGAACCTTGCTGCCCCATCGGCCGTCAGTTCTGCGTACTAACCAATCGATCAGCATGGAAAACATTGTGGGAGGCCTATGTTCAGCAGTGGACGTCCTATGGCTGAAATGATGATGATGACACTATTTACGATCTATAATGTGTGTCTCAACCTAGTCGGAAATAGAGAATCGTAGCTCTCAATCGGATAAACGTGTCCTCCAAAGCACTTAGTCCTCATTCTTTTCAGGTTGATACGACCCAGAAATAATTGGCATATTCGATTCACCATTAGTTTTAACCGTCGACTTATGGTACCTAAGCTGACTCTACCAAGTAGAAACACAAACCGTGGTATCATAATACTGTAATTATGCAGTAAAAATTATGATAATATTAATTCCTTGAACTTCACAAGTAAGGTTTTTTGATGTTCAAGAGGCAGAAGAACTCCTGTGTCAGCACAGAAGTAGATCTGTGCTGACACAGGAGTTGCAGCAATTAGAATAGCTTCAGTTAAACAAATGACGCACGTTCTACGCAATAGGCTAGTAGATGACAAAATTTCAATTATTTGTCCATCAGACAGATAATTAGAAAATATGAGACTCATATTTTTATTTTCATTCATAATTACTCAAAAGTAACGTCACGCGACATTTCAACTCAATATAATAATGTAATTATTTGATTATGAAAAAAAATAAAAAATATGTGCCCAAAATGTTTTTATTATCTGTCTGACGGACCAAATATAATTTCGATTTCATTACCCAGTCATCATCTATTCTCGTGTCAATGTGAGGATACTTTATTTCAATAAAAACGTCCGCAAACTTCGTGGCTCCATTTAAACTCCCTTCTAAAAAAACACTTTATTTTCAAACGCATTCAATTGAAAAGAGTGCTTGTTTAAAAAACGACCACGCGAGCGGCAGATTGAGCTTCATTATGCGAAGTGTGGATTTGCTTGGCTTATTTGTATCGGCCAATCGGTTAATGGCTTCCTTGTTTTTTTTAGACCGAATTGGATGCAGAAATAATGTCAAACGTAGGATTAGTGCTATCCAAATACATTTTCGTGCAATTCTTTATCGAGATAGGTATATGGAATTTTATAAACTATCCTAAAAGCTGAAAGCAGTTTGGGCAGGAAGACGTAGTGTGGGCAGGCTTCCTACTAGACCGATGATCTAGTAAATGTCGCAAAAAGTACCTGGATGCGATAGAGCAGGACCTTGTGGAAATCTAGCATTAGACATTATTTAGCTAAAACGAACGAATCCTAAAAGCAAAACATGTTGCTTTAACTCAATGTTGACCTTACCGTACGGCTTATAATATGACGTCAGGTATGCTGTATTGACAAAATAGAATTGTAAAATAATCAGAATAAAAGCAGAGGCTCCAATATTCTCAAAAAAGGTTAGGTAAAAAGGTAGGTTATACGAGTGATATTGTAAGTATAAAGTAACTAATATTTTTGGAGCTGAAAACCTTTTGATTCAGCCATCAACTTTTCCAAACTAGCAAAGTGATATTAAATATCGTTTGTAAGTAATAAATAACGGCGCCGTGCGTGTTAATTGGAGGGAAGTGTAAATTAAGCGGCGCTCGTGACTGCGAAACTAGCGCCAACTTATAATTGCGAGGTGTCTGACATCGCTAATGACTTGCTTATAAATCATCTTGTATACTTTGATATTCACTATGTTGTTATCACTTAGTATAGCATGTATCTTGCAATGATATAGGAAGTGGGTGTAGGTAAAAATTGGTTCAATTTCTGTAAGAATTATGTTTTAATAGTTTTATGAGATAGTAGTACCTAGATCATGTACTCCGTAGAGAGCGTAACCCACACTTTACAGAAATACATTATTATGTAGCCAGACCTACCAAAGGATAGAAAAACAAAACAAAAAATATTTTAAATTACAAACCATTTCTTATATTATCTTGGGTACATTTTTCCGTAAAAACACGAATAATTTAAAAAAAATAAGAGATTATTATTTTATTAAAATATTCACATGTCTTATGCATCATAAATAAACACAGTTCACGTGAGTACACATAGCATACAAGACACAAAATGTATCACTAATTGAGCCGTACATTTAATTACCCCAAAGCGGGGCAAAGCAAAATTTTTCAGCGCGTTAGCCCCTCACGTCCTGGTCAAGTTCGACCCTCGGATGGCTAACGGCCCCTAATCAGGAGTTTGAGCCAACTTTAGCTACGTGACTGAGTGCCAGGTGCTACACGCTTATCGCAATGCGCCATTTTGGTGATATCATTTTAATAAGGATTCCTTTGGGAGATAAGTAGTAAAAGGTATTTTTCTATATGGTAAAGTTTGTGTGTTTGTATATTTGTTAAATTGTAAGGGGTAATCTCGGGATCTACTAAACCGATTTTAAAAATTCTTTCACCAATAGAAAGCCACATTATTGATGAGTGTCATAGGTTATATAAAAAAACCGAAAAATTCCACGCGTTCGAAGCCGCGGGCGTAAAGCTAGTCTGTTTATAAAGCAGGATATAAACTGTGGAAACAACACCGCTATTAATCGATAATAATCTCTTAAGCTCATGACCGAAGAAATACAAATATTATTAGTATTCATGCGTACTAATTCTGTACTTAACTGGCCTTTCATACTATATAGGTAATTATCAGTAGGTACATACCAAACTTTATCAGAAAACATACTTCAAATTTCATCTCAATTCCCATCCCACTATTCTATATCCTACTAATTTATAAATGTGTGCGTTTCAGCAAGTGTATTCTTTCGTGCAAAATCAACGAATATAGTGATACCTATTGAGTTTTGTGTTTCACGCGAGAGAAGCCTCGAGCAAAAGCTAGTATAACCATAAAGGATAAGAAAAACACAACCTTGTCATTGTGTCACGCTGTCGGGTAAAAAACTGTTCATTGTCTCCTTAATATCTACATCTTACACATGTGAGATATGGGGCTTTCACTCTGATACGACCGCGTAATGGCCCCAGATAGGGCCTGGGCCATAGCCCCGGGCCATTAGGGGCCATCGGGCCGTTTTAGACCATTCTGGGCCCGTCCCGGCAATACTTATGGCCCAAGTAATTGCTGCCTATCGCTTCTTTTTATTTTAAGTGGAAGTTAAAGGAATTTATTCGGGATTTGGAGATGGATAAGATTGACAAGAGCCAGTCATTTTGTTTTATGCCATTTAGAAATAAATCCTAAGTAGGAAGCTATTCTTCATCATGTTCGTTGGCCACAGAAAAGGTCGTTCCAACTGAGAGCGTTCAAGTGAATGCAATGCTTAAACGCAATGGTGAACTTAAATGATATCTTTACCATTTTCTAGTGAAGAATTAAGCTACCTACCCATTTTTTCCAATTTTTATGATGGCTAGAAATGTCCTATTCTCATTACTTTTTGAACACCGCTCCTAAGTTTATTGAAACGAGGTAAACAAACTGCCAAAGGAAATTCAACATACTTCAAACGACAAAACTACCTCGAAAACTTGATCTGAATTGCTAACTACAGAACGTGATTCTTGTAATAACGATTACTAATTAGCGTTCAAGCTTTCAAGTTAACGTATTGAAAGCCCTTGACAACGAACTTTAAAATTAACCCCCACTCAGCGACGCAGGTGGCCTACAATTACCAAGAGGGAATATCTCAGAAATTATTTATTACAAAATTAGGGATATTTATACGCGGAGCCATATTTATGACGCCCCGAAAATTGGTTTGCGATGGAGCGCGAGATAAAAGTTACTGCTCAAGTTGAGCTTTTAAAAGCTCCAGATTGCTCAAGTTTAATGTTGTATCGACGTTAGTGCCGCTTTAAGGTCGTAAATCAGTTTTAGGGATCGATTTAACCAGTTCGCTGCCGAGCACCGCCAGACAAACAAAGCCGTACCAATATTTACAGGTAGCGAGTTCGTGACCCGTGTGTACTTACTCATAAACGCACCTATGTTTTTCTGATTAATTTCGTTGCGGGTCCAATGACAGTTTAACTTTCCCCGGGACAAAATTGACCTTCACTGGTTCAGTTTATATTGGCGGGCAAGCTGTAGATCCTGGCTACACAGGAATTGCAGCGATGGAAACGAAAGGTGTGAATAATCCCTTACTCATATGCATCAATAAATTATTGAAAATTGCCAAAATCTGCACAGTTCATAAAAAGTGTAACTTATACATTCAGCAGTATAGTACAACCTGTATTGTATTTAACTGTGCCTATAATAAGAGCACGCAATCCCCTTTAAAATAAACGACTCCACTGCTGATGAATATCCCCCTATTCCGAAGGTAAATGAAGGCATTTCCGAAAACAATAAAACACAATTGCGATACCCACAAATAGCCAGTGTAACACTCTATTGCACAGCACGTAATAAATAATACTCGCGCGCACGAGGTCCCTACGTGAACTAATGTACCTTTGTATGGATGCCAAGTAGTGGTGACTTTTCGAACAACATTGGTAGCTTGTACCAAAAATGAGTAGTATTCGCTAAAAGTTCTTTATGATGACAGAATTATATAGGTATTGTGATATGGTTAGTAATTATTATACGAGTATTTGAAATGTTGGCTGTTTGCCTTACTTTTAAGCTTAATATTTATCTAAAGATCTTGTAGTCTCGTTTAATACAATAAAATACAACAAATTAAATACTACAAATAACATATTACATTTCTCTAGCTCAATTTTTTTTCAAAACTTACTGCTTTGAACAACTGAACTCTATCGAAAAAATCGTGCAGATTTGTTTTTATTTCTGGCAGCCCTGACGCGTGCCACCTCCACGAGTTATTACTCTGTTTTGCTCTTCATGAACCGAGCGGGCGGGTAACGGGTTAACAAATAAAATGGCGCCCATAAAACTGTTCACGTGGGCGAGTAATTTTATTTATAACATTGGCCAAATACATTTTGAATGGCTGAATCGTCTGTTTGTGTGTCATATCTTTTTACTTGTCCCGAGTGAGGTAAGTTGGGACCGTATTCATGCATGACTTGACTTGAAAAATAAACCAGGCAAGTGCAAATTATACAAGCGTAGAACGGATTCCGTATATTTTCATCGCATCATATTTTGTTTAATGTCAAATGAAAAATACAGTTCATAATAATTTGTGATACTTATTAACATAAAAAAGTTTTCAAAACAAAATATTATTTAAATAAATAAATAAATAAACCTTTATTGTCACCATAACAAAAAAAATACAACTTTAACACAGCTTAACTATTAAAAATAAGGTGACAAGGGCATCAGGCTCAGTGTAAGCTGTACGGCACTAGGTCAATGCAGCGCTGGTTTTCAGCCGGTGCCAGTCTCCTGCACAGTAATACAGCGTACATAGGTAGGTGCAGTGATATAAAAAAGAGAAACAAAATTAAAATAATAAACCACACATTTTTCATCACCAGTCACTAGGCCTCTCCTACACCGTCACACCGTCAGCTCGTTAAAAATTATTTATAACATATACGTTGTACATTCGGTTGAACTTGGTCTTCATTCTAAAACCATTCCATTTGCATTTTCATCGCAACCTAAACGCATAATCACAGATTAAGTCGGTTGAAATAATAACGCAGTTAGGTAAAATAAAATTATATTTCGCAGGCTTATTTTAATTGGCGCGAGTGTGGCGCTGTGAGCAACTCAAATATGAGATAAGCATTCTAATATTTGAGGTTCAAGTCATGAGATTACCTCTGGAGACTCTCTCACTAAAGTCCGATGTCCGGTAACAAAAAGATTCGGTTATAATTTACTGATTAGTTTGTAATCTTGAAAAATGGTGTCTTTAGGACCTGCTGGTGCTGTGTGTGTATACTTTGAATTATATCATTCTTGTCACCCCTATGAGCTATGACCTTAAATAATAGGTACGAGTATCTATAGAGAAAATATTATTGGAAGAGAGCGTATCATTAATATCAGATATACAAAAATGTGTAGTCCCTAAGTCGCCTCTTACGACACCCGCGGGAAGAGTAGGGGTTGGTGACAAATGTATTCTACTCTGCCGTCACCACACGGCTTAGGGACTACACATCAAACAGAGAATGGGCAGCAGCGCTCTCTGAAAAACATCAATCTTTAAACTGCGATCTCCAACCCGCCTGCCTAGCGTGGAGATTATGGCAAAACCCTCCACTATAGTGGAGGAGGCTCATAGTCCAGCAGTGGACTGTAAAGGGCTGTTGATGAATGATGATGAATACAAAAATATAATATGGTTATTATCGGCGGCCACTAGTGGCAGCCACCAGTGGCTGTCAGGCAGTAAACGTGTTAACATAAACTCGCTACACTCATGTCAGTTTTGCGAGTGGGTTGCCTTCACCATCGCAGGCTTCTCTCGATTGCGCCGGACCAGCAATCGCGATACGATTCCGGGCCAAAATACACGAATAATGCCACGACGTCGTCGGGATAGACGCCACGACTGATAGCGGACTGATTACGATTTCTGGGATGTAATTGCTGGATCTCACGGATTTCGTATGGATTGTTACTGAATTGTTATTGATTGAATGTAGGCGCGCATTGATTTGTTGCTTTCATTGACAGTTATGTGAGATATTAGATCTTATTAGGACTTACTTCAATTGTGCTTGGAGCAGTCACCAGAAAAATGTCGCAGTGTGGTAGTAATCAACTGCAATGTGTAATGTGATCAAATTGCCCTAACAATTACCATATTTTATTACCTGTCCTATGAATTGTAATATCAAAAGAAATTGAAAGACCGTTCGACAGGGACGCTAAAAACTGCATTACTCATACATAATGTCGAATTTTACATTTTCTTACTTTCATTGGTCATACTAGATATTACTACTTAGTCAAACAATGACGTCTGAAAATAGTCAACTAAGGAGTAACTTTTCCCCTTGAGTCTGATCCCCTTCCCTATGCTACTTTCGAAAATGAAGTTGTGCATTCTCAGCAATATATCCACTAAAAGCATTTAAAATATTCAGCTCGGCATCATTCACATCGCATTGTTTCTCTGGTCTCCGAACGCGGCAAGACGTAAAAGATCGCACCTAATTCCGGGTCCACAGAGTTATAAACAAAATAAACAGTGCTGGCCCACTAAGAAGGCCATTTACTTGAGCTATGTCCCAATAAATACACAGTCCCTCCGCGAGCCCGCATTTTTCTACCGAACCTTTTTCTGTAAAGTCTGGATTGAGATACGCGTTTAAAAATGGAAGACTCTTCGCGGGATAAACAGTTTGGACGCTACAAAGTTTCCAGTTCTTAATCGACTACGAGAGGGATTGGTTTGTTAATAAAGGCCGCACGTGCCTCCTGGCGGGAGGCCAAACGATTATATCGATCTCTTTCTGTAATTGGTACTTAGGGTTTTTTAGTTTTAGTGCTTAAAGCATTTAATGGAATAGGAACTTAAAAAGTTTTTTGTTTTACACTTACTTATATTCACATAAACACACGTTGAGGATCATTATAAAATAGGACTTTTTCTATGTTCCGGTGGAAAACTAACAACATGGCCCATTTCACCCCCCAATTTCTACTTCATCATCATCATTTCAGCCATAGGACGCCCACTGCTGAATATAGGCCACCCCCAATGATTTACATGTTGATCGATTTCTACTTATCATAATTTTTACTACTTACTATTTATTAATACTTTTAGGCTTACTTTCTTGTCTATAAGATATTATGACTTATCAATGAACACAAAAATGGATATGTAAGTTAACATTATATTTTTTTTAGTCATATTTCACAGCCGATCAAAGTTTTCAATCGTGTTGCCCCAAAACAAGACAAAGAGAACTTGAAGTTAACAAAATAAATTGACTTCATAAATAAATGAGGCAATAAATTTAAGGGTCAATTAAAATCTACAATCTTGTTAAACTTTCGCACACTCAATCGGTCTTTGGAAATCTTCTCCGATATTACTCCATCTGGAATTGAAAAGAGTATTCCAATCGAAGTTTGGAATAAGATTACGTAAAGAAGTAATTAATCTACTCGAAGCAAAGGCAACAAAATAACACCTACCTACTTTGTAATTTTCAGCGCAGATATGGATAAATATAAGTTTAAACTTTTTACATTTTAGTAATCGAAATTTCTCTAGTAAGTGGTATAAATAACCTAAGTAGTATAAACTGTAGAATAAAAACTTTGCCTAACTCGTTGAAACCTATCGAATTTAATAAAAAGAAATTATTGCCTTTTTGCTGATTTAGGTATATTCGTTTAGTTATACATTTTTACTCTTCATAATCATAATTTGACGATAAATTAGGTACTTTGATCGTATACTTGACTTGCGTTCTAGCATTGATTTTTTTCTCTTCGTCTGAATTTGTCAGACTCGAAAACCCTAACAAATATAGTGCAATAGTGAACCGTGGTCCCGTTGCACCGCTGTGGGCGCTGACAGGCGGACTGACAGTGACAATATATCACCTGTCACGTACGGGATAGTCTTAGTGGAAGCTACGGCGATAAACTCAATACCCTCCATTTGTCAGGCTCGAAAAGCTTCACAAATGTAGCGCAAGAGTAAGCCTATCAAGTCATGACGATCGATAGCTACCTTTACTGGGCGATGACAAGCAGTGACAGTGACAGTTTAACACCTGTTACCTACGAGGGTTATTAAAGCTAAAGCGATAAAATCTTATTAGATTTTCCTAAGAAACCTAACGTTGACGAAGTCATTTTTCGAATTGTGTATCGAATATTCTGAAAAGAATTATTTTCAGTCACTTATTAACCATCAAGAACTGACTAAATTATTTTTCTTGGAATAACTTTCGGCTGAAACGAACGAACGAACGAACTTTATTCGAAATCGTCTCTCAATTGTACTTTTTTCATCCTCGTATAACTTACGCCAGTATTTATAAACGGTGCTTGCTTAAGTGAAGCAGCAAATCGAACGCACAGCGTTGAACAGAGCTCTGTGATTGGTTAATGTGTCACCCTGTGCGTCCACGCGCACTGTGAGACCTCATAGTAAATGTTTGTGAATACGGGCGATAAACACTTTATAAAGTAAATTCCTAGGCGTATATTTATTAAGTGTGCGATTGCTAACATTATATCTAAGATGAGGAATGGGCCTGCACGCTCCCGGGCAACGCAGCGGGCCGCGTGACAAAGATATTATTATCAACCTGTCACGCACATACAGGGAGCACGGAAGTGACAGCTCAAGAAATAGATATATTTTGTAAAAAGGTGCTCTCTCACCTGGAGCATTCACGTGTAATGTGACATTATAGATTCGACTTTGATCTTCACATTACAATACTAGCTCCCTGACTGACGAGCATTCGACATTAGACTTTAGTTGATACTTACACTTTGTATTACATTCGGTTCTCCTCTTTCACTGATGTAATGCTCGAATCTGTAACGTTACACGCAAGTTCTCCCGCTAAGGAATCACCTCAATACAAAACTGAGCTTCTTTTAAATTCTTTTCAACCAAGATTGCAAGTTGATTCTTTCAGCAGTAAGCACCGCGTTTACAAATTGTATTTCTAAGCTATTTCATAAGTATAAAATATTTTGCAAATGTATTTTGAGATCTGCTTTCCAATATCCGAGGTGTATTTCATGAGATCTTCAAAGCAGCTCGAGGGCCGTCTTAAACCGTCTCAGTCGGCAGGAACCGACAATTTATGTAATGCATTGCAAATGTATTGGATACAGTGATGCCGCAGGAATATGCAACGGGAACTTTATTAATAATGCATTAGTTTGGTGGCATGTTTATATTACTTTAATTTGATTAAGATAATAATTGATGATGATTGATAAGCAAACGATGAGATTGTATCTGGCAGTCAGATGCTATTAAGAAAGTATTTTTAGGTATTTTTGGGCGTGGCTATAAGTAGCTATTGGTTTTGATCTAAAAAGATAATAAATCTTACTAATTATGTCAATAAGCTGTCAAAAGAGCACAAGCGTGAAACAGTCTGCGTTCTAACACTTGCAAGCACTAAGTATTTTTCAGTATAAAACTATGATAATACACAGTAACAAACCGTCAGTTCGAATTCGATTTTATAAAACGTTGAAATAAGAGTTAATAACTCAAATAATTCGAATAACATATTATCTTTAACCTAAACAACGTCATCCCAACATTTAGCCACCGAGAGGGTCCACATAAATTCCCGCACTACAAATCGACAGGCCCATTAAAGTAATCTGCTAACCCCTATTACCACCGCCATGCCTGCGTAACTTTTATGATTTAGGTACATTGAGATTAGCACCGGTTCCATATCATCTACTGGACGATAGATTACTCGTATAGTCGAGTATAGTGTTGTCGCCAATCGGTATTAATATTTATTTGATGACTGATGCTTCAACCACACCAACGCGTGCAGATCGCCATCGCCGGCGCGATCAGGGTGCGATCAAAGGCCAATGACAGATTGCGTTAACTGTCATAGGTCGCGCGACCTGTCATTGGCCTGTGATCGCGCCGGCGATGGCGATCTGCACGCGTTGGTGTGGTTAATGTTTTAGTTGGACCTGAATGCAGGTCGCTTCCAACGCGGCAATATGGAAATCATTGAGGGAAGCCTATGTTCAGCTGTGAACGTCCTGTGGATGAAATGATGATGATGAGTTGGACGCTTCGCCCATCTCTTGCCAAATATTTGTCTCGAAGCGCGTGTTTTGTATAATATCAATTAAGTAGAAGCCCTTTGAGGTCCAACACACTCTTTAAGTTTTTTGCCTAGGTATTTAAAGTTTTAGCATTGATTGAAAAGTCCACGCAATTAGTTGACATTGTCTCTGAATTATACATTTTAAAGTAATTACAGACTGATTGATCACCAATTTGCTAAAACACAATCTCTAAAGTAAGAAACAATCCTAACGATATTAATGATTTAGTTTGCAAACAGTCTTAAGAATCTTAAGTCCAAGTCTTAAGAAAATTTTCTAACTAAAACTTCAAACTAAGTAACAAATAGAGAGCTGTCGATGTTCACCTCTCCACTAGTTTACTGACACTAGTTGTTCAAGCAAATTCTATAATGGCGGTTCCACGGCGAAGTTCTCGAGTAATAAATCTGTCGATATCGATATCCTAGATAATTCGACGGCACAACTGAACTAAGTCTAAGTCGGGTTATATTCGACAAGTGCGGTTCTGGCGGCAAGTTATCCGGCGCCGATAAATCGTATAGGTGAGAGACGGCACTTTAGCGAATTATATTTTACGATTTAGCTAGAGTATAGTGACTTTAGTGGGTGGCTGATGTCTCTTGAACCGTCTAAGATATCGTGTTAATCTGATATAGCTACTCGTATTAAGTAAACATTTGGTGATACAAACCAAACTAAGATAGAACTGGAACTAAGATTTGGTTAAATCTCCAAAGCAATGAGATATTTGGAATTTAGAAGGGTTAATTTAAAAATATAACGCGCGGCAATTTTGAATTTAGAAGTATGAAAAAAATCAAGAGGCGCAACGCGTTTATTTTCTCTTTAAAAAAAACATATGGTCCAATCTTTCCGGCCAGGATCTGGCTTCTATTGAAAAAGGTTCGACTGTGGCTGCTGCTGAAGTCATTCTTAAAACACATAGGGGAGAGTTCGGTATATTGTACCGCCGGGTAAATTGTACCACCCTCATATTTTGTAAAGTTTTTATTGAATGGCTGTAATTGCAACACTCAGCGATACACAACTAAAATCAATTAATATCGGCCATGTGGTTTTTGCCGTGACAACAAACACGTGTGTTTTATTTTGAAAAGTATTTTTTCATTGTTTTCAAGTAACTTTTGACAATACATGTTTAGTTTGAAATTTTGTTAAAGTTAATCACAGGGTGTTTCTAATATATTATTTAGAAGCGTAAGTTAGTGCGGATTACAATTATTTGAAACATTTTTCGGCATTTATAAGCTATATTTTTTACCGATTTTTTAAAAGCACTATCACCTAGTCGGCTAAATTGTACCACATCAAGTTGTATGGAACTTTACCAAAGGATTTTAAAATTTTTTTTAGTTAATAATATTTTGAAGTTTTATTAGCGTAGTTATGTTTGAATAACAATAAATGAAAGCAAAAGACTGGCAAAGTAGATTAGTTACAAGTGTGCGTTACGATAATTGGAATTACAAAACTTGTACTCAAAATCATGATAACGTGTAAAACAATATCGATTGTCTATGTTATTAACTACTGTTCCTTTTCGTTTCCTAATTTGTTAAGAATGTATCGTATAATATTTTGCCATAGTTTTTTTATAGGCTTGAAATTGATTGAAATACAATTTAGTAACGCTGTGGTACAAATTATCGAACCGGTTCGCTAAATTGGACCGAAGCTCTGAACTCGTACTTTGTTGATTTGTGATAAATTTACAACAATCATGTTAATTAATACTTATGAAATAGTAAGTTGAATAATGTATCTTTTATTATATACCATGGACATTAGCAAAAACAAAAGAAAACTATGTGTAAAATGGGATTGAAAAAAACTGGTCCAAATTAGCGGACTCTCCCTTAATTATTTTTAATTTGACATTTGTGCTGTGCTGTTGATTTGATTCACACAATAATAACTTTTTAAAAAAATAAAACCGACTTCAAATGCGTGAACACAAAAAAAAACTAAAAATTAAAAATATTGCGTATAAAAAAGTTCATCCCCAATTTTCCACCCTTGGGGGTGAAATATTTTCTTCAAATTCGCATGAAACCACCCTTTTGATAATACCTATTCAACAAAAAAATAATCGTTCAAATTGATTTATAATCGGCGGAGATATTGCGTATAAAAAAGTTCATCCCCAATTTTCCACCCTTGGGGGTTGTTTTTTCTATTATTAAATTTAAATGGGACCACCCTTGAGGTATTACCTATACGCCAAAAAAAGATTTGTTCAAATCGGTTCATAATTGGCGGAGTTATCGCGTAACAAACATAGAAAAAAAAAAACATACGGGTCGAATTGAGAACCTCCTCCTTTTTTGAAGTCGGTTGATTAAAGGAGACTTTCCCCTTGATAACATAACTGCATTGTTCAAGGAATTATGAGCAAGCGAATTTATTTAGTATTCTTCTTTTTAGTTTATCTACAGGGTGGAATTTTGTAATGCCACCTGGAGGGAGAGTACTCATAATACTGTAGATAGAAAATTTTACTAAAAGAAAACATTCCTTTATTTTTGAAAAGAAAGAGAACTGCATTCAAAGATTTTCTATTTTTTTCGAAAATTCACTACCAATCCATAAAATTTTCTGTAAATAATTACAATAATTTAAGATTTCATGGTTTTCCTGTCATTTGATTTAACAAGTTTGTTAGAGAGATTTCATCCTTATACGTAACCCTAACGATCGATGCAATAAAAATACAGGGTGTAATTTTTAACAAATTTTATTTAGATCGATTCCCGGGTGTGGCAAGCAAATTTTTAGAAATCTTTAAATGTAGTTCTATTTCTTTTTCTAAATTAAGGAATGTTTCCTTTTAGTAAAATGTTCTATCTACCGTATTAGGAATACTTTCCCTCCAGGTGGCATTACAAAATTCCACCCTGTATAAAATAAATAATATTTTAAATGGTATCGCGTACATAGTTGAGCTTACTTACAAGCGTTCCTTAATCAAACCATCACCCACTGATATATATCACGGGTTGAACGTCAGATTCAATTGTGAGCTAAATAAACGGTCGTCGAGCTAGCGCAGTGTTTAGCTGAAATTAGTTTAGTTCACTTTTAGTTCGGTTCAACTATAGTTTAGCTGCTTTCCGTGCTGGTGTTTATCACCTAGCTCTGTCTGATTAACCGAGTTTGATGGTGCTAATTGAAATACGATTTGAGAGTCAGAGAGTCAGATACTAGTGTTAAATGCAGTAACTAACAATGTTTTCTTAAATTAGATTGATGTAAGGATAACGATTAGATATTTATCTTGAAAGTATTTACTTTGTTCGACACTACACAAAAGAAGAAAAGAAAGTAAAAGATAAGGTAAGGTGTTTAAAACTCGTGGCAATTCAGAATTCATTATTTTAATCTTAAGTTAAGAACTAAGTTTGAACTTTATTAAAAGATTTGATTTTGTAACTAGACTAGAAAATAATGATTTAAAACTAAGTCGCACCTTTCACTCACTCATTGTCTATCCTAAAGGTAGAAATATAGAATTTACCCTCTGTTCAAATTAAACATTTATTTTCAATAATAACAAGTAGTTATAAAAAACATTTAGAGAAAATGGCCTTCGTTCCTACGCACAACGCGAGGTAGCACGTGCTATCTCATTTCACGCAGAAACATAAAAGCTAAAGTAGGTAATTAATTAATTTCCCTTCATTACCTTCGTCCGAGATCTTTTATAGATCCAGTGGTAGTAGACTACTAAACATTATTCCGGTAATAAACGCTCGCGCGTCCGCGTTTAGCCCAAATTTATTTATTTATTTATAGAAACCAACAGCGATACATTGAAAATGTTATATTAAGATTTAGACTGATAGTATAGCCAATGACAGGTTTCCCTCTTTATGAAAGTATATTGTTTTTGAAAAAAATATGAACAAAAGATCTTAAAAAAAACTAAAATTAACAATTTGGTTTAGTTGGTTTAGTTCGCCACCTGCTCCATCAAACTTTGCATGCGACACATAGAGTAGGCGTGCAGAGGTTTCACTTAAATGAAACGGCACAAACTGAATTATACCAGTAAGCTAAAGATTTATAAAAATACTAGCGGCCCCCGCGACTTCGTACGCGTGTATCCCGTTTTACTCCCTTAGGGGTGGAGTTTCGTAAAATCCTCTCTTAGCGGATGCCTACGTCATAACATCTACCTGCATGCCAAATTTCAGCCCGATGTTGATAGATCACTATGTCAGTCAGTCAGTAAGTCAGTCAGTCAGTTATTCAGTCAGTCAGTCACCTTTGAGTTATACAATATATTTAAATCTATGTATGAGTATATGAGTATAGCGCAGGTTCGTAAAAATGATTATCATCAGTGCCTCAAGTCCTTGCCATTGGTATTTATCATGAATATGAAAGCTACCTTCATTCGTCAAGATCTTTTATAGAGCCAGTGGTAGTAGACTACTAACATTGTTCGGCTAATAAACGCGGCCCGCGCGTCCGCGTTTAGCCCAAATTGGTTTAGTTTGCCGCCTGCTGCATCTAACTTTGCATGCGACGCATAGAGTAGGAGTGCAGAGGGCTCACTTGATTGAAATGGCACAAACTAAATTATGCTGACGGTAAGCTAAGCATTCAAATAATGGTATGGGTGTTTGAGGAATGTTCGAAATAAGTAATTATGTATGTGCATTTCTGTCCCGTTCATGAACCAAGGTTTTATTCCTCAGAATAAAATAATAACAAATTAGTAATTATTTCCATCAAAAACTTCCACTGAACCTAATAGTCACAATTTGCTTCTTGCTCAGCCATCCATTTCATGCATTAGCACAAACACTCCATCACATTAGGTACATCAGAGTACGTTCCCTACTTATTTTTACCCGATCACACTTTTCCTACTTCTTTGGTGAGATTATAATTAAGACCTGGTCAAAAACAACCAAATTTCTGCTGCTGCTAACTATTGTTCGACCAGTAAACAATGGCGCATTCGTCCACGCTCAGTGCAAATTAGTTTAGTTTGCCGCCTGCGCTGCATTCAACATGCATGCGCCTTGAACAAAGGTAAAAATTATATACATAATGTTCTAATTTATACAAAAATATAGAGTGTCCAAACAAACTATGTCTGTTATTAACTGCCGATCTAGCTTTTCCGTGACCTTTTTCATTTGATTCAACCTAAAATTGGGTAAACTTAAGCAATATGTCAAGAAATTTTAAATGAAGTCGCAGCACTTCCAAATGCAACTTCGCACAATGCGCCCCGAAACTAGAATAGCAAACTTAGCGTCTTGTGCGCTTACATCACGAGTAGGTAATTTCGTTTGCCTCTCAACTATTCTGCCCCTATTTACTCTATGCCTCGAAGCGGGAGTGGACGCTAGCTAATCTCGAATGCATGCAAGAACTATTTGCTTAGTTAAGTAGATAGTTTCTGAACGTTGTTTTTGTTGGTACGTGAGCACTGATTTTGCAAGTCGAAGACGTGTTGACGGTAATGAGATATGAGCTTGCGAGTTTGGTCGAAACTTCGGTTTTGAAGCTGATGTCGCTATCATAGATGGTAGAGAAATAAGTAAATAGTAAAAATCTTTATTTTTCTCCACAATCTAACTGATACAAAAGTATTACAACAAACATTGTACACCCTGTATAAAAATAGGTTGTGAGAGACTGGTGTCTGAGCTAGGCGAGGGGCCTGTATTACTGAGACCAGTACTCTCATCTCTCGGAGGATCCGTATGTACAAAGTTAGAAACAAGCAAAAAAGTCTAAAAAGTAGACTTGTGAAGTGCCTTTATTCGTGTAATAATGGCACGGCTATTTCATTAACATGTATTCTTCTATCGCTAATCACAGCTATGCTTAATTTCTTGCATGCACAACTTCAGAATGGAACCCGGGGTCCAAGATTTTTTCGAACAAGATTGAAATTTAATATTTTAAATGTCTTTGAGTGCATGCTTTACGCATTTCTTTTTACTTAATTTTCTTTACAAATTTTTGTATCACACGTAAAATAGTTATAATAAATGCAGCACTGAAATTCTAGTACAACTGTCTTATCTCTTAAATATTATAATCTTAGTTAAATCTTACCTAACAAAACTAAGAGCTGACGTACGAACACCGCTATCGTACCTTGCAAGCTGAATAATATAAATCCGTGCACGTCTCATAATAATTCTCAGCTTCACGTTAATTCTGCTATTTATCCAAGCAGCGATTATCCTCTAACTTGTCTCTGGAGAGCGTGTAATTAGTCCACAGACCATAAAGTGCTGGATAGAACGCGCATAGAGCATTGCAGACTTTTCTCTTTACATAAATCTTTTACAAAGTAAAGACAGTAAATGAAAAACGTCTGTGTTAAAACCATCAAAAACATCCAGCCTTTAAAATTAAAACTAAAGGTTTTATAAAACTTACTAGATAAACTATGGATATAAATAAAACCATTAAAACTTGCCAATATTCAAACGATTTGAGTGCAGAAACTTAAGTTATTTTTAAGAAATCCTTAAAACTTTTTTATCAAGAGTTTATCATGACTTTCGTTTAAAATCACACATCAAATCAATATGAGTATTAAATTTTGTAAGACGCTTTAACGGTATTACAAAACAACGCTGAAAACTCGGTAGGTAAATTGGTATAATATAGACCAGGGGTGGCCAACTTGATTAGACATAAGATCTACTGTTTACTAACGAAACCCTGGGCGATCTAACACTTACATACTTCTTGAAATCTTAAATGGAACAGCATAATTTAGTACACAATCATGTAGTATTTTTTGCCTTGCCACGATCGACTGGACTAATATTCGCGATCGACCGGTTGGCCACCCCTGATATAGTCAAATACCAATCAAAAGCCACAATCTGAACTATGAATTTTAAGCTTTTGTAATACGCACCTGAATCTCCAAAATACATGCTAATCTCGATTTATCCAACACAGTTAAAGCTAAATAAATAATATTACGTTAACTCTACCATTTAACCGAAGAGCGATTATCTTATATCGTGTCTCCAGAGCTCGTGTTAATTAGTCCACAGACCCCGGACACAGTGAAAATTGAGACAGTAGCTTTAGTCTGTAATGTATACAAATAAATAATAAATAAATAAATCTTTGGACAATTTCACACAGCGCCAGCTAGCCCCAATGTAAGCAACTTAATGCTTGTGTTATGGGTGCTAGCTTAACGGATATACTACTTATATACTTTTTTTTAAATACATAAATATTATACATAGTCACACCCAGACCCGTCACAGAAATTAAAATTCATCATTTCAATTTCTGCCCGGCCGGGGATCGAACCCGGGACCTCTCGGCATAGTAGTCCGTTCTGAACCACTACACCAAACGGCCGACATATTTATACAAAAGGTTAGGTACAGTCAGCGTCAAGCAGTGACAACCAAAGTAGCCAATAAGTTTGTAACACGTCTTTGTTACAACTGAAAAAAGGTTCTATCGTAACTTTTTGGTCACTTTGGGTGAAACGAACTATTTGACGCTGAGTGTACAGTACACTATCACTCCAGTACTATTTCTATTGACGTAAAAGTGACCTGTAGGCCTTAAATGCGCGCCGCGATTTACGGTTATCACGCCATTTTATCGATTTTCCCCATACATTTACACGCGCGCACCTTAGGCCTACTGACCGTGTTGCGGCGTGTTTTAAGAACTTGACAAAATGTCGTGATAAATATTGTGAATAATACGGAGCCTTCCTTGATAAGTGTTCTAAGAATAATCGGAGAAAGCAGAGTTGTCACAATTTCCAAACTCATTAGGTTAAGACCTTATGATTTGTAATTAGTTGCTGTATTTTCTAAAGATCTCTATCGACAGTTCACTGCCCTGTATCTCTCTATCTAGTAACTAAAAGCTTAGAACAAATAATCGTTCATGTCTTCTACAAGCAACAACACAATTCGAACACTAGAGCTACTGCACCCAACTTCACTGTGGCCGAAATCTCCAACGTTATTTGGATTTCTAAGCGATATTGCTAACAACGTCTCGTAGACTTGAATAATACAGGCGCCGTCGTTTTGTGCAGACATGTTGACGTCCTAGACTTGTTCGGTAAAGTTCAACGAAATAACTGGATACGGACGCCATGAGAAACGCATTATGTAATCATGTCCGAGTTTACTGAACTTACTGGAACTGAATATTTTGAAAAAGTCCTATTAAATTAGACAACAACTTACCATATTCTATTTTTCATTATTAAATATTAATATTCAAGGGTAGTATTAAATTCAAATTCATTTATTCTGTTAGTAGGTACTTAGGACCTAATCTATAATCTATACTAATATTATAAATGCGAAAGTAACTCTGTCTGTCTGTCTCTCTTTCACGCCTAAACCACTGAACCGATTTTGATGAAATTTGGCATAGAGATAGTTTGAGTCCCGGGAAAGGACATAGGATAGTTTTTATCCCGGTTTTTCGCGCGCGATAAGGTTTTTCTGTGACAGACAAAATTCCACATGGGCGAAGCCGCGGGCGGAAAGCTAGTGTTAGATAAAATAACAGTATTAGAAAGAAAGAAAAAGAAAGAAAGACAGAGAGCGCGTCACCCGTTAGTGCAATCCTGCTGGCACATTCGTTGTATTGTTTTTTCATTGAATAATGTTGATCTTATTATAATAATAGGGGAGAGTTCGGTATATTGTACCGCCGGGTAAATTGTACCACCCTTATATTTCGTAAAGTATTTATTGAATGTCTGTAATTGCAACACTCAGCGATACACAACTAAAATCAATTAATATCGGCCATGTGGTTTTTGCCGTGACAACAAACACGTGTGTTTTATTTTGAAAAGTATTTTTTCATTGTTTTCAAGTAACTTTTGACAATACATGTTTAGATTGTAATTTTGTTAAATTAAATCACAGGGTGTTTCTAATATATTATTATTTTAGAAGCGTAAATTAGTGTGGATTACAATTATTTGAAACATTTTTCGGTATTTATAAGCTATATTTTTTACCGATTTTTTAAAAGCACTATCACCTAGTCGGCTAAATTGTACCACATCAAGTTGTATGGAACTTTACCAAAGGATTTTAAATTTTTTTTAGTAAATCATATTTTGAAGTTATAATAGCGTAGATGTGTTTGACTAACAATAAATGAAAGCAAAAGACTGGCAAAGTAGATTAGGTACAAGTGTGCGTTACGATAATTGGAATTACAAAACTTGTACTCAAAATCGTGATAACGTGTAAAACAATATCGATTGTCTATGTTATTAACTACTGTTTCTCTTCGTTTCCTAATTTGTTAAGAACATATCGTATAATATTTTGCCATAGTTTTTTTAAAGGCTTGAAATTAATTGAAATCCAATTTAGTAACCCTGTGGTACAAATTATCGAACCGGTTGGCTAAATTGGAACGAAGCTCTGAACTCGTACTTTGTTGATTTGTGCTAAATATACAACAATCAAGTAAATTAATACTTATGAAATAGTAAGTTGAATAATGTATCTTTTATTATATACCATGGACATTAGCAAAAACAAAAGAAAACTAAGTGTAAAATGGGATTGAAAAAAACTGGTCCAAATTAGCGGACTCTCCCTTATGTAGAATCAAAATAATAATGAAGTTCAAAAGCTTATTATTATACGATATATTTAACAGTAAATGTGTATCCATAGACATAACATACAAGTTTACATTCAAACGATACCATCAAAAGGCCGACGGCTATGTCCGACTCAACCGTTACAAATCTAGTAATTTATGTGACAGTCAAATTAGCGCTCATGGGCCGGTGAGACCGGGGTTGTATTTCGCAAAACGATTTCAACACATCCTGCATCCATCCCTTTCGTTGTCAACATGAGCGAGAGAGACAGACAAAGAAATTATATCGATATGTTTGGCATAGTAGGGTAACACGTACGCCAGACAATAAATTGAAGCGACATCGGAATCGATTTCGATTGCAAACTAATTAGTTTGAAACGTGGCTCGATATTTTAGCCTGATTTCACACGGCTCAATCAAGGCTTAGTTGACAAGGCTATAAACAAGTATGTTTATTACATGCTACATTTCATTCATTTCATTTGCTCGGATGGTATAAATAGACACCTACCAGTGAACCGTCCCAGATTTGACATTGTCAGGAGGGCGCTTCTATCAATACTGGGTTAATGGTTTTTTATTTTTGCCACTTGACGTTTCAACATTGTTGGACAATATCTATATGTATAGTCCTAATTTGGCCCTTCAAGGAAAAGTAATTATTGGTTATCACCGATTAGGAAAATCAACCATGTTAACTAAATGCACACAATCTTACCCTTTTCTTCGATCATTATTTAAAATCAAATGTCGAGTCCTTAAATTATGGTAGCAGTTATGTATATCGACATTTTAACGGACCATAACCGTTATGTAAACCTGTATTTCAATAACATTGTGATGCTAAATTAATCCCTAAATATCATCCGCTTTCAACCCTAATATCCGAACAATCTACAGGCACAAAGGAGTTCGGAGCTGTCATCGCGAGTCGCACGTCATGACAGTCAATTACGCAAACTCTATTAGAAATTGAGGGTTCATAAAGCCCATTCAGGGGTCTAAAATACCCCAATCGACCGAAGGGTTAATCCGTGGCGACAAAAGACGTATTAAGATGTATTCACACGTCCGGACGGAACGCTAGGAGGTAATATATCGCCTAAGACGGGTTAGGGACGCGCCGTGACTGTAATTGAATTTAAAATTGTTAAAATAGTTTCGTGTGAAGAATCGCATCTAATGTTCCTTTATGTACTTTTCCTTGTGCCCATAAGCCCATAGGCACTTGCAAATCTTGCAGGCTTTGTAACTATAATTTTGCTAATAATCCAATGCCACATCTCACCTGCAATGCATGACATGCATAACATAAAAAATACTCAATATTCCATTGCAACAATGTTCTGAGGTATAAAATGCTGCAACAATCCATAAATCAAAATAACATTCGAAATAACGAGTAGAAGAAGAAAGAAGACAAAAAATACTTTTCATTGTTATTATTATTATTGTTATTGTTATTGTTATTGTTATTGTTATTGTTATTGTTATTGTTATTAAGTTGCTTACTTTGGGGCTAGCTGGCGATGTGTGAAATTGTCTAAAGATTTATTTATTTATTATTTATTATTTATTGTGTAAATAGATAGAAATGTTATCCTAAAAAATATAATGCTAAGATGTAGCTGAAAAAACTATTTAAAATAGTTACAATAAATTTTATCCGTCCAGTAATCCTAACAGCATCTTGCACACCCCTAGGATGAAATATGGAGTTGGCGTTTGGAGCAAATATTTGCGATATGGCCATAACTTACTCGGACGAGGCATTGTGCGGGCCGAAAACGTTTGATCCAACATTACTTTGTCAGACATGACTTGGCTGGTTTAGGCGGTGATAAACTGAACGGGGACATAGTAAAATGTATTCAATGCACCAACCTACAACTGGAACTTTGAATACGTAGACTTTGGTTTAAAAATAATATATCCTTGAGGGACTTTGGAAGTCAATGGATAATTTAATTGTAAAATCAAATCTACTATAAGGCTGGGTTGCACCATCTTACTTTAACTTTAACAAACGTCAAAAAATTGTCAAACTCTGTACAAAAAGCACTCTATCTACTTCTTGTGGAAGAAACATTTTCACTTTCAAGTTTCTTTACACTCCTGAAAAAATTTTTGAAATGTGACAATTCTTTAAATCTTATTATTATTTCGGTGCACTTTGCTTCAAGCCTTCATACCCACAAGGAGGAAGGAAATCTCAAAACGTTTAACGAGTCAAACTGAAGTTACATCTTTTTAACAGCCCCCTACAGACGAGAGGGAAGCCTCAGTTGTTAAATAAATACGAAACTAAATTCCGAGGCGCTTTAAACGCCAACGAACATTAGTCATTTCTCAACATTGAAACAAACATTCGCCAGTCACCCCGGATTTAAAGTGCTGGCAATGCCACAGTCGAAATAAACAGAGTAGGTCATGTTTCCGACAAAGATAGATTTATTGTTTGGGAGCGCGCGCATGGGCGACAGTGACAGAAATTGCGCGAACGTGCGCGAACGTGCGCGCACTTTCATACATCTCCATGGACTTGGTGGGAGGTGACAAAAAAGTTTCTGTCACATTCACGACACTACGTGAACGCACCCCCATATATCTCCGTAAACTTGGTATGAGTGACGAAACAGTCACAGCAACAAAAGTCACCCGTGCCCGCAAGCCCTTACAGATTCGAATGCAAAAATTTAAGGTAATTTGTAAGAGACCCTTAATAAACTTACTTAGTGCATCTTAGATCTTCTGAGTTCATGCTGCACTGTGACAAAACTAAGTTTGCTCCTAGCTTAGTCCAGATTTAAAATATTACGAGAATTTTAGCGAAGCCGGGGATATCTACATAATTAATCTTGTAAGTTCGATTTACTTTTGCAGATAAGCTTAGGGGGACTGGTATGATTAGGGCTCAGGATTATGAAAATTGGGATTCTGTTAATTGGTTTTTAGAGGCAACCCTATTTGTAAGCTTTTATGAAACTACTGCTGATGTGGTATGGATTAGCTGCGGTGTCAGATTTAAACGCTCGTCGATTGACAAATGTTTTGAAATGAGAAATACTGAAAGAACAATAAGCACTTTAGTAAAAGTAGCAGTTTTAATTCTCATCTTAGGAAGCCAAGTAGAGACGTCAGGCTAGGCGGTCTACGTTGCTTATTTAATTTGATTTCACAACTTTTGCAGTCCACACGTCTTCTTGATTAATAAAAATAAAAAATATTTTGAATGGCCAGCTATTCCAGCCATCCTATTCTAACGAGTAAAAGGAAAATGTTTCTAAAAATTCGCCAACAATTTAGACCAGCCTTTTTGCTCCTTCCTTAGAAAATCTTACTAAGCCGGATCCTACAAAATATGCCTATTAATTGTTACTAAATTCATACTACTTTAAAATACTCTCTACACTAGTGACTTAATGATGTAACAGAACCGACCGGCATCAGTGCATCGAAAGATTTACAATCGGGCCGAATGCCGAATGTATCGGAAACAAGGGACAATCGGAAATGGAAATTCAGCCTCGATCGGCCGAAACTGATTTGCATTGCATGTTCGCCCACTCGCCGACAACCCGTCACTACTCGCACGTCACACTTCTCAACTCGTCACACTTGTGGTAATCTGGCAAATGTAGTTGCCAACTCATACAATTCCATCATCTATGATTGTTTGTCTACTTACTCAGATTCAATTAATTGTCTTATGCCCGGTTTCTGAATTGAAATTTTCAGATGAGCGTGCTCATTCATAGATAGGAGGTACTTCATACCTACTCAAGTATGAATATATGAAAAGTTCATACTTGATTACTGATTAGAGAGCACGCTCAAGCCAAAAATCTCAGTTCAAAAACAGGGCCGTAAGTAAATGTTTACTTATAAGAAGATGCAGATATGTACCATCCTAGACTGCATCTCACTTAATACCAGGTGCGATTGCGGTCAAATACCCGAGATTTTCATTTGAGTACCTATAATTTGAATTCTGCTTATACTGAGCTATACTATTCATTTCATAGTTCATACGAAGTATCAAATTATTGCTATCAAAAAAGGTTTGTTTACCTATCTACGGGCTGTTCATAACTCATCCCCTTGATAAGTCCCTTTCAACCGCTATCTCTCAGATACCTGTACACCCCTGAGGTGAATAACAAAACCATGGATCCGATACCCCAATTATCAAATAACAATACCCCAAAACGTCCTATAACTCATCTCCACGCCATCTGGTCCCTGTCGATGCCAGAACGAATCCGTACTCATAAATCGAGGTGAATATCTTAAACTATTCAAAATCACTCCCCTCGTATAAAAGCCGCTATATATCTTGAGCAGGGCCCAGGGTGGCCCCCGGGGCCCTTAATAATAAAGACCTGCTTAAACTAATATTATAAACTAGCGGCCGCCCGCGACTTCGTACGCGTGGAACCCGTTTTACCCCCTTCATCTATCTTACGCGGTTTAGATTTTTTCATACTAATGTTTTTTCCTGCTAACTCCCGTTCCCGTTGGAATTTCGCAATATCCTGTTGTAACTAAGCTTTAAGTTTACTAAGGTACCTGCATGCCAAATTTCAAGCGTCTATCTTAAGTGGCTTAGATTTTTTCATACAAATGTTTTTTCCCGCTAACTCCCGTTCCCGTAGGAATTTTGCAATATCCTATTATAACTAAGCTTTAAGTTTACTAAGGTACCTGCTTGCTAAATTTCGTCTAACTTAAGCGGTTTAGATTTTTCATACAAAAGGATTTTCCCTCTTGTTCCCGTTTCCGTGAGAATTTCGGGAATTCCTTGTTGTAAGTAAGCTCTAAGTTTAATAGGGTACCTACATGCCAAATTTTAAGCGTCTAACTTAAGCGGTTTAGATTTTTCATACAAAAGGATTTTCCCGCTAATGCCCGTTCCCGTGGGAATTCTTAAGTATCCTATAACCTGCCCAGGAGTATGAAGAATAATTGTACCAAGTTTCGTTAAAATCCGTCAAGTAGTTTTTGTTTCTATAAGGAACATACAGACAGACAGACAGACAGACAGACAGACAGACAGACAAAAATTTTACTGATTGCATTTTTGGCATCAGTATCGATCACTTATCACCCCCTGATAGTTATTTTGAAAATATATTTCATGTACAGAATTGACCTCTCTACAGATTTATTATAAGTATAGATAGATTAGAAAATTTGACTTGTTTTCACGCTGAAGCAACTTGGTGAATTTTAGGACAGTTAAACGCCCGTATGCACAAACGATGCTTGCTTGAGTGAAGCAGCAAATCGAACGCACAGCGTTGAATAGAGCTCTGTGATTGGTTCGTGTGTGGTGACACACGACCCAATCACAGAGCTCTATACTGGGTGCAGTGCGTTTACAAGCACTGTGAAACCTCATAGTAATGTTTGTGAATACGGGCGTTACACTATTTATTATTTGTTGTTGCTTAATATTTTGGGCAACTATGATGTATTATAATATGCTTTCTAAAGTAAAAAGAGAGGAAACATCTTCAAACAGAAAAGGTGGAATTATTCTTCTATGAAGGAAGTGACAAACAAACAATGTGTGCACAAACTGTCAGGCCCATGGACCCTAGATGCGCCCCTGGCACCTGCTATATATCTTTAAGGGGATTACAAAGATTTACTATGCGACCGTGGTGTGTTTGATAGCGGCCCTGATAAGAAAACGATCGTAATTTATATGCTGCGAGTTCTTTTGGCGAACGATTCAATCAGAATAAGAGCCTTGACAACTTTCAGGGAACCATTTTTCTTCGTTGGCTTTTTAGGGAATGTTTTGGTGGGTACTTATGTTTAGGTTCAAGGAATACGTTTCTTTTGATGTACCTAAAAGAAAAGGTAAATGTTATACAATTTTAACTTTATTTGCCTTGGAACTAAGGTATCAATATTGATTACGAAAAATAAAAATATAATAAATAGAAAGTTCCCAACCACTGAACTCTATTGCTTTGTTTTAAAGTCCAAAACAAAGCATTTGAACTTGCCAAGCCAGTTAGCAGTTAGTAAGTTCGTCCACAAAGTCATCGTTGAGGTTGCATACAGCCAAACTCTTTGGCGGCGTGCCTGGCCACTAAGAATGTTTTACTTTTTCACCGACCAAATTCGATCGTCAATTGTTTTTATTGAAATTTTTGCGCTTTATTTCTAACATCATTTTCGTGCCTATTTTTATAGGTCCATGTGCCTAACATTGTAATTTGTAATTAAATTACTTTGTAATGAAGAAGTCTACAATCGTGTGAATAAGTCTAACTCTAGATGATTGGAGCCAATTTAAACGACTGAATCGAATCGCCAGCCGAAGACATTTTCTCAGTATTCAGGTATTTCATTTCACAAATTCTTCTTCTATGTCCAAATCCTTAAACATCTTCAAACCGATGATCGCCATTCCGGACCATTTGTCGGGAGCGGGTGTCGCGGCCGCTAAATCGCCTCGAATCTAGGCCTTCTCGCGCGAGATCCGTCATAGTGACAGTGACGGACTGACGGCTGGTGGCAGGTGTTAGGAGGATAAGATAGTATACATACATATACACACACAACCAGATATAACGTGGAGTAATACATATTAAGTGATAGTAGGAAAACTTTAAGTTTGATTTCATTTGCGTTTGGTGAAGTTCAAACTGGCTAGATGTTTTTAGTTACGTATTACAATACGATAGTACTCGTATTGTAATACGTAATTTCATTAACGCTAAATCATCATCATCATCATCATTTCAGCCACAGGACGTTCACTGCTGAACATAGTCCTCCCCCCATGGCCTCCCCTAATGCTTTCCGCGTTGATCGATTGGTAGCGGCATGCGTCCAGCGCTTCCTGCTACCTTTACGATTTGATTGGTCCACCTTATAGGTGGACGTCCCACGCTGCGTTTTCCGGTACACGGCCTCCATTCCAACGCAACGCTAAATAATATTAAAAAAAAAACCTACTTTACGTCATTCATTCCATAGTTTTATTAGTCCATTGTATGTTTAAAGGCATTAAATTTAGGTACGATCTTTGTTATTTTATAATGTGAATTAGTTATTTAAGCAAAATCTCTGTAACTCGTACATAAAAGAGCCAAAAAGCCTGGCGGGTTTCTTGATATATTCGGTTCAGTATTATTAAATTCTTTAGTTTATTCAACTCTATTTTATAATCTAAGAAAATCTTAAAGAAACAGGAAATCGACTTTGTCTAGTCACAACTCAACACTGACCTATACTAACTCTTACCAAAGTTAAACAACTCCACGAGCAAACAGAAAAAAGACATTTTATTTCCGCCCATAACATGGTTCGTATGAACTGAAAAACTATTCGGAAAACAGATGTGAAAGAAAAACTTTGTCGTTTCCATTCCTCGAATATTTGCTTCGGAACTCGCACTCGTATAGTTTAGCTTCAGCTTTAGTTCAGCTTTGAGTCGAGCTGAGCGAAGCGAGCGAGCGCTGGCGTCTACAAGGGAAATAAGTTCGCGAACATTTTAATTGCGCATGATTAAAGTTTTACACAGGTTAATTATGCTGTCATTGTTGGTGTTTTTTCATGGAAACAGCCTAGGATATGGATGGTCGAGGAAAAGTTGCTCTGTAGTAGATATTTTGTATTGAATGTGATCTAAAATCTTGCACACAGCTCTATGGTACGTTTTAAAAACAAAAGATTTTGCACTTTGTAAAACTATTTTTATAAGAGCTCGATTTTTTAGGGTTTCGTAACTTTTTAGATCACTTTAACTAGCAAAGCAAACTTAGGGTTAGGCCCGTTGAAATCCTAGATATAACTGTTTTTTACACAGATTTTCTCATTTTCTTCAATAATTAAAATCTTGCAAAGAAAACAATTAGCCAAATACCATTCTCGACACACCTTTCTGTCTCTGTATACGAATTATTAATCCAGTAAAAAAACTTCAACCTTTTTCCGAATGCTAAATTATTCGCCAGTATCTGCTGGTAATAGCTAATACAATGCCAATACAACCCCACAAATCACTATGTGCATAACAAAACAGCACTAAAGTGCTATAAATTTGCCAATGGACTGGCTGCGGCGCATTACCCAACTGCATCAAGGATAACAAAGGAGTAGCCTTAAAAGCTGATCTATCGTGGGTAGGGCGACCAACGTCCTGGAATTAAATGGACAATTTATGAATTATTACATGAACATACGAGGCCATATGGTTTATACTGTCAATAGTTAGCCCTTATCATGAGTTTACATAAACTTCATCACTAGCGAGTACGTCAAAAATCTATTAAGATTTCAGTTCTTAAAAATAACCGCTAGTAAAATAGCGCGTTTGTTTCATGTAATTTTTTACGCAGTCGCTAGCGACCGAACCTAATGTAAACTCATAGTAAGCACACCACAGATCTCATGTAGAGGCAAGCTTCTAAAGCTACAAGCCCTAACTTCTCAAGCTCTACACCTTACACGAGTTTTAAAATAATAAAAACCAGTCGTGTATAAATAAATCCTAACTTTAACAAATTAGAATATCACTTTGTTTTCACAAAATATTATAATAAAATTAAGATATTATGTAATACTTACTGATTTTTATTATTTTTTATTCAAAATTCTGTAACACCTCATATGATGGAAAGTCCTGCTTCACAGAACATTATGTCCGCCCCACACTGAGAATGGAGCATCGAAACAGTTTGCTAGTGTAATTCACAAGGCGTCGGATTTAAGGGTGCACGCGCACGACACCTGTGTCTTATTTACGGGGAATCTGTAATGGATCCGGGAATTATTCACTTTTATCCCGAGCATAAAGAAGTTTCCCCGTTTATTTGTTGGCGCGACCAATAATGGCGGGTAAAATACACACGTTCCACCCTTATTTGAAGTTAGGGAAAATATTGGTAAGCAACCCCGATGTTCTTTTGACGATTTTAAAGCCCTATCTGTTAGAGCAGCTGGTTTCATAAATAAAAATTAAAAATAAAAACTCCCATTTTGAACGTGATGACCTCTGAATTGTTAATAGATTTTTTATTCAACTGTACGAGCACGATCGTACATCCTGCTGCACCGTCAGCATCGACCGCCGGGCGACCCATGAACCCTCAACGTGCACCGTCGGCACTCTACACCGACGGCACACTAGCAAATGCGTTTCATTGTGTACAGTAAATAACTTATGTATAAATAGCAATAGTTAATACCAATAAATCAGATATCAACCGTCCGTCGTTGTGTCTCATTTCCCCCCGCTGCGGCCAAGACACCCTTAGCCGTCGCTATGATCAGTCCGGTGAGTCTGCCGGGCTGGCAGCGGGTCTCCGCCGCCTACCTGCCGTCCTAACGCTGCTGCCCTGGGCGACCTGGGCACAGCTTCCTTCCTATCAACCCTTATTATGTCTAAGTATCTATTGTTAGGCAGGGCTAGGGCTCTAGGGACTTAGTGTCTTAGGGAATAGGGACTCTAGGCTCACTAGAGAGTTAGTTCCCTTCCTGACCGCATATCCCGGGCACGGGAGCGGTGCCTTACAATCACTGCCTCCCGCCCGTACACAACTGTTTGTGGTGAGGAAATCTTATCGTGATTAAACTATACTTTTTATGCCACAATTTATAAAATCGCAATAAGATTTATCATTAATCCGTAATGTTTAGGTTAACATAATTTAAGGCTCATAATTTCCAGTTTAACATTCAAACTTTATATTACCACATAATCGAAGTCGTGTTCTTAGGAGATTTCGTATTCGAACGACTTCATAAGCTTCGAAATTATCCAAATCCAAATTAAGCAAGACAAAAATAGTCACTGACCGTGACGACCGCTTAGTTAGAGTTCTGAAACGCGACCGCTAATCTATCAAATCGTGTTCTGAGGTGCCACAATTCGTTTGCGAATTTGACTTCGTATACTTCGAAATTATCCAAATCCAAAATTGAACAAAACAAAAGTTGTCACTGACCGTGACGACCGCTTAGAGTTCTAAAACGCGACCGCTAACCCCGCTCAATGGCACATCTATCAAATCGTGTTCTTAGGTGCCACAATTCGTTTGCGAATTTGACTTCGTATACTTCAATTATCCAAATCCAAAATTAATCAAAACAAAAGTTGTCACTGACCGTGACGACCGCTTAGTTCTGAATCGCGACCGCTAACCCCGCTCAACGGTACGTGCTCGGTTCAACCCGACCAACAGTTTGCGCGTTATGATTTGCATACTGTCGGGAACTTTTAAATTAGCTTTCAATTTTACAGCTCATTTGGGCATCACATGCTGGAGATATGCAGGTTTATAAGTACAGTTGGCGAACTCGTTTTAGAAGGTTATGAAGAATAAAAATTTGATGTTTTATAGACAGATGAACCAACGTCAAATCATAATCATGACCTATTTAGGTTTTATGGTTTTATTCAGCTGTGGACATCATAAGGCTGATGAGTGAATGCCCAGAATGATGAGCTTCCTCTATCATAGATCAAGTCTGATTATCGCTGAGTTTTTATCAAGAGTAAACTAATAAACAAAAATATTCTAGAAGTCGTAAGCGCAAATTTTTATAAAAAGTTCACATCGTTACTTACGCCCGTATTCACAAACATTACTATGAGGTCGCACAGTGCGCGTGGACGCATAGGGTGAAACACGAACCAATCACAGAGCTCTAGTCAACGTTGTGAGTTCGATTTGCGGCTGCACTTAAGCAAGCATCGTTTGTGAATACGGGCGTTAATCAAAAGGAGTGTTGCATAGCAACATTGAAACAAAATTTAAAATCCGCTTTGATATTCAACTACTCATAATATAATAGAAATACTCGAGCTATAAACTATAACTCTGTGAACTCTGCCAAATGTTTGCGCTTGTTGAACTAACAAATCAACTATAATTGACATTTTTACGGCAGCGTAAAATATATCGGTGAATCCGAGGAGTCTAACAGATCTATGGAACAATTTTTATTTTATACAATGTTTAGATGTGCTTGATCGAGTGAGCTCAGTCTCAGTACAGAGGGCTGAGTGTGAGTTTTCATTAAGTGAGCGCGTCAAAAAATGTTATTTAATGTATGACGGATTGTACAGCGCCCCTAGCGGGAAACGTTCAAAAACTAAAATTTTCATACATTTTCTAAACTTACACTCAGCCGACTGGACTACGACACCTGAGTGATTTCAGTTTGAATCGCGAGAAGAACCTCGTTTGGTAATTGGTGTGGCTTGGCCCACGATTTCGTATGTGATGATGAAATAGATTTTTAATTTATTTTTTCAAGTTGAAGGGTGACCTCCCGACTGCGTTTACTTAGACGTGGTCTCCAAACTTTTTCATCAGTTAATGATAGATTATTATTATGGCCGACTTATTTCAACTTGTTACCTACATTTTTGAACTATGTCCATCATTACTTTGTCTCCCCCGAATGACCTCGCTCCAAATTTGCCCTTAACAAGATCCAAGTCCTTCTACAAACCATCCTCAAATTGTGTTTTCAGGGGTAGATTAAATTACAAATTGTAAAATAATATTCCAGATTTTTATTTTTATTTTCTCACGCAGTCTGTTACGGGCTTCACCTTTGAAGGTTTTTCTGAACGCCGCGAGCGGCGCCACTGGACAACATGGCGGAGGTCGAAATGAAAAATGACGTCAATTTGCCGGCAAAACGCGGCTAAATTGGATATTTCTCATGGTCTAAACCTCACGGCGGGCATTTCGCATGTTTTTGTCGGTCTGGTAAAAAGTATTTTTGCAACTGCGTTACATACCTACGCGAGGTTTTTGCCGAATATGTGACGGGTGAGTCTGATGGTTATATTTTTTACGGCCAGTAGTTTTGATGGATCCAGCTTTGAGGTTTATTGGAAAGGCTGCAACCTCTTTGGCAGTGTTTGTGTGTAAAAATCGACACACAATTTTTTTATTTTGTTACTGGCCGAATAATACTTCAAAACCTTTTTAAAAAGTAGAACTGTCTTTTGTCTTTTTTAAAATAATGCAAGCAAAGCCAATCCAACATTCAGCTTTCAGCTAGTTCTAATCAGTGACTGGTAAAGTGCGAGCCAAAGTTCTAAATTGGGTAAGGCCAGTCAAAGTTGTCCGCAGTGACCCAACACTCGGCAGGTCAGATGCACCCGATGCAGTAATTAAACCTCCACTAAGCAGCCAGTGGGTTGTTTAATGAGAAAACTTTCGGTCAGCTCCGATCACACTAAATCACGAGCTTTTTGCCCGACTGCGCGTAGAAGGGTAATGTTTATCGGCCTATGTAAATAGTAGTAGTAGTAGTAGAGCATAGAGATGCACCGATTTTGATGATTCTTATTCTCGCACACAAAAATACAGTACAAAAGGCGACCTTAATGTATAGAATCTCTTCCAGTTAACCATTGGTCAGAAAATTTGAGTAGAAATTTTGTAATATTTGAGTAGAAAATCTTAAATTGTAACGAAAATATCAAAATTGAACACGACGAGTATGACAACATTTCTCACATTATTTTTTTTGTCCCATCCCGACTCAAAAATTTTATCTTGCAAAGCCAAACGTATTAGATGGTTGTCCTATTAAATAAATAAAATAAATTAGTGTGGTATTAGTGCGTAATGCGTATATAAAATAAAATAATACGAGTACTTATCTTCTAAATGCGATTTTATCAACATAAAAATATAAAGCGTCTCTTCACTCGACAATTTAGCCCCAATACAGGGCAATCAACGGGAAATGGATAGTATTTTTTTGATATCCACAAAGCTTTGAGCGAACATTCTGTTATTCAAACACAGAAATATTTACACTGTGATACACAGAATGTTTCTGAAATTGGAAAACTGTTAATATAGCTGAATATTAAAATCTGAATAAAGTTGGAACGGAACTGCGACTTTTTTCAATTTGCTTTGAGACTTTATTTATAGCAAAGGAATTAAGTATCATGTTTTTCTTTTATATTTATATTTCTTTCTTTCTATTTGAACAGCTTTAGAATTTAAAACAGTTGGAAAGATAAATTAATACGAATATTCTCCTCATTTAAAGTAACATACAAACGATAAGAACGAAAATACCTGTTTGTATTATTATTATAAAGAGCTGTGGTTTTCTGAATAAAGAAAAATAAAATAAAATAAATAAATAGATAATTTTTTATTTGGATTTCAATACTCAATAATTTATTGCTTTCATAATGTTTCAAAAGGTGGTATGGTATGGTAAGATACAATTATGGACCCTGTCGGGCACTGCATTTTAGGAGAAAGAAAGATCAATCAGTGATCAATGTATTTTAATTATAGCATATTTGCAAACACACAAATATCCAAGCATCGAAAAAGTTTTTAAAGTACATATTCCCATATTAATCACACCACCTTCTACCTTTGCTTTGTTTTTCAGTTCTGTATAGGTATATCTTCTTTTTCTTTAACCCTTAGGTAAGACCGAATAAAACCTTAACATTTGCTTGTTTCCCACGTAACAGCACCTCATACACAAACAGCAATACAATCTCAATTTCTAAAACAGCTTTTGTGCTCCCCCAAGCACGAAAGAGCCTGAATATCTAGAAATTTCTATTCTAACGACGGAACCAAACGAGTTGCCCCAACATCAACGATTTATGAAAGAAATATATTATTCGCTTTAATATTTTGTATTTCGCGAGGCGACTGCGCATTGCATTCGGAGTTCTATTCGAAGCAGATAAAGTCATTTTTCATTTGGAATGTATTCGCGAGATGTTGTGCAAGATGCATTTGAATGCTTTATTCGTGTTGTGCATAATTGATTAAATCGCACTGCGTTTAATTTTGGTAAACTAGTATAATTTAATGGAAATAGCAATAATTAGAGTAGGCGCACACCGTTGATTTTTAGTTGGCCGATAGTTGTGCCCGATTTTAATTTGTATGAAGAATCGGCCAAATCGAATCGGCGTAGTGTGCGCACTCCCATACCTACATGCCCATACTGATCAACTGCCCGACTATCGGCCGACGAAAAACAACGGTGTGCGCCTACTCTTAATCTTTTACAGAATACTTTATGAATTTTAGCGTCTGAAGGGAAATATACTATCGATTCTGTCGAATACATTATAAAAATCACGAACAAAAAGAGTCAAATTGTCTTTGGCCATCACCTACCATAAACAATACAAGAAAAGGTTACGACACTTCGTTCTTTCATTTCCTACCCTACAAAGAGGTCGGTTAATTTTTAATCACGCGTCGCTCTACTGTCTCGTGGCCCATGGTGCACTTAGTGCTTTTATTTCTTCGCAATAAAGTATCGACCCCGTACCATGACATCAATGTTGGCGAAAGCGATATAGTTTTTATGTGAAAGGGATAAGGGATAATAAAATTATTTCAATATAGTGGTCTTGGTACGATCCTTCACTCTTAGATGATTTTGATTTGAAAAATCAAAGTAAACATTTTCAAAAAATTGCAGATTTTTGCTATTACGATGCCAACCACGCTGAACCCACCGTAAAATTGTGTGATGTAGATTTTGCAGTTCTATAAAACTGCGGTGGCGAAACCAAAAGGAAGGGTTATGGGTTATTTTAGCGTTCTACGAGTATGTATTTTAACATTACAACTTTGTGACTGGCTAAACTGTGATATTACTTTACCATTCAGCAAAGGATGTCATTACGACATTGCAAAAGCCGTCTTTTAACCAAGAAATTAGGTTTCATTTTCCAATCCTATCGGTTTATCGGGATAAAAAGGCGTTCTACCCACGGATGCGGGGCTTTTAGAGCGGAGTGAGAATAGAATAAATAAAAACAGCCGCGCTCGTATGAAAGAGTCCGCCATTCATTGCCGTGTGGAACATCGTATGGGTATTTAAACCAATCACGTATTGGGAAAAGGTTTCTGGGATCTTAGAAGCTCGAATGGAATCAATTCTTGGATTAGGTGTATCATAACTAAATATTATAGACTAGACCGTTAAATTAATTTCATGAGCAAGAGTAATAGCGCTAAGACCGCCTAAATTATGTTTTTTTTTCTTTTCTTGTATTTTGTGGTCTACTATAAAGTACATAGGTATGTTCTATGTCTTATCTCTCCAGTTTAAACGAATTTTTCGGACATATTTTTCCTTGTAAAAAGGCCAAAAAATGCATCTTATAAACATTTGGTAAATTTTTGGACGTCTAATAAAAACTGAAAAATCAAAACTGAAAGATCTTCATTATATTTCTGAATTAATAAATTCCCATTAATACTCAAGCAAAGTTCATGAATAAAAACGATATCACAATTCACATAATATTGTACTACAAGTACTAATGCGAAGTAATAGGCTATACTCGTCCGACACACTCGTAAGTACGTCTTAAGTTCCCGTAGTCCACTAATGAGCCCCACTAAAACGACCCAATACCTCAATACTAATAATACAAGTGCTTTTCACCTGTATTGGTCCACACCACACCATATCAGACTGTACATTATCGTTGAAAAATAGCTCTTCTTACAACAATATAAGACCCTACAGAGCCTAGCTTAATGCTGTACTTGATAGAGGATTTCACTTTATTAAAGGCCTCGACATCAGTCAACGGCTAATATAATAATTCGGTATCTCAACATTATTGATACCCGTGTCTCGATACCTTCGTCCATTAATTTTGTTTCTTGTCTCTGGATTCAAAGATCGAAAACCAGATCTGGAAAGGGCAATCTTTGTTAGATTTTAAAATCATAAAACAAAAAAAAATGTATAGTTTATCCCAAGAATGCTACTTTACCCTAACGGGGTTGATGTCAGACTATCGATTTGAGCGTCAATATTTCAAACCCCATCAACCGCTAGAAAATGATAAAAATTACACCTTACAATAAAAGAAGAAAATGAAAGAAAATTCAGATTTTTACTCGAAGAAACTGCTCAGTTTTCAGCTCAGAAGCTTAATCCAAGATCACTTACATTGCCGTTCAAATCAAGCTTAGATTTACGCCCGTTATTAATTGGATTTCAATGCTAAGACTAATGACACGCTTGTATCTCTTATTGCATTTGATAGAGTTTTGAGCCTTGTTTTACATTTTGAACCTTAAGTTTCACCAACCCGTTCATTAAACCCTGTGTAGGGATTGCAAAATCTAGCCCCTTCCAGTCAACCCGCATATCGGACGCCGAGTTGGTAGCGCTTAGCTTTCCCTCCACGTACAAGGGGGCAGTCTTATTTTATTGGATCATCAGGCCGCCAACGTGTCCCCCAGTCCATCAATACAGCATTTAATGGACCCTCCGCTATTGCTTGTGTTTAGTTCTTGGGATAGAGTTGATTTATTTACTTTAAAACCAGAAGGGAACTCCAACTGTAGGACAAAATATATTCTTACATTGTTTGTTGAAAAGACTGAGACCTTGTTTTGAATTTATACTACGGCTACCTTTAATGAAGTAGAAATTGAACCTGTTTATTATTTTGGAGCCAAAAGCTAATTTTGCTAACTTTTGTGACAGGATTTTTTCGTTATTTTTAGCTGTTGGTTAAAAAACAGGAAAATTGTTAAGATTCCATGAATATTTAATCAATAAAGGAAAAAGGAAGGTTTAAAAATAGCTCCTTATAAGTACAAATATCCGAAACTTTTATATTTTTACGCTAATTCATTCAAATTTGTAGATCGGGGTACTGCGTACTCTTGACTCTATGACTGAATGACTCTACCTACTCTACTCTATACTCGCTAACCTACACAGGATCGTTCGTTACATAATTTTGCAAATTAAATACGACTCAAGAGCAGCCTCACGAGCTCTCGATGCCGGAGCGAGTTATAAACGACTTTGTTGTACCGCAAATATTTAGGGCAACTCGCAAGCCCTTCGGCTCCGCAAACTTAAGTCCTCAGCTTTGCTGTACTTGCTACATATAACTCTTATATTAGTCGCTACAATGGGTCGGTTCCGACATCTCTTAATATTTTGTTGGGTAGCAAATATTTGCGATTTTTGTCAGCAATCACTTAGGTCTTATGCTACGCTCAATCCAATTCAATTAAAGCGTTATATCGTACCTCTGAAATACGTAAAAAAACTCAATTATTTTTGCAAATAGGCTTTTAAAAAGCACTTTTACGCGTCCCAGTATTAACCCTACCACTATACTTAAAGCATACTATGTATTGACAAGAATAAAACTGGATGGCGATGGTTTGATAGCAAGAGAATTATAAAAAAATGTGCAGTGCATATTTGACAATGACTTTTGTAATCTACCAAGGTACAGCAATTAATCACGTTTGGTACTGGTTTTTTCCACGATTCACATAAAGCTACGCGTTTTCAACGCAATAAAAAATCATAGTCACGTGTTGCGTGTCAGTCGTTGTCGAGTGCAAACACAGCTTTACCACTGACTTATTTACCTTACAAAACAGCCACACTCAAACAAAACCAGAACAATTAAATAGCTATATACTCAACACAACTTGTAATCCGACTTAAAAGTCATTACAACGCCTCAAGCCCGACGCCTTAGAAATATGAACTTTGTAATTCGTAATTTTGCCAAACAAAAGAGATGCTAATTACTAAGGGGAAACTTCACAAGCCCCCATTTAGGGTTTTTGTACACGATTGTGTAGGTCTTGTCAAGTATAGTAAATGAGTTGTTTTGAAGGAAACAGACATTTAATAAAACATTTTACTTAAACCTCGATGTGCGTCAAAAGCACATCGGACTTTACATTGTCATTGCAAAATAACACCTAATACAATAACATACTGCGACAGTACTTGGCTTGATGTGCTGTCGTTTATATCACAGACTAAACATATTAGTTACACTGGACACTGTACAGAAAATTTCTTGCAGCTAAATCTAGTAGTGAAAGATGCGATTTTTCAACTGAAATGTAGAGTCTGATGTATTGTACAATTGACTACTTGATATAGTACTTTAGGAGCGAATAAATTTATGGGCACAGTCAACAGCACGTCTGTTTACGAAGTCATCCTCTGTCATCCTACTAGTTTTATTCCCTACTATTTGAACACAAATAATCGATGAATAAGTTTGCATTCTAAACTTGCAAAACAAAGGAGTTTACATTGCTACTGATTGATTATTTGTTAAGTCGTATTAGCCCGACCTTAGGCGTCAGACGTTTTCTTTTGATCGTCAAGTATGGTTACGTAACTGAGTAACCTCAGTTCGACAGCCCTCAGCCTCGGCCCTTGTCTCGAAGGTCGCCTAGAACGTCTGGCTAATCAAATCGCCTGTCATCGGAAAGCAAACCTAACTCACTGAAAATTAAGTTCAAAGGACATCATCCACGTTTCATATATTTTTGGTCCAAAATCAAAAGTGCCGGCCAACAAAAAAAAGTGCTGTATTCTGACAGAATACGTCTGCCTTAGCATTTGTTACTATGGCACCAAAGCCGTAGCTCCACTGTGCGTCGAGTATTTGAGATCTAAAAGTCATCGATTTATTCATACATTTTTTGTTCAAAATCAAAAGTGTCGGCCAATAAAAAAAAAGTGCTGTGTTCTGACAGAATACGTCCACCTTAGCATTTGTTACTATGGCACCAAAGCTATAGCACCACTATGCGTCGAGTATTTGAGATCTAAAATTCATCGACGATTCATACATTTTTTGTTCAAAATCAAAAGTGTCGGCCAATAACAAAAAGTGCTGTCTTCTGACAGAATACGTCCGCCTTAGCATTTGTTACTATGGCACCAAAGCTGTAGCACCACTGTGCGTCGAGTATTTGAGATCTAAAATTCATCGACGATTCATACATTTTTTGTCCAAATCAAAAATGTCGGCCAATAAAAAAAAAGTGCTGTATTCTGACAGAATACGTCCGCCTTAGTATTTGTTACTATGACACCAAAGCTGTAGCACCACTGTGCATCGTAGTATGTAGTTGAGATCAAAGTCAGTCGTTTATATATTTTTAGAGCTCAAATACTACGATGCACAGTGGTGCTACAGCTTTGGTGCCATAGTAATAAATGCTAAGGCGGACGTATTCTATCAGAATACAGCACTTTTATTTTTTGGCCGGCACTTTTGATTTTGGACCAAAATGGATGATGTCCTTTCATTAGTAACTAGCCCGCGCTTTAAGTCTCCCTCGAGAGCGTCTAAGATTAGCCTTTTGTTTTATCAGCTTAAAAAGGCGTAGTGCTCACGATTAAGTACGTTATGGCAATCAATAACGCCGTGTTCTAGTGGTAATTGACTCCCGTGTTCCGGGGCTGCTAGGTTTGATTCTAATTTTCTCAATTAGGACACAGAAATTGTAAAAAGCTTTATATCCTAACATCCAGCATACATAATTGCAAGCTTAATTGCACTGCATTGTTGTAACCTTATTCAATAAGAAATATGAGTCTTATACTAAGGGCAAAGGACCGTTCGTAACATGGAGTCACCTATGCTATGGTGACTCACAAAGCCTGAAATATCGCCACACATAGAAAAAACCACTGCCTTTTCTTATTCTCTTTCTCTATCTCTAGTATCAGAATTTATCTAACTTAGGTATTTGCCCAGATACAGGTTCAAAAACAAACAGAAGAAACCTTGAAAACTCGCAATGTGTCCCCAGCATTATTCAAAAATATTCCCCCAAAATGGACAATCCCGTGACAATGGAACTCAAAATTGGAATTCACGATAAGTCATTACATAAGTCTGTAATTTAAATTCGGCCGAAAATAAGTAGGTACACCTCAACGGCTATAACATCACACACGAGTAACCCCATTCAGCTTTTATTTAATATTGGAATATTAAATCTTTTTGGGCCCTGAAAAGGTTTTTGTTGACTAAGTTTATTGGGGAGGATGTTATGAAATTAATGGAACCTTCGCCACTGACCGTTTGGGTATAATTCAGGAATTATATCATTCGAATAGATTTATTTTAGATCTCAACGTAAAAACAATTTCAAAACCTTTTAATGTGTGTATTGATTTGATCACGTTCAATTTCTATTGCTCAAATTGAACGTGATCTTTCAAAAAAACCTGTCGAAATGGAGGGTCGGACACTATTCAAATATAATTTCTTGAATTCAATAAAAAAAGACTAAAAGCTGAAAATAGACCACCCATAGTTTCTACTTTCTAGGTTGACTGGTTATTTAGAAATAACGTCAAACGGCGTTTTGGCCCTCATCAGTAGGCGACATTGTAGATTATGTTGGTATAGTGGCTAAGACAGTGACACCAACTGGTAAGCTGAAGCGAATGGAACAATCAATATTCCTCCATCATAATGCAATCATTTGCACTCACCCTTGGCGCCACTGTATGCCCTTGGTGCCACGTTACACCACTGTTACACGTGAAAACGATAGGTCTAAATGACTAGTGGTGTCCTATGAAAACGATACCCCTCATGGGCTAGTGGTGTCCGATCCCCTATTTCCATTTCTTACTTTTTTAAGAAATTTCAAGTTACAAACACCAGAACTAATAAGAAAACGTCTTCCGGTTCGTTCCAGCAGAAGCACCCACATGTGATATTCGAGGCGCGGACCAAGGCGAACAAGGGCTGCGCCAACAAGCTCGAGTTCCGGCCCAAGAACCGCCGCCAAAAGCACGTGTCGTTCGTGGAAGAACCGCTCGGCGATGACCCTGGGACCATGTGAGTAGATTTTTTATTATTAATTATTTTTATCAACATCATCATTCTAGCTACAACCCGGTCACGTAAACTGCGCACCTGAATGCCTGACGTCATATCGACGCTCTGGTACGGACGGGGCAAGCGGGGAGGTGTGAATGGGAGAGAGAGAATGGAGAGTCGCATTCCAGCCAGGTGCACAGTTAACTTGAACGGATTGTACGTACAGGACGTCAACTGCTGACATTAATATTGCAATCGGTGCTAGTCAAATTGGACATTTCACAAAATTAACCAACAGATAAGATACAACTTCTTTATAAAAGCTTAATTTAGACCTTGAAGAACAGTCATCACTTTGAAATTGTCTAAATCTGCGTTCTTCTTCTTACCTAGTTCCTTCTTAGCAACCTTAGTAACAATACAGACTACAAAAGCATCAACTGCGGGTTCGAATCTCTGACGTGGCAAATGTTTAACAGAGAATTTCATTTTATAAATGGGTCATACAATAAAGCTGTTTTTAGTAAAGAACATGGTAATTGGCGTTAACACAGAACATAACAATCCCATTCCGCAACAAAAAGTGGCCCGAACCGTTCTGATTGTGAAATCGTTCGCAAACGAGCGGACTACCGTACATTTAAATGAAGCTAATGAACTTTTGTTTTCTGCCGACTCCCCGATCTAGGGCTGAAACGGTGGAGTAACTCGATACTTTTCGAAGTAGGTATCGATCCAAAGAATTCGAATCTATACGAGTATACCGAGGTACGCGTACCTCTACGCCTTGATTTTACTTATCTGGTCTGACGTAGTACATTTTTTTACGTACATACAAAAGTTTTTTTGCGTCTTATTTAGTCAAAATTATAATAATACAAATGGATAGGTGTGGGTAACTTTGTATATCTCTCTAGGATTTATTATGAATATCTTGAAAATTAGTAGGTACAAGTATTTATTAAAGGTTCAGCCAAACCAACGCGACCACACGCTATCAGCCGGCGTGCAGCGATGGCGATCAATGCATTTAAGTCTGATCGCCATCACTGCGCGCCGCGCCGGCTGATCGCGTGTGATTGCGTTGGTTTGACCAAACCTTAAGGGAGCCAGCTGAGAGCCGACTTTTTAAATCATATTTGGGTTTTTATTTGTCATGTATGATTAGCCAAAAGCATTGGAAATTTTATCGATTCTACATACTACACCGTATCGAGTAAAAGTATCGATACATTCAGATAATTTCATCCTTATCCAACACTAATTACAGTTAACTACTATAGACTTTCTTTTATTAAATCGCTCGGGACATTCGGGACTGTTATACTCGTAGTTGAACATTTTACTACTGAATCCGAATCCGAAATAAGATCTTTTTAACTGTTTCCAGTTAATTAAACAACTAGTTTATTCACTTTATTACTGGCGCTTTCGTAAACATTATTTTTTATATTGATAAGTTAAGACCTAGTTTGGTTAGGTCACGGAAAGCACCTGGTTTTCGACAGCACAGGTCGCTGTGGAAATCCTTGGGGGAGGCCTTTGTAACTTTAAATATCATATTCCAGCCAACAAAGGACACTTCAATATCCTAATTGCAAGTAAAAAAGACTACTTCCGCATAAAATTATCACAATTCTTAATTCCTTCCACCTACAGAATCAGCAGGGACACGTTATTTGAAACCTGGCGCCTTTAGGTATATCCGTCTTAAGGTGGATTAGGCCCGGTCGCTGATGCGCCGGATTCTGCCACGACCGGGTCCCCAAATGAAACTTTGCCGGTAATCCGGCCGAGTAAGCTTTTTGTTCGTCGAACCACCCGATTATTATGTGCCCCCGGTTTTGCATTTATTTGCGATGCTCTCAATCAATCAATGCTGGTGAGGTAGAGTTTTGATTTAGGAGCGCAATTTTTAAATTACATTCAGTTTTTGAGTCAATAGAGAGATCTAGCATGGCTATTTGATATCACCTAGGAACGCTAGGTAATATAATATAACCAGAAAAGGTGGCTGGTTACGGGTGACACCTCTCTACGCCTAGAATAGAGATTCTAGTACTTGCAAAACGAAGTAGGTTATCTGACATATCTGGCTTTCAAATTGGTTATTAGCAAGTTTTGAATCATGCTTCTAGTATTATTTAATTCTATGAAATCTGTTCTCATTTAAAAACAGTTTTAGTCCAATAAATAATAGTTCCATGATAGGTTCCTAACCAGTCGACTAATTATTGTTTGTGATTCCAGGCCAAAGCTAAACAATAAGGTTGGCTGATGTTTACGCACACATGTCTGACAACTGATCCGATTAACGCTCGGTCACTATTACTAAATACCAAATACCGATGTTCTTGATTGTTTGGGCACGGTTAACTGTAAATATAATGGCATCTGTTTGGAAATACGCGATCGTATGAGACAATAAGGCCCGTTTCGTAATTGACAAGACATGGAAGTATCATCTAAACATGGACACTAATTCCATGATGATTGAAGCCTCTGAAAGATTGATATATTCGACTAAAAACATGTCTAAAACTATTCTTGAGTGATTTGGTCTAAAGCTTTTACCAAACTATTATGAATCTGAACTATACTGTGTCTTATGATACGGTACTGAAATATCCTAGGACCTAGGTTTATTTATCTTGATCTTGCAATTCCCAAAAAAATTAGGGGCTTTGGTGCGGGAAACACATCTTATAGCGTCACAAAAGAAGAGTGTTGTTCATCATATTATTTGGGTCCCTTGGTACCTATCCAAAGCTCGATAATTCCACCATCAATATTAAGGAACAGAACTTATAAAAGAAGATCGAAAACATTGATTAATGAATCATAAAGTATTATTAAAAGGAGGGTTTGTATATGAAATGAATGATGACAAGCAAGCATGTCACTGCTTCCTTACAGACACCTTATCTGTAATTAGACAGAGTTTCCAGCTCGCTTTCAATACTAAATCAAGTCTGAAAGTTCGTAATAGGTTTCATTAGAGTGGTACCTTGGACTGGCGACAAAAAAGCGAGCTAGAAGTCCGCTGGCGCTGCATTATTCAGCCACTGTCAGTTCAGCTGATTAATAACTTGCCAAGTTTTATATGATTTACCGACAGTGCTTTTTTGTTTTCAATGTAACAAATAGTTTTAAAATTCAACAAAGATTCTTCTGTGGAAACTGCTCAACTTTTTAAAAAATTCTGCGAAGCGAAACAGGAACTTGAGCATTGTCAATGCGTTGAAATTGTAGAGAAAAATAAAAATCCTACTAATATTATATAAATTTAAAACTGTGAGAATGGTTGTCTGTTACTCTTTAACACAAAAACGGCTGAATGGATTTTGATGAAAGTACACAGTTAGTCAGTTACACATTTCAGTTCGGCTATAACTTGTAGCGTTATTGAGTTAATGGAACAAATTACAATGATAAGTGTCAAGTATGTCGGTCTTTGTCTGAGAAACATCGCGCGGGCAAAAGCTGTATAAAATAAAATCATTTTCATTTGCAAATGAGTTTAAAATTAGTTAAGTTTAGGGACGGGCACATCAGAAATGCCGGCATTAACCCCTGATGCAACTCTACATGTGCATGCATAATGCGGCATCGGGACAACCGGCGCCAACTGCTTAAATCCGGCCCGGTTGCTCTTGACCGGGCCGGGTCACACTTGACCCGGATACCGCCGTGAGCTAGATCCAGCTTATTTGCTTTCATTTGGAGCTGAATTAGATTTGATGAAAGGTAGAGAGCAATTCGTTGAGAAATGAAATCCGATTTTCTCACGGCCATTTCGTATTTTGTCTCTGCCAAACAAGTGGTAACAAATGGATTGAAGGCTCTAGTTGGATATAAAACGACCATCAAATTACTTGTACTTACTCTCGAAGGCTTAAAAATTTGTCGAAAAATATAGGCGTGATCCAGTTCTTATAAATTGGCCTGTATTCTACCCTTCTTTTTAGGGATACTGACATTTTTGTCCTGTCCGGATAAAAACAGCTGACGCGACGGTTGTTTTGAATTTTGCTTTTATAGTTTGCGTAACGCAGTGTTGGCAAAAAGTTAATCTGATTAATGATTAAAAATTAATGATTAAAATCATAATCAAATTTTTTTGATTATGATTAGTTAATCATTAATCAAAAATTTTGATTAAGATTAATTAATCATAATCATTAATCGTTAATTTGATTATTTGATTAACTATCTACTATTTTCATAAGAAAAGGGTTGGGAGTGTATGAAAAGGTACCCGCGACTTATAAAATATCTAGCAAAGGGGGGATCTGGAGTTTTCCCAAAAAACTGCGTCAATTTCACTACTCAAAACACTTATCGCACTAGTTTTGTTTCTCACAATTCCTTCTATTCTTCCGGTATCCTCCAGCAGAATTGGGTCAGGATAGAAGTTAAGCGGGCTGGCTGACGATAGGGGAGAGGTCCCCCCCCCCGTTTTGCGTGTTGGAGAGGTGCAGGAGACTTCGTACCAGAAGTTTCGGGGGGAGGCCCACGCGTGGACAATTCAATAGAAGGGTGGGGTTGCTAAGCTAGGAGGTTTTGCGTATTGGGGAGGTGCAGGAGACTTCGTACCAGAAGTTTCAGGGGAGGCTAGGGGTGGGGGGCAGGTGGTGGGAGTGTGGGGTTGCAAGTGGCTGGGCTGGAACGGTAGGGGAAGTGGACTGATAATATCCTCCTACGGGAGGTCGGAAGACTGCACCGGAAGTTTCAGCGAGGGAAGGGGGCGGGGGGCAGTCTAGGTTACCTTATATTTATCTAGGTATGACCAGTCATAGAATTGTAGCCTAAAACCAAACATCTAATATTAGAATTCAATGTTTTAACATTGTTTTCGATAGAACATTTAAGAAGTTAATCAAGTTAATCAAATTAATCAAATTAATGATTATTGATTAATGATTAACAAATTAATCATGATTATGATTACTTTTTTAATCATGATTATTTTAATCAGGATTAATTTAATCATGATTAAAATTAATCAAATTAATTAATTGATTAAAAAATTAATTGATTAGTGCCAACACTGGCGTACGGAAAAAAGCGAGATTTACGAGTACAATAGCCCGAATGGATAATTTGTTCTTCACGGCAACCAAATCTATAAAAGCGAAAGGTCACTGATTGACTGACTCACTCATCACGAAATCTTAGAAACTACAAGTGTAGAAGTCACAAATTTTGCATGGGGGTTCCTTTTAGAACGTAGGTGCTCACCAAGGCAGGATTTTGCAAAATTCAACCCATAAGGGGTAAAACGGGATCCACGCGTACGAAGTCGCGGGCGGCCGCTAGTATTAGAATAAAATAGAATACTACGAGTATATGAGGAAATTATAATGTTCTAGACATTGAGTTATAATGTACTATGTACAATATTACTTCAATGGTTCTAGATTACGTTGTGTGCGCTAGACATGCCTGTGTAATGGCAACAACGCCCGCTTTAGCAGTTGCTCTTGCCCGGACCGGATCACACTTGACCCGGATACCGTGTGCGCTAGATGCGATGCTGCTTTGCTTTCATTTGGAGCTGAATTAGATTTAAGTGAAAGACGGCTGAAATGATCGTATTTGTAATGGAAAAGATAGGGTAGGTTGCAGTCGATTGTAATAATGCCAAAAAAGTACCACTGCCAGACAACTAAAAAAGATTGTTATTTGAGCAACTCAAATAATATTCGTTGCTTGAAAACACAAAAACGTGGCTTACAAACTAGGTGCTACCTAAAACATTACAGTTTTCAGAAATAAACAAACTACAAAAAGTTTCGCAATTTTTTTTTATTTGAAAAAAATTGCTCAGTATAAAAATTTTTCAGTGTTTCAGTTTAATATGCTTAATTTATGCCGTTCTGTTATAAAAAATTAGGGTTCTATTCATAGGACCCTTATATGCAAAGTAAGCGTTTCGACACGGTAATAATATCATACAGTATTGTAACTTCATATAAACGGACGAAACGCGAGCTTTCCTTCGAAATTCAAATCTCGGTATGCGCTCGACATGCAAAAGTCGGGGGTGTCGCGAATGTGCCACAGTAATAAACGGACGATGTGTTGTTTTTTAAACAGTAAGTGTTTTTTTTTATAAAAATAATTACAAGTAGGTACCTATTTATACAAGGTGTTAGGTAAATGGATTTATAAGCCGACACTAGCCCATGTTTAACATTTATGCATGTAAATGGTATGATGAAGTCAGTGATATCATTTTTTTAAATTTTTATAAAAACAAAATTTATAAAATCAGATTTGTATCAAAATTAAAATTATTAAAATCATGATATCAATTTTCTGACTTCAAATTATAATATGCATTTTGTACGCTTCAGTCGAGGCGCATACATTTTACGGTCGCAAATTTATAAGATTTGTTACTAAATCTTAACACAAATGTAAGTATTTTAAAAATTAAAACTACTAATGACAGACACCATGCATTTTTATCCTTATTCATTCACAAAGTATTTTGTTTGTCAAGATAAAATAAAAAATTACAATCACAAAATACATTCACAAAACTAGATAAAAATTCTAAGTAGGCAGATGTAATGAAAATAGGGTCTGCAGGTGGACAGCCCTATCGCATGTTGTCATACGGTGACGTACTGCGCGGCTGTTGACATTTATTTCAAAAATATGGTCGAGTTGGAATACTGTATAGATAGTATTACCGTGGTTTCGAGGACTCTTTTAGAATGCTAGGGACTGGAATTCGTTACCAGCTTCTGTCTTTCCCGAAGACTATAATCCGGGCCTTTTCAAGCCGAGACTGAATAGGCACTTACAGGACAGATATGTACCGTCCAAGACTGCATCCCACTTAACATCAGGTGCAATTGTGGTCAAATATCTGCCTTGTTATGCATTAAAAAAAGTACGGACCGATCAAACTTGCTATTTTTGCTACATTCATCAAGACTGAATCTAGGTCAAAAATTACCACTCACATTTGCGGTTCACAGGCTTATACAAACGACAGCATATCAAGCTAAATACTGTGGGTTCTTATGCTATTGTAATAGGGCCGAGTTTGCAACAAAAAAATATACCTAGCCTGATCCGTAGTACGTCAGAATTCCCGATATTCCACGGGGATTTCCCTTCGTGTAGGTAGGGTTGCCAGGTCCAAAATCACAAAAGCCGGACTTTGTGTTTCATTTGGCCGGACATTTTGCCCTAAAAGCCGGACATGTGACGGGGGGGGGGGGTTTGCAATCAGTGTCAGCTCATGAGTGAGTACTATCATCATCGGTTGCTAACCAACACCCTGATGCGTGCGCTTCATATGATTCTGTGGCTCGACTTTCGCCTGGATAAAAAGCCTAACAAAAGCCCGACAGGCCGGACAAGGCAATATTTGGCCGGACAAGACCCTAAAAAGCCAAACATGTCCGGCTAAAGCCGGACGCCTGGCAACCCTTCGTGTAGGGCCTTTTCATCAGCCGGCAGCAAATTGGGTTCGGCTGAATGATTTATGAGCTATAAGTGCCAAGGCTCAGCACAATGCCGATTCTTCGTAATGACCCGGCTTGTGTATCGCGATGCATGGATTTGTCGATGTTTATTAGAACCAACTGAACCGTTTCTGAGGTTAACATAAATATTAGTTTGTTATTATTTTGAAACGACTTTTCCATAAAAATGGACATAAACTTGAGATATTTTCCCGTGAGATAAACATGTTACAGAAATTGTCAAAGCAATCAATGGTAAAAACTTCTTGATTTTTTAAAGTGACAAAAGTTTCTTCGTGTGTATAATAAATGTGGGTACCTATTTAGTATTCAAAGTGTAGCGTTGGTTATAAATGCACAGAAACTCAGTTTTTCACGCATGAATCATACCCAATTTATGCCTTATGTATTTTTTTATACCAAAACTCATCCTATAAAATAAATCCAACTTGTACATTTAGATCGCCCTCTTTTCAATATTTCATCCCGCAGGATTAAAAGTTCAATGCAAGGTGACATGAAAAACGGGGGGTTGAAGGGAAAGGGGGATCAAAAGATTCGCACAACAGTGACGCTCAAAGGGAATATTATTTCTTACAGCTAAAGGTTTCCGTAGAATTATGGGAAAACGAATGGTAAAAGACTAACCATAGTCCTCAGATCTGCCCACACAGGTATAGAGCCCCCGCAGATGTAAGTTTGGTCAAGCCGATAAAATTAGTATAAGGAATTGGCCGATACCAATAAGGTGGTAATGTTCAATCATACTGATTAACAGACCGAACCATCATCCTAGATTGCATTTCAATTAACACCAGGTATGATTACGGTCAAATACCTGCCTTGTTATGCATAAAAAAAATAACGTGGAACATACTTATTTTTCTCAAAAACAAAAATAATGAACGCCATAAAGTATCAAATCTCCTGCCGTTGAGATTAAAACCTCGCCCCTTTGAACCGCGAAATGTTCCACAAACACCTGCATATACATAAGCCAAATTAGAATACGAGAGCTAATTCGGTATTCCGAAGACATCCCTTATAACGTGACGTTCAAAAGAAATTTCAGATAACTTTATCTATCCAATCCGCCGAAGAATCCGACCTATCTCCGAAGGCAATCGCTTTCGAAGATAAGGCGTTGCTTTTTCATTTCGACTTTGATATTCGTTGGAACATTTTAATGAGCCCTTTTGACGTTTCACCTCCGTTTAAACTCGGTTCGAAGCCAGGGGTCTATTACGCAAAACAATTATAAAACTAGTCAAATCAAAGGTTGAAAATAAGCTTTAAAGTCACCCTACCCTAGATCATCTTTAGGGTCGTTTCATGCTACCAAAATGTTGCACTGTAAAGCCGGATTCAGACGGGTTTAATGTGTAATGAAAGATTACGTGTAATGTAACTCGAATTCTACGTGTGGATGGCTACGAGCATCACATAATAAAGTGTTGCCCATACTATTTCCATTACATTACACGATACACTCCATTACACGTTATACCCGTTGGACCCGGCATTATCCAAAGTTTCTATACTTTACGTAGAAATGTATTTAGGATTAACGAGGTATGAGCAAACAAAAAGTTTTGAACTTTTATGGCATTTCATACTAATTCGTAGCTGTTCGTAGCTTATAGCATCTACCAAGGTAAAGTGTCACATAGTTGATAACGACATGGGTGTAATAAAAGTACATCCACTCAAGCAGGTTAATTGGATCAAATTATTTATTTATTTATTTATTTAAAATCTTTATTGCACACATAAAAATACAGTGGTACAACAGGCGAGCTTAATGCCATGTGGCATTCTCTTCCAGCTAACCAGAAAATTAAACAAAACAGAGAATTTAAGTAGGCGGTGCAAAATAGTACAAATACAATAAAATAAAATCTAATACAATACATAAAATATTATAATATAAATTAATACAAAATATATATATATACCTACATAAATACATGCATATACATAATATACGGGTTAAACGTTTCAGATTTAATTACTGAGTGGCTTAAGGTCCGTCACTCTCAGCGTTATGATGATTGAAAGAGACGAACGCATCGCAATTGATTTTCGGAGTGGACCACCAAGGGTGGAACATGGTTACCGTTAATTGATAAAATTTGTTCTAATGGGCTGTTACTATGGCACCCGTTTCGGGAAATCGTTAGAGACCCTTCAAAGGACTTCGTTCATCAAGACATCTCTTTGACTGTGACATGAATCGGTCAAGTGTAGTTAGAAAGGGTTTGACAAAGTAATTATAAAACAATTTTAGCGATACGGCAAATTGAAGAATAGTGTACCTATTCCATAATACTTTCAGAATTTGCTATAGCCTTAAGTGAAAATTCAAATAAGATAAAAAGGAAATTCTCGGGGGAGACCTTTGTCCAGTGTTTGGCATCCTTTGGCTTAAACGATGAAAAAGTTTCTAAAAATAAAACAAAACGTTTGCCAAATAATATTGTTAAACAACATTTCTAAAGAACCGAATAGGCGCGACTCTAACAATCTATAATCTCATCATAGAATCGGAACAGGATATCATCCAAATGAAGTTCAAAGGCATTTCAAAGGCGAATCGCTGGCCAAATATTAGTACTTCGTAATAGAAAATCTGAAATTACAGCCTCTGTTGACGATTGCAAATGTTAAGAGCCAGACAAACACTGGCTCCTGTTTGTACATTTCCCACGGCAACAAGGCCTCGCCTCGGCGTAGGGATGGGTTGATTTATCAATAGCTTAATCGAAGAAAAGTATCGATTTCTAATTAATTTTTGGACACAAACGTTCGTTTTTCTATCGAATACAACATTAGTTTAGAAAAATATACAAAATTATCTTATAAAAATCATAAATAAATAAACTTTTACGGTAATTTACTTTTTACGAATGCGTAAAAATCACAAGTCAAAAAAAATATTCGACCAGTCGTTATTTTTATTGCCACTCTCGGGAGCAACGGTTATTATATGATATGACCAAAATTGTTCATACCTACTCGTAACTACATGTTTTTCGTCACAAAAATACTACGTAATCCTATACACAATCGGTTCAGAACAAAAATATTTCCCGAATCAGCTTTTTTATTTTTGTTTGAATCAATGAAATTTTAAATCTTTTGCTTTGCGTGAAATTGAAAAAATATCTTCCATACATAGTTTTTTATACCTACTATGTATTTTTACTAACAAACGAGTAATATGCTCAACTGACTCATAAATGACATTTAAAATATCCTAATTCTTCAAACGGTAACCCGATTAAAAATTGATGCAAATGACTGACAGCACATCACTACCTGACAAATACCACCCCGCCCGTCCCAATCTTGTTCCCAGAAATAATCCCCGAAGGGATTAATCCTGCGCTAAATTATGCGCGGCTTTTTCTAAACTGGATCGGGGCAAATGTCGCGTGGCATTGGATTCCTCCGCCGGGACGGATCGGAGGAATTACTCAAGAGTTTTTATCGACTTGCTAAAAATTTATATCATTTTATCGAATGATGGAATCTCTTTTTTCGTGTCAGGCGCCGGGGATGAGCTTTGAACAGAGCAGAATGAACATATTTTTAAACGGTTGAGAATCCATGCGTCGCGAGCATACCTCTGCCTGTCTATGGTTTCCTTTCTTGATGAAAATCTGATTCAATAAAGCCTTATGTCTGAAATAACTTTCAGGGCTCATGTTTCAGGAGCTATATTATAGGTACGTACTTAAACCCTAATCGCGTGAACCAACATGATGGAACAAAATATTATGACTAACTGTGATTATGTACACTGTCTAGTAGGTAAAACATAACAAGTAAGAATTTTGTAGGCTCAACCTAATGTCCTGAAAATAATGTAACAAAAGACACGTAAAATTACTTTTACTTTTTTATTGAGTTACCTACTTTTGGTAGTTGATTAAGTCGGACAAAAGTAGAGTTCTCAATGAGGGTTTTCGCGATTGAAAAATCCGCCAGATGGCAATACGCAGACCGGAGGTCCAAATGCTGCATGATTGGTTAAGTTTGACATGACATTGACAGATATGTTTAAATCCACCAATCATGCAGCATTTGTACCTCCCGTCTACGTATTGCCATCTGGCGGATTTTTCAATCGCGAAAACCCTCATTACATATTACCACATGTGCGATAAAAAAAAGTTCTCATGTAGAGTCGGTGGGCCTACTCAATGTAATCCTAAGATGTCTAATAATCCTAGCTTCGTAGAATTGAAAAGGAACCCGTGTAATATTGAAAAATGCAGCGTAATTACATTTGAGAGGATAAACCATTTTCAATTACAAATACGCGGTCCAGCATTTTCCTTGAGTTGAATTTCAAAGAAATATGTTTGAGGAAAACAGTTTAAGCAAATAAATATTTACCGCAACTCGTAGTATTTGTATTTTAGTTACAAAATGTTCTCTTAATTGAGGATTTGGAAATAATTGGAAAATTTAGCGGATGAAATCTTCTAATTGAACGCGGTCATACCCAAACATAATTTCCTGCTTTAAGCATTTTCGAAATTCCGTTATGTTTTTGTGAAGTTCGATGAGGGAAATTAAATTACTTACACTGAAATTTCCATCTCCATGTTTGCCTCTAAGATTGAGTTTTAGGTAGAATCTTAATTCGATAAGGTATTTTTGATTTTGATTTCAGACTACCCTGAAAATGAGAGACACTTCTAGTTAAATAATATTTTGTTGCGTAACATTAGCGATTTTTTGACAGTAGGTGTAAATACGACATTAAACCACTTCAATAAAGTTTTTTTCTATTGAAAGAAAAAACAAACAACAATACTTACCTAATTACACTAATTACCAAGTGTACTGAGTAATCTAACTGGAAAATAAATATGATCGAACATAATACACCTTAATGACTCTAGGCAGAATTCTTATACTTGTCCCCAATATTTGTTTCCTATGAGATCCGAACCCGCAACTACAGCTGGTATAATAATCCTACCTAATACACTTAAACCACCAAACCTGGATTCCTCGTCAGATTCATTAGATCTCTTATTAATCCATCAACTTTGTTCCAGAGACAACAACCACTCGAAAGACGACCGCGCGTGGCGCTGGTGGCACGAGTCCGGTCTGCGCGCGCTGAATCGACGCAGGCGCGACGTGCGCGAGACCACCAAGTACATCGAGACCGCGCTCATCATTGACAAGGCCATGTTCGACAGAAGAAACGGCAGCACGCGGTCTGAGGTCGTCCACGACGCGATACAGGTCGCCAACATCGCTGACCTGGTGAGCACTCAATAAGTTTCTACTTATCAATCGCGCTCGATGGACTTCCAAGTACATCGCGACCGCGCTCATCATTGATAATGCCATGTTCGACAGAAGGAACGGCAGCACGCGGTCTGAGGTCGTCCACGACGCGATACAGGTCGCCAACATTGCTGACCTGGTGAGTACTATACTTCCGAACACGAAAGTCAGCATCTCTATAGAGCACGAGTTAAGGCTACGCGAGACCACCAAGTACATCGAGACCGCGCTCGTCATCGACAATGCCATGTTAGACAGAAGGAATGGCAGCACGCGGTCTGAGGTCGTCCACGACGCGATACAGGTCGCCAACATCGCTGACCTGATGAGTACTCAATAAGTTTCTACTTATCAATCGCGCTCGATGGACTTCCAAGTACATCGAGACCGCGCTCATCATCGACAAGGCCATGTTCGACAGAAGAAACGGCAGCACGCGGTCTGAAGTCGTCCACGACGCGATACAGGTCGCCAACATCGCTGACCTGGTGAGTATTCAATAAACTTCTATCAATCGAGCTCGAGTACTATATCGCAGAATATACGAGTCTTTTTTGCCTAAAAGGCTAACATCAGCGTAAGAAGGAACAAAGAAAAAACAAGCGTCCATAAAATCTCGCTATGGTAAAACGACAATCGGGCTCTGTTAGGAAAAGAATGTAGAGTTTAAAGCCAACATAAAAAGATAACGAATTAAAAAACATACAACAACAAAAACCACTCGATGTCAATGTACACAGCCCACGTTCACTTTATTAAGCAAACAAAATCGGCAGGAAGCAGTATCATCAAGCCACTAACACTTCAACGTATAAATCGTAAATAAAAGCTCCTCGCGTACGGGACAAAATGCACACAATCATCATGCGATAAAATTGCGAGCGTGCGATGCTAGCGCCATTGCCGTCATAAACATTTACTCTGGATGCGCTGTTATAGTCGAGGCTTAGCTGCCCACAAACGGGCTTGAGTGTACAAACCCTTGAGTCTTATTCCCTAGGTATAAGGATCACTATTGTCCAATACCAGCACCGGCACGCCGCTGACCACTTCTCCACTATGCGATAAAAAGTGGGGATTACACTGGGCCCAGCTGTAATAACACTAGGGTTGACACTTTGAGGTTCAGCCGAAAATGGGATAAACAGAACAAACACGGCAAGACACTGAATTTTGCTCCCAAACACACAAATGGGTATTATAAAAATTTATTAACACCCGCTCGCGTTTTGTATCGCAAATTTTTGGTGTTTTGCGGAACTTGATAATTTTAAACAGTTTAACTTTTGGCAGCAGACCAGTGAACTTTTAAATCTTTGTGTTGAGTCAAAAATTATTTAAACTTCCTTAGACTCCATTTATCTGGTTTGTTTCTGTCTGGGCTCAAAATCTGGGTATTATTTGAACTAGCTTTTTCTTAGTCGTTTTATCCACGAGTTTTAAACTGCCCATTTTTTTTTCATTATTAGATCATTATTAAATGGTGATTGTTTTTGTTTATTTCAAATTAAGGCCAGAGAAAAAAAATCTAACACAAAATTACAATTTCAATTTCAATCGAGTAATCAATCTTGTTTCTAATCCTTGATCGTCAAGTAAGTAAGTAAGTAAGTAAGTAAGTAAGTAAGTAAGCATTTATTTGCTGCACACAAAGTCACATACATAGTTCAACAAAATAACATAATACAATATTTAACATGCACATTCAAAAAAAAATAAATAAATAAAATAAATAACAATGAGAAATGTTATGAAATGTGAGCAGAGTTGCGGCAGCAAAAGGTCTCCGTCTCAGCATGTGTCACAAGCTAATGCCTGGACGCTGATTTTCAGACGGCGGCCGACGAAAGTGGAGAGCGGCGGTAATCGCCGCAGCAATTCGCAAGGGCATTAAAACACAAATGATAAATGATAAAGAAAAATTAAATAAATAAAAAGTGAAAATTAGTTTAATGTCAAAATGATATATTAAATTATGTAAATTAGATGTCAGGAATAGGATTAGCAGGTCAGTATTATAAATAATGTCAAATTAGAGGGGTCGACTATACCTGGCCATTAGAGATTTTTTGGAATGCCAGTATGTGCTTTTTAAGTTTACTTTTAAAAGTAAACTTGGTTATAGCTTGCCTAATGGGTGGTGGAAGGTTATTCCAGCACTTCGTAGCCAGGTACCTAAAACTTCCTCTAAAAGCAGCAGTTTTGTGCTGTGGTATGGAGAGCCTCCAAGATCTACCACGAGTGTTAAGTCCGGTTCTCAAAGTGAAACAAATACAAAGATCGACCAAGGTACTCGTAAAGCACCTGTAAATTGTGAAATAAGGTAGTTTTTTCAGGCAACTAAACCCACGATTCGTAACTTCTTGCTTCTTATAGTGATAACCACTAAGCCAGATAACTGTCTCAATTAAAAAACTATCAGTCATTAAGGATTTCCATCTTACTTAAACTTTGATAAACGTCAAATATCTGTCAAACTCCATACAAAAATCGCCGGTTATCGTTATAGTTACGGTCAAAGTTAGGTGGTGCAACTCAGCCTTAAGCATGTAAATTTAAGACATTTAGATATTACCATATTAATTTATTATTAATAGCGGCACAAGTTCGAGAGTAATATTAAGCCACGATTAATAACAAGTTCCGCTCTGAGGTTAATGTTAATTTGTGCCAGCCCTTGATTTATGAAGGCCGACTCGTATGCGGGCACCTATTGTGAACACGGGCACAGATGAACGATGCTTAGTAACTCCAATTTACCTTGCCCAGGTTATTTTTAAGAAATGAGCCTAATTTTATGAAAATACCATCCACTTTTCATCAAGTCTCTTGTTTTATGCAAAATTATTTTTTAATTATTGTTTTCGTTCGTTAGGTAGCGACATCTCGCATCAACAAATAAAACCAATGTATTTATCCGTCTGATTGAAACCGTGGTCACATTCACAGCTGAAGTAAATAGGGACGTGTTCTTACAAGAAAATGCGCATATTATTGCGAAAAAGAAAATATGTTACAATAGAATTTCATCGTGGTAATTATGTATACCCTTCCTTATACTATTTTAAAGTTTACCTACTCAAGTTCTGTACAATGTAAAACAGGGACAAAATGTTAATTTAAGAAGTGATGATCCATCCGACTGATTTCGGCCATGGCGACCACTCCGACTCCTAGTTGTCTTGGCGGCGCTAGTATGGTTACGATAGATAAATTAATGATCCTGCTGCATGTACTTCTGCTGTGACCGCTATAGCATAGTTTTTCATATCTCCCCGGAATTTATGGTGAAATTCCACATGAGCCCTTTGAGTTATTCAAATAATACGAAAATGAATAATGTTTCGTTTTATAGGGGAAACAAAGGATTCAATGGTTCGATCGCACAAAGGAAAGATCCAGTATTGTTATTAATATTTACTTTTGGTAACAATTTTCATAATAAAGAACCTAAAGTTCTAGATTCATATTAAAAACCACTGAAAACGTTGGCCCTTTGAGATTGTATTTACTCGCTGGTAAACAAATACAATCGGAATCTCCTCAAATAAAATAAAATTACAATTTTGACGATATTCGGTTACAAAACTCAACCTTACCTCGAGTGAGAAGCATTGCAAGCAAAATAAAATTAATATCTACTTATTAAGGTAGCAGGGAAGCGCTGGATGCAGGCCGCTACCAATCGATCAACGTGGAAAGCGTTGGGGGAGGCCTATGTTCAACAGTGGACGTCCTATGGCTGAAATGATGATGATGATGACCAACTTATCCTTTTAATTTATAATTGATGACAACACTGAAGTCGATCTTCTGCGTTCATTTCCAATTGGACTGGAGTATTTTCGTGTGTGCAGTAAAGTTTTAATGGCAGAAGTTCTGAAAATATCTTCTGAAGTAAACAATTTAAGTAACATAGTCTCAGTCTATACTTTAACTTATAGCCAAGGAACTGGGTCAAACTTACAGTAAACCATCTTACATTACATTACCAAAGTGCAGACAATATCCGATCCTTCCCTTAACATATGGGCAGGGAATAAAAATCCTGTTCGAATTGACTATGCAGTCTTACGAACTTCCTGATAGCAAGAATCACACGTAAAGTTGAAGCGTTACAAGCATGTGCTCGAATTCCATTGTTATCTGTGTAAGTTCTCTCTATTCCTTCCAAAGTTTGTTTTTGGAGTTGACTTGGAATTTGTAAAACACCTTCGGGGTCTTGTGGGGTCGTCGAGTGGTTGCGAAATCGATGTTTTAGTTCAATGTCTGTACTTTCAGGTCTCATAAATGTGTTTAATTTCTATTGGTACCTATTTAATTTTCTTACAATCCAAAGTATTTTTGGATAGGATAGGATAGATCGTCCGTTCACTTTGTTGGTGGACGTCCTACGCTGAGCTTTCCCATACGTGACCTTCACTCCAGAACCTTGCTGCCGCATCGGCCGTCAGTTCTGCGTACTATGTGCCCTGCCTTGCCACTTCAGCTTGCCAATCCCTCGGGCTATGTCAGCGACTTTCATTCATTTACGGATCTCCTCGTTTCTGATTAGGTGACGGTGTTGTTTAATTTCCCTGAAAAAGGCTTCATGATAGTAAAGAGTTTGAGTAATAACCTTATCTTTTGTCCCCAGTACTTCCGTACCCTGAACACGCGGGTGTCCCTGGTGTACATCGAGTCCTGGCAGAGCGCGGACCAGGCCGACATTGACCGCAAGCAGGATATCACGCGCGCCATCCTCAAATTCAGTGACTACACCGCCCGCAAGCTCTTCAAGATCGACAAGGACACCACGCAGCTGCTCACGTGAGTCCACTAATCAAATAAACTTACGCCCGTATTCACAAACATTACTATGAGGTCTCACAGTGCGCGTGGACGCACAGGGTCACACACGAACCAATCACAAAGCTCTATTCAACGCTGTGCGTTCGATTTGCTGCTTCACTTAAGCAAGCATCGTTTGTGAGTACGGGTGTTATTCCCACAACCATTATTCCTGCGATGCCCGCATCCACGTGCTCCCGTGACTTTTACCAGATCGAGCGCAGAACCAGTCGTTATGGAAATCCGTGAGTGAGACCTTTGTCCACCAGTCAACAGTGGAAGGAATTCGGTTAAAGAATGAACGGCCTTTTTTTAAAGTTATTTGTTTATTACCTCGAGAGATCAAGCAATATCTCAATATTATAACCACGAAAAGATTATTCAGAGTTCATCTCTCGTCAAGTCGGCGCTAAGTAGTAATACGTAATCGCTACATTAACCATCAAGATTTCCATGCCGCCTTATAATTATCATACCAAGACTGTTTAACCACGCAAACTCTTCGACACTCTTCATTATTCCGCAGCTTCACTTAGGACCCTTTTAATATCATATGAAAACCCGCAACTTTGCGAGTTTGGAAAGGATCCGAGCAACACGTGCCACATCGCAATCCATATTTTAATTATACGCCGAGCCAAGGTTCTGGCAGCTACATTGCATACCCAGTCATTATGTGAAGTGGCGGCGGTTCTATACTTTTACTTCCACCTACATTCACTGCAGTGCCATTCCGACAAACTCAAAAAGAAAAGGAACTAGAAAAGCGGCACCCTAAAAGGAATTCTCTACAGTGTAGCAGCGACTTTCTTATTTTCACAGCGTTTGAAATTAGAATATTCACTATAATTAATGAAGAATAAAACTCGCACTTCAAAGAACATTGTGGTGCTTTAATTAAGACGGTTGAATCGCTTGCATTTGTAAGAGATAAATATTTTTGCAGCGCTCGCTGAAATCTGCTTACGCTGCTCGCTTTTGAGCGCAACGCAACATAGACAGTCGCTAAGCATCTCGAAAATTAATCCCGAAAGCGAAACGGGACGTATTAATTCCAGCGATAAACGAATCTGTTTAATAGCTGAAAGGCGCTTACCGCGCGTGAATGGGTTGCAACTGCATTTTGTGCTGTAGTATTCAAATTTTAAGGTGTGTTTTGAGTTGAGAGCATTTGTCGGGGTACATCGCTAATTTGAACCAGATGCGACCACGATAAGGCCCCGACAGATGGAGGATATCCCGTCATAACTCAGGGAGCGACGACTTGAGATGGACACGTTGATATCGAGTTGCCGCTACGACGGGGATGGTTTATGTCGATAGCTTTATCATAATATAACGGAATACAGTGACTACATTAATGTTTATTTCCTGGTGTATAGGAGATACAGGATACCTACATTAAGGCTTGTTTGCACCATCTTATTTTAACTTGAACAAACGTCAAAAATCTGTCTCCATACAAAACGCACCGGTTATCGTTATAGTACCGTTATAGTTAGGTGGTGCAACTCAGCCTAAACCGTAGTAGTTACTTATTATTATTCTGTGCCTAAGCCGTTTAGTCACATTGAGGCCTGTCATAATGTTATAGGGTTATAAACTCGGTACAACCCAAGGACACTACAAACAAGATAGAAGGAAATTACAACCTGAATGTCAGAAGAAAATGTGCGCGCGTCGAAGTTAACATTCTGACTTTTATGACTGTTACGGATAAAGAAATGATGGTAGCATACCACAAGAAATTATTTACTAATCCCTGGTCAAAACCTGTCCAACAAATTAACAAAAAGCGCATTCGTATCGCAAAATTCTCGTAGAAAGTGAACCTACTTTACGTTTCTCTGTAGCGGATTTTATGCTGCAAAGTCCTTTTGAAGTTTAAACAAGTTTACGAGCTCAATTCCACAGTCCGTCTAGTTCAAAAGGAGTATTAAAGGAACGTAGACGGACAACTGCTGGCGATAGAAGATAATACTCATCCTCGTTATAAAGGTCTGGCCACATGATGCTCAAAAAATAATTATCTTAAATGTTTGTTCCCTAACACTATTATCTAGGTCTCTTCAAGGCGCTTACTGGGCAGCTATACAGGGTGTTAGGTAAATGGGTATATGAGCCGACACTAGCCCATGTTAACATGGTCATATAAATGGTATGGTGAAGTCAGAAATTTGATATCATAATTTTAATTTTTTAAATTCTCATACAAAATAAATTTTATAAAATCCGATTTGTATGAAAATTAAAATAATTAAAATGAAGATATCAATTTTCTGACTTCACCATACCATTTATATGACCATGTTAACATGGGCTAGTGTCGGCTCATATACCCATTTACCTAACACCCTGTATAGCTGCCNTACGAAATACGATCCTAGACTTCATCTAACTTAACATCAGGTGTGGCCTACCTTTTGCTTCATAAAAATGCAAATAAAGATTTGAATTAAAAAAAAAGGATAAGTGCTAATAAAAACTGAGAATTTCTGAATTCCTGCCCTGCGACATACCTACAAATAAACATTGATAGCAATACTTATATTCTAACAAAAACTACGTCAATTTTGGCTTCCTCAAGTACCTTAATTTAAATAACTACGCATTACCTGGAATAAGCTTGACATAAATATGGTTTTCTTTATCCAGAAATAATGTAATATTATTATCAGGGCTCAAGTCGACCTAATTGGCGTAGATAGAAGGATCAATAGTCATCATCCCATCGGGGTGTATGTTTTGAGAAGAATAGAAGCCACATAAATAAACACGAGTTAAGAAAAGTTCTAGAGGGGCAACCACAGATCGCAAGACGTAGTGTGGGTAGGTCCTCCCATTCGGTTGACCGACGATCTAGTAAAGGTCGCGGAGATCACCTGAATGCGGGCAGCGCAAGATCAGTCATTGTAAAAATCTTTGGGAAAAGTTTTTGTCCAGCAGTGAACATTAGAACAGGCTGAAACCAACGAAATAAACGTGGTATTGTTATAGACAACAGTCCCAAAGAAAACCACTAATAGTATATTCATATTGGATTTATAAGACTGCAATAACCAATCTGTTAATTTTCCTCAAACTGATTTTGTTTAATACTGGTACTTAGTTTTTTTTTAAATCGATCCTTATTAATCAAATATTACTCTCTGGATCACAACAGCGACACTCTACCTATCTGTATTATATTATTATCGATTGATATTAATAGCCTTGAACGTTTGTTTTTCTTCCCTCGTCCCGGCATCGAGCAATTTGAGTTGCTGTCTACGGACAACTTGTACAAATCAACCTTTAATTTAACCTTTGGCAATCAAATTAGATAGTCCCGACCCTTTCGCTCCAGCCCTTGTAAATACGACGAATTTTATCTAATTTCCAACGTGGCAGCGCCTACCCGTCTTATAGAGGGTGTTTGTTTGTGTAAAATATTTAAAATACACATAGATCAGTGTTTTGATGTGCTACCATTGACAGAAGTGCGGTCAATTTACTCAAAATATACCATTAAATTAAAGATATTAACTTGAGTATATGAAAATATAGTTTGTTTTTATCAGGTCACCATATTTTCTGTGTCAGTTATATTGTCAAGAACAAACTTTGAAACGCACTTTATTATAATTATTTGGGTCATGTGTTATTCCTTAATTAAGTTGTAAATATATTTGTATACCTACATTCTGTATAAATAGAAAATTCTATCGTGTTTGAAATAACAAAGGTTCAATTAAAACTCTGTACCGTAGGTGCCTATTCAGCGTATTGCTACGATACTCATATTATGATACTCCTACAATTTTAAAGAAATATTAATTATATCTTTCTGTTATCCAAAATCCAGAGGGCAAAATGGTGTAAGAGGTACAAATGCCGAAAACTAAAATAACTTAATACACATTGAAAATTATTTTAGTTCCCAAAAGCTACCAGGAATCATCAAACATTTATTTTAGTAGTAGCTTGCTTTTCTCAACTACAATAGTACCATGAATGATAATTTCCATCGCAAACATTTGTTTGTTTCGAACTACCGTGCCAATATTGAATTTGTCAACGAATACGGACGCGTTAGAACAATATTCGGAACTCCAGTACACGTGATTGTCAATGCACATGTTTGCGCTACCGATCACCTTAACTAGGCAATCAGATCTGACGGCAAATAGAGGATCCAAAGATAGTAACTTGATGGAACTGGGGTGCTAAGGTCGATAAATATGACAACAAAATCATAGAATAGGAGCAGGAAATGTGGTAACGATTTGTTGCAAAGATTAAACACTTAACATCAGGTGCGATTGTGGTCAAATATCTGCCTTATTATGCATAAAAAAAACTAATTTAAATAAAAGAGTTTTATACTAACACAGATTCAATTCATATATTTCCAAGAATTAGGAGTATCTTAGACATACCTACATATTCATTACATTACTTATTTCAAAATCACACTCATAATACTTGGTTTTGTACAATGAATAAGAAGAAACAAAACTGACTTAGGTAAATGATGTTATGATGTGGGTAAGCATTTACTTTAAATCACTAAAATACGAGTACATTATATTGAACTTAAAATTAGCAATATTATTCCTCGTAAATTTTATACTAACAAATTGTTATCTAAAGATTAAAATATTGCTTTTGTAACTAACATAATCTCTAGCCCAAAATCCCTCCCTCAAAATCTGTATTTTCAAGCTCCAGTAGTCACGAGCTAGTCAAATTTGGTCGCACACTTTTTGCTAGTTGGCCTCAGGTGCAGACTATTAAGCCAGATAACCATTCAGAACTTTGCAGCTGAATTTTAGTAGATCGCGTCAGTGCTAGTGATGAGAACTTCGAAATTAATTTAGAGGACAGATTTTCTTTTGAATGTAATATTTTTGGGCAAACGAATGATACTGAATTGAGAACGAACTCAAAACTTTCTTAGATATCTTATTCTTTAACTAGCGGCCGCCCGCGACTTCGTACGCGTTGATCCCGTTTCGTAAAATGCTTTCTTAACGTATGCCTACGTCATAACATCTACCTGCATGCCAAATTTCAGCCCGATCCGTCCAGTGGTTTGGGCTGTGCGTTGATAGATCATTATGTTAGTCAGTCAGTCACCTTTGAGTTAATTTAGAAGTTAAAATTAAACTAACTGACTTAAAAGTGCTATTAACAGCAATCATAATTAAATAAATTACTTAAGTGCAGAATAGTCAGTAATATCACCTTTGCCTTTATAATGCTTTAAATATTCACACGAGGTAATCAAGAAAATTACGTTTAAAATATTCCTCCTTATGTCTCATAAGGGACGTTATTAAAAATTACGCCTTATGGTACTTAATTTGCCATAATTACGGAAAGGGTCGCCATAACGCCTCTGCACATATGTGTTTAATGATTTTAATCTGTTGAAGGTGAAGTAATAGCTTCCAGCTTTAACATTATCGTTTTATGGCTCGAATAATTGAGGGTGTTATTAAATTAATTGATTTAACAATTGGTTATGAGTCAATTAAGTTGTCAACGTCCTTTTAAGACGTAAACTATTATCATACACGCGGATTTACTAAGGCTGGGTAGCACCATCTTTTTCACTTAAGCAAAAGTCAAAAGTAAGTTAAACTCCAAGCCAAAAACACCGGTTATGCTTATAGTTACGGTTAAAGTAAGTTTTTTGTTTTTCGGAAGGACTGTGCTGATAACCGTGAGCGCAGATGGCTCTTGACCTCAAAGGTTTAAAGTAAGGTGGGGCACCTCAGCCTAAATATTGTTCAGTGTCCGTAGCACCATTGCTACGCTTATTCGTAGTCTCGTAGCAAACGGCGTTGTTCGTAGCAATGCTGTTCTCGAACTCCTCCTTCGCTGAAAAAAACTGGACACCGTTGTTAAGTTGTCATCGATTATTTTGACTATTATCATACACGTGGATTTACTAAATATTTGTTGGTGTCCGTAGAAACGTTGCTACATTTATTCGTAGCAAACGACTCTGTTCGTAGCAATGGTTCTCGAAATTTTATAATTTTGGGGTTATACCCATTACTGAAAAAAACTAGACTACGAACTGAATATCGGGGNACGCAGTAGAACTATGTTGTGAATTTCAATTTTGGTTGAACTTCATTCAGACAAACCATCCTTATGACTTGAAGAAGAATGACTTGAGATAGATACCTGCTAGGTATTATGATTAAATACCTCAATGTAAACCGTAGTGCATCATACCTCATTGAACCCAGATTGATTGAAGCTCAGATTTTCCGACTTAGAAAATTCAAAATTGTAAAGTTTACGTTCTTTTCCAGCGGCCTCACGTTTCCTGGTGGGGAGTCCGGCATATCAGTTCCCGACACGCTTTGCACGCCCAAGTCTGTGGGCATCTCAGTGGACACCAACACGTACGAACCCCATCTGCTAGCCGGCACCATGGCGCACATGATCGGCCATAATATCGGTAAGATTTTGAAGTAGTCATTAACAACAATTCAGATATGATGGTACGAGTATTTGAACCTGATGCTTTTGCCATTTTGAAATAGAGGGAAGTCGATATAATTTAGACTTCTCCTTCATTATTCTGAGTAAATACAGAGTAAATACAAATGAGTTGGTTATCTTCATAGAAACGCACGGACGCGGTTTGTATGTGAGCGCGCCAACACGTATGCGGCGCGCACGCACACACTGCCAAAATTTAACGGGGATTATCGGGGAGCCAGTCGTGGTTGCGCCTAATTTTGTCAGTGTGTGCGTTTCTATGAAGACTATTAAGACTATTTACCAGAGTAAATACAAATGAGTTGGTCAACTCATTTGTATTTACTCTGGTAAATACGTCAAGGTTTGGAAATTCCTCTGATTGGTCATAGCAGCGGTTGCAATGGTGAAAACGATGGTATAGTTTATCAGTCGAATTTAAGATTAACTTGTCTAGTGGTATAACGAGACACAATCAAATGGAGATTCGTTTTTCAATCAAGAGTTCCTCATTTCTTAATATTGATGTATTTAGTTGATAATTTTCAATTGAAGCAATCAGTGATCAAATGGGTGTCAATACAAGAATTTACCTCACCTTTCTCTATACGCAAAAAAAGATTCTGATTATTATTCATTACAATGCTTCATAGTGAACATATTATGTTCCACCAGGCATGGGCCACGACGACGGACGCGAACAGTGCTTCTGCCGCGACTGGCACGGCTGCATCATGGCGCAGTCCATCGTGGGCTCCGACAACGTGCAGCCCTACAAGTTCTCCGACTGCTCCAAGAACGACTACATCAACGAGCTCAGGATCGGACAGGGGCTCTGCTTGCTCAATAAGCCCAATGAAGTTAGTGATTTATTATAGTTCTCTGGGTTTAGACATGGCATTTTTTGGTCGAATCGAAATCGAATCCGTTCACGGGGCGACGAAATGAAAAAACGAAAAAACGGCCTTTCGACCGATACAACTGTCACATTTTACCACTTATCCAGGGAGGCAGGTGTTTATTATTTAAATCACTAGAAAGTGTCAGATTCTACAATAAGATAAAACATAACAGTTTCGATTAGCAGTAATCCCTACTTTTCAAGAGACAGGTAAACTGAGTTATAATTGTGTGACGTCATCAGGAAAACACCGAAGTTCAGTCATGTCAAAATAACCGACTCACGACTCACCTGCCGCTTCCCGAGCAACCCCCAAAGTATTTACTACATTAAAACTCATTCCGAACAAAACCCGGCGCCGAATTTAAATTTAGCAGCCAATTTACATAAGAATCCAACTTAAATTACTTTACAAAATCACCCACAACCACATTCGTGCATTAGATTAGCTCCGCGAAAAGTTTCCCACTTCTGAGTTGACGGACTACTTGACTCGGCCTCCATTCCCATGCAAAATAGATTCCCACGTCGAAAATTAATCAGCAGAGAAGCATTGTTTGTCGGCGGCCTCCGCGAGGCCCACTCCTTTAATAAAACTTATGGTAATGGGATCTGTCCGAGGACAGAATTATCTCTTCGTTTGCGAATATATAATATCAGGAGCGCGGGGCTTATTGGAATAAATTTACATAGCTCCAAATGATAATGCACCGTGCTCCCGCACTTCGATTGGCAACGTTTACATATTTATCGGGAGATGATTGTGAGTGCTTTATTTCCGCGTCATGAGACTACATCACTACAACTCACTGATCTAGTTCTAATGCCTAATTACTAGAGCTATCGACCGTTCCTTGAGGTAACACAAAGCAACACAAAAAAAATACGTACATTTTCATCATCTTCTGTATAAAGCAAGAATGTATCTGAAGGATACTTTGCATTATAGAAGACTAACGGCCGCCGGCGACTTCGTACGCGTAGACTTCGTTTTGTCCTTTTAGGGATTGAATTTTGCAAAATCCCGTCTTAGTGAGCACCTACGTTTTAAAAGGAACCCTCATGCAAAATTCGAGTCTCCTAGCACTTGTAGTTTCTGAGATTTCGTGATGGGTGAGTCAGTCAGTAAGTCAATGACTTTTCGCTTTTATACATAACTAGTTTTTCCCCGCGGCTTCACCCGCGTGTAACTTAGTGTCACAGATCGGCATAAATTATAGCCTATATGTTAATCTGGGTTACAAACAATAATACTGTAAAGTTTCAACAAAATCCGTTCAGTAGTTTTTGCGTGAAAGAGTAACAAACATCCAGACATCAAGACACCCACACAAACTTTCGCATTTATAATATTAGTAGGATAGGATAATATAGTTATTACGGGAGATTTGTTTTTCGTTTCCACTTTCTCCCCAGCTGGTGATACACCATCAATGCGGCAACGGGAAGCTGGACGAGGGCGAGGAGTGCGACTGCGGCACCATCTCCGACTGCCAGAGCCTCAACCCTTGCTGCGACCCGTTCACCTGCCGCCTCACCAAGGAGGCCCAATGCGCCTCGGGAGAGTGCTGCGATAGGTGCCAGGTGAGGCTATACTCGTACTAAGACTGAGTTGCACCATCTTACATTACCTTTAACAAACTGCAAAAATCTGTCAAACTGCATACAAAAAGCACCGGTTATTGTTATTCGTACGGTTAAAATAAGGTGGAGCAACACACCCTAAAGCTTTCTTAAAATGTCCTTAACACTTTCATGGACAGTGAACTGCTATAGCATGCATAACAATTAAACTTCTGTTGTGTCTGCGTTACTGTCCGGGAAAGTGTTAACAAATAAATTGCACTTGATTTGATTCATTAATTTAGCGTTAAATGATGACAACGACGAAAGTTTTAATTGATTCTGAAATAAAATATTTTGAAGGATTTTTTCTAAACAACTATCTTTCTATTCAATCGTTAGTTTTTAATTAAAATTGGCGGTGTCTTCTTCTGGACTAAACTAAGTTATGATATTGTTTTATGAGACGCAATGCTTCTTAGAGGGTCTATTCGTGTTCTTCCAGTCTATTTGATTATTGCGATTTTAAGCGTTTAAGTTTAAGCGACAGCGCGCATTGGGCGACAAAACGCGGTAACAGACGCGGCCACAAAACGCATTCGCGCCTCATTTCATATTATTAGTTTGTCGTAGCGACATGTCGCGGAGTCGCGATTCTGTCGCGAATTTGCGCTGTCGCTACAAATACTAACTAAATAAACTAATGTTGAGACATAATATTATCACCCAATCAAATCTCCCCACCAGCTAAAACCTCGCGGGGTGATCTGCCGTGATGCAACCAACGAGTGCGACCTCGAAGAGATGTGCACCGGCCTCTCTGGTTCGTGTCCACCCGACGCTTACCGAAAGAACGGGGAACCTTGTGAGGATGGCAAGGGGTACTGCTTCGCTGGTCAGTGCCCGACCCTCAGCCTTCAGTGTGAGAGGATCTGGGGGCCCGGCACCATTGGCGCCGACAAGGAGTGCTTCGAACAGTTCAACTCGAAGGGAGCGGTCACGGGCCATTGCGGGAAAGACAACAGTGGGCATTACATCAAGTGCGAGACTGAGTGAGTATTCAAGCGAATATGGTAATAAGGAAGTTTTTTTTTTAAGCCCGTATGTGTAAATTATGACTCAGGGCAAATGGAATTGCTCTACGACATTTGTCTGGAGTATCTTAAACTTTCTTACTGGTTAAAAAACGCGCAATGTGTCAAAATTGTTACAGTCTCTCCTCTAATTTTTGGCTGTGCCCGGTAGGATCTATAACTGACCTATATTATTTTTGAAAATCCTATGTAACGTGTGGTATGGCAATAAATCATTTGATTTAATAAAAGTTATCATGTTAAAAGTCCCTTAGTCAATTGAGTTATCGAAAATAGAATAAATTAATCTTACAAAGAATTCAAGATACTGTGTCAGCATTGTCCTCCTTTGCCAAAAATCTACTAGACAGCCTTCATTACATAAACAATGTCATTACAGGAATGTAAGATGCGGCTCGCTGCAGTGCCAGCTTGGCAACCGATACCCGGTCGTCCCGGGAATGGACGAGTATTACACGAGAACCGTCATCACTATCAAGGGCAACGAGTATGAGTGCAAGTAAGTTACGATTTACGACGTATATTACATGCTGACTCAGTTATAAAAAAGTTTTACTCGAACGAAAACAGCATTTATTAAAGGAACTCACAATATTAGATATGTCTTTTCTTTTAATCTTCAGCTGCAATTGCCCGAGTTCAGTTTTTAAAGACAAACAATTTCTTGTACATTCAATCAATAATGTACTTTTTTATAGCAAGTGCTGGTAGTTTCTCGCTAATGTCTACGAGCAAACTTGTAGTCTATATGTAGTCCATCCACTCTTTCACTTAAACATATTTTATGTCGATATCTTAACATCTGTAAGTATATATTTTTGGCTCAGTCATACTAAATTTGCTTTTCTAAGTTAACCGTTAAATTTAAAGGTTTTCGTGGTGAGTTAACGAGAATTTAACTGCATTGCCTGGTAGATAGACAATAATAGATGGTCAAGCCTGCTGAAAACCCATTAGTGCCCTAACATCCTCTTTAAGGGCCCTCGCCCACGGCAGCTTTTTGTAACGATGCAGTCGCGCTGCTGTAGCGTGTTGACAATTGGCATCACTTCTGTAGTGCGTTGCAAATGCGAAAAACGCGCGTTAATAGCGATGATGTCACGCGTTTCATCGCCGTGGGCGAGGGCCCTAAAAGGCACTGGACCATAATTTAAAAACACACTAACTTCTAAAACAGGCTTATGTTCCCTCCTACTTCTTCCAGAGCCACGACAGGCCTGCCAAAGCACGACGAGATCAGTCCCCTCGGCCTGGTGCGCGACGGGACACCATGCGGGGACAACCTGGTCTGCGTCAACCAGACTTGCACCTCCATCTTCCCATACATCGACCATACAAAGTGTCCCACCGACCACAATAACAACGAATGCTCTGCTAAAGGGGTGAGTTTGAACGCTACATGTTTTATTACGTTTAGTTTTTATTTTTTGTTTTTGTGTTAAGGTGTACGCAAGTGTAAATGTTAATTAATTATTTATCATTTTTTTTTTATTTGTACTATTTGTGTTTATATTTTTTACAGCTCAAAGTTTCAATTGCAGTGTTCAAAAAGCATTTAATTTTACTGTATTTACTAAATCTAAACAGTGGAGAACCGAAATATTGTGGTTGTGGAATTCACAAAACTGAACGTAAACTCATGATATTTCTTTGGTTTATTGGATTTTGTTGCACCTGTTAACAGATAATAACTTCCAAAAGTAATCTTTTTTGTAAAACATATAAAAGTTAACTTTATAATCTCACAAAGGATCCTAAAACTTTACCAAACAAACAACTTTTTCGCGGCTCTCTTAAATTCAGTAAAAATGTTAGCTTCATTACCTGAAATAAGAACAAAATAGTTTTTCCTCTAACTTTTATATCAAATACCAGTTTCAATTCGAGTTTGCAACATTAAAATAGAGAAACACGAGACACGGCAAACGATATACATATTTAATGCCGCCATAAAGGTGGAACGGCAGTGTTTGTATAAAACTAATATTGCTCTAACTCGATGAAATAACTTTACATCGCTGACTTTTTAATAGTTTGAGTGCCGAAGCACGGGCCGTGTTATTCAATTTTTACTTCATAACTAACTCTCGTCGAGCTGCATAGATCACATAATAAATGCGTTTTAGTACTGCACCACATAGGATAGTTTTAAAGCAGATACGTTTTATCTCCTTTTGTAATTTATTCCACATCTAGATCGTACTTAGCCTTTTGACTAGCTGTACTTTTATGGAAATTATAATTATTGTTATACAGTTATCATGTTATTTCATTTTCCATACCACGACGAACTTAACAGCACTGATTTTTTTTTTATTTTCACTTTTGCTTAAAAAAATGGCGTTTTACAGGCTCATTACTGGATCCTCTTGTATACCTAGCACCAATTTTGAAATGAGAATATACTAACAATATTAATAATCTCATCAAAATTGAAAATACATTTAAATCCAGCACAAAGAGCACCTGCCGTATGAGTTTTCTTTCCAAACATTGTAAGTATTTGTTCATTAACGTTCGCAAATTGCGATTAAGCGCCCAATAAGTGCCCGTCTGTTTATTCTTTCGTCCTCATTACATTTGCCGCTCATTATTTATCCTCCCCATACTGGGGGTAACTCTGAAAAACGTTATCCGAAGGTTCGATGTTGCCATCTCTCTCACGCAAAGCGAGATTTCAGCACGAGCGACGGTGACAAATAGACCCGAAAGTTCGTACAACATTTCGAAGTAGCCCTACTGTTCGGAAAATGAGGGATGCTACATTCAAATTCAATCAGTATTATTTACATGAAAATCTAAAGAGATATTATTGAAATCTCAAAACCCAAGATTTACCTTTGTCTTGAAGATGAAAAATCATTCAAGTCATAAGTGCCAGGTCAGATATAAAATTCGTCTAAAATAATAAGGTATGGTAGAGTTTGCCTACAATAATATCTCAAGTTACTTAATTTTAAGGTTTTTCCTAATCGATCATTATGCTCATCCCAACGGAAAGTATGTTTTATCCCGTTTAATGCCATCCGCTGTTGGCTTCGGGTAATTTTATTCGCTGCAAACATCATAAATGAGGGATCCCCTGTTGAATTCATTTATTTGCTCAAACAAAGGTAAGCCTAATTCTGTTAGAGGCGATAAACGCTTGGTTAATATTGCTTCTGGATTTAAAGTACAATTAACAATTTAATATTATTATTTTATGATTATGCATTTTCTAGGTGTCTACTTCCAAACATTTTTCCCATGAAACGCAAGCGACTAGTGTTGGAAATGAAAATAATACTGCATTAAAATTTTTCTACCTATTGCTTTTTACATAAAGTCCCCTTTCCACTCATTCTTTTAATTTTACAATTAAGCAGAAGATAGAATAACATGTTAACTATATCGCTACTATATTCAACTCCTGTTTATTATTACGGCCAGCCACTAAACGTTCCCTAAAACGATATTGCTCGGCAAATATGATCTAAAACGTGGAAGTAGTTGTCTCAACGAGGCGCCGGCGGCTGCTGTTTTAATTAAATTAATTGACCGTCCGCCGGCTACTGGCCGTTAATATCGCTGGCCAGTGCAACCTGCCTAATGAGCCGGCGAATATTCGAAACGATATTAAAGCGATATTGAAACGATTTACCTGGTTGCCGGTTCCGATTATGGCGACCTCGATTGGTCTGGTGATGATGACGTCAAATACCAATTCTGCTATTGATATGATAAATGAGAGAGACTTCAAAAAGATTACGAAACTAAAGATGGTAAAAGGTGTTGCATAGAAAGTTTTTCTATGTATATTTCTAGAGTGTGTTAACGTTGATAAAAGATAAATCTTTTGCAGTTTAAAAAAAAATGTGGTGAAGATCTACAACACCTAAATAAAACTGCACAGGAAAATTCCCATAAAAACCTTTTAACGCACGAAATAAGTAACGATAATATCTTTTATAGGTGATATAACAAATTCCGGAGGGGCGCCAAACAAATTAAGCGAATGGGCGTTGTAATTATGAAATATAAAGGGTCAAAAGGGTCATATTATCGTAGATCAAATTGTCTAATATTTTCATAAGACCCAAATAATATCTTGTTATTTATTGAGTTATTTCCCTGCGACGTTATATACGCCCTAATCTATTTATGGTAGACTATCTATCTTTTCTATGTATGCGAATTAAGTAATCTGTCTATTTTATTTGCAACATGTTTACGCGTAAACCACTGAACCAATGTTAATTAGTATTGATGTAGAGATAGAGCTCAGGAAAATCTAACTCATAACTACGAAACCTGTAGGGCGGAGATAAACGATTATACGCCAATCAATCCTCATGTTAGAGGAAAATTAATTAATGTTTGTAATACATTAAACTTAAAGACTTTCCGAGGCAAACTGCACTCAACATCAAATAAACCGCACCTTCCGCGACGCGAACTTTAAAGATTTTCTTTTGACACAATCATGGTACCCCGACAATATTGGTGTTATTTGAAAGCCCAATAAATATCCTTAAAGAAAAACCTATTTAATTTCTTAATAAAAGATTAACATATACCATAAATGTGACTTGAAAGAAGACCTCACTTTGGGCTCACCTCTGGGATCAATTAGACCAAATGTTATGGTTATAAAACCAATAATGATACCACGTGTCCTCTTTAACAGATGGATAACGATTAATCCCAACTTAACAGTTTTATAGCCATAAAAGTTGGCTCAAGCATAACTACCTATTTTTTGAAGAAGTGACTCTGGATTTTTCTAAAGACAAATTTTTAGGGTAAAAACCTTTCCTTTAATGAAATGAAATTTAGAACTAGGCTTTTAAATGGTGCCAATATTGGTGGGAAGTGGGGATGCATACGTTTCAAAGTGCTTGTCGCGGGAGGTGCGATTTATTTGACGACGAGTGTATATTCAGTACCTAAACTCGAGTCTACTTCAGCTATTTTCACTGGAACTAAAAGCAGCGTCAGCTCACTTATCGGCAAACTTTAACACTATAGTTTTAGACAATTACTGCAATAGTTTCTAGATCGTTGAGGAAATTAGAACTTCCACCTTCAGGGCGCTTATGTAGTAATTACCGAAATTCAACTCACGCGGTGCGGAGAGGATGGGTGGCCATTTAGACTAAATAGCGTTTGGCGCCTGGTTCACGACTTGGTTCATACAAGTTCTAGAATAAAAAGCCAGGATAGCTGTGGATTCGAATCCTTTGAATAGCAAAAATTTTAAAAAAGACGAGCCGTTATTGGTTCAGTTTCAGTTATGTCAACGTGTACAATTCTGTATAGACAGTTGTAACAAACGGAGGTCACAATTCACAACCCTGGTGCCAAATTATATGAGTCACCATAAAGTTTCTTTTACTCACTAAATATTTCTTTTCTGTGTTCATAATAAAATGAAGAAGTAGCAAAGATACTCGTAGTTTTAATGGTGAGCCATCTGAGAATTTAGGGAGCTCCAACAAATCGAGAGAGTGCACAACTCTCTAATTTCTAGACCATAGCAATGTCACATGTAACGCTAATCTCAGAAGCTGAAGCTCTGAGAGCTTGCCCAAATCCTACCCATATTTTCTACTACAATTAATTCCCAAAATGCTGTATCTCCTCCAAGTGCCCTTAACAATAATTGGGTTCCCTCCGCATCCAGCTATCCGAATGTGTTTGGCTGCAAACATTCCGTGCGTCACCTAACGCAGTTTGAGCAGCAGGGGTCTCCACTCCCGGTGCCTGGGAAATCTGATTGTACCGAACCGGCTCGCACCGGCGCAATCCGGTTATGGCCCGCACTTGTGTGCAGTTCTTAACTAGATACCAGATACCAGGTACCCGTTCGTACAACTGTAATTAGACGCAGCTGTCCGGGAAGCAATATGGTGTTTGGGTGTAGGTGATTTGGTGCCAATTGGGACAATGAGATAATTTTGATTAAGCCGATTAAGAAATTTTTCCTGCAATAGTGTTGTGCCAATTAGGCATTATTTGGCAGAATAATATCTCATTAGGTCACAACCAAGGGGTAAGCTTTTTAAGCCACTATAGGGGATTTACATGGCTCAGTGTTTGTATAAGGCCTGATTTGATATTAGGTATTTCTAATTTAGTTCTTCTCCGTAGATGTAGCTAAAACACCGTATCATTAATTAAATAAGACCGCAAATAAGCCGGCATTTCAACGATTCCCGCATTCAAACCAAAACTCATCATATATTCCGCAAAAGATTTAAATTCCGCACATAGATCAAAATTCTCATCAAGGGCGGCAACTACAAAGGGAGGCGCAATCCCGCCGGCAATTAGTCACACGTGCCGTGACGTACGTACGTTCGGTTTAAAATGCAAACCTAAACCCAAGTTTAAGCTGCGAACAGCTTAGGCGAAAATTTTATCCGCATAAATCCGGTGTAATCTGGTTTGGGCCGCGTATGTGTGCATTTTTTGCTGGTTAAGAAAATGCGCGAATTGGAATTTGATTTCGTTATTTAGTAGGTAATATTGTGCTTCCGTAAAAACTAAGTGCGGTGTATTCTGGGGAAGAAATGAGCGTATAATATTCAAAGATGTAGGTATTTTGTTTATGGAATCAAAGCTTCAGATAATGGTGAGCTTACTGTAAAATAAGCAAATCTTGCGCAATGCACAATTGTCTCCAAATGTAACAAATACTATTCAAATGGCATCGTGTAGAGCGTCCCGCCAACTAACTCTCGCAATTACTCGCCCACATGTCCCCGCGCTAACGTGACGCGCATTACATTCAGCTTAAAATTCAAAGCCGAGCTCAAGTTTCGGCTAAGTTACAGCTTAGAAACTCTCGCTTAGACAGCCCCGTAATCCGACGGTGCATATGTTCCGTGCATTCGGCGTAACTCGACAACTTTGGACAACGCAAGCGAGACCCAGTGCTCGAACACAAACTTGTCCCGCTGCAACTCGCAAATGATGGATGGCTGAAAACAAAAGACGCCCGCGAAATTCTAATGAGATTCTAGAATTGAAAATTAGAAATCTAAAATGGCGTCGAAACCCAATAAATCTTACTTTACCTTTGAAGTTACACGTAAAGACCTTATTACTTGCATCTTAATTAATTTTGGAGAAATACTCAGGTAACAATAAAACAATTTAAACATTCGTGGAAATTCTTTGTTTAATAGACATCTTGGGTATTGAAGAGGAAATTGCATGGCTTGTTCCCTTAAAAACTTCTCAAAGGGGAAATGATATTCGCAAATGGAAACCATAATTTGACAAGCAATCAAACTCAACAATGGGGTGCAACATTGAAACTCTTCAAACGGTTAATTTGAAATTAGACGAAAGTTATAATGAAGACACAAAATCACGGTACACACGCAAAATTGAAACAATTACCAAAACAACGTCATTTGGAGCGTAAAAATCGCTGACGTGGCCATTACTGGCTTTAATTTCGGGATCTCATTTCGGAATACGGTGTTTTCGACGGAATATGCAAAATTACAAACAGGCCCAATTATTCATATTCATATTCATATTCATTTTATTCACTTCACAATGTACAAATATTAAAGACAGATGTTAAAAAAATGTTACATTGCTACCTCCCAGAGGTATATGTGATTTGTAAATTACAGACGTCATCCAGATCTATCTCAAAGATTATTATTGTCGCGATAACTAAAAAATTCATCAAGTGAGTAGAAGCAGTTTGAGATCAAATAATCTTGAAGTTTATTACTAAACGGTCTTAATTTATTTTCCAATTTTATGTGTTTCGGTATTTTATTAAAAATTTTTACTGCCATATAAAAAGGACTACAATTGAGCATTTTGATTCTGGAAGGTGGTAAGTATAGCCTATCTTTATGTCTGGTATTAACGTTATGCGTTTCTTTTATTTGTGAGAAAAGATGCTTGTTATTGAATACAAAAATACATATGTCCCTAATATAAATTGAAACTAATGTTAATAATTTAAATTTTACAAAATAAGGTCGGCAGCTTTGTCTATTGTCAATTCGGGCTAGAATTCTAACACATTTTTTTTGTAACATAAATATATCGTTTGCATTTACACTGTTACCCCAGAGAATAACTCCATATTTTAGCCAAGAGTAGGCGTAGGCGTAATAAGTTGAGAGCGCGGTTTTTAAGTTTGTACTTTGGTAGATTTTGTAAAGTGCATAGGTGAATTTTGAAAGTTTGGATTTTATATATTCTATGTGGGATTTCCAATTCAGATGCGTATCTACATTAAGTCCAAGCAATTTATATGATTCTACTGTTTCTATTTGGGTGTTTTTAAAGTGGATATTTGTATCTATGGGTGGTTTGTTGTATGATCGAAATTGTACAAGTTTTGATTTTCCTAAGTTAATTTCCAAATTATGATGTTCCAGCCAATTCGTGATATTTTGGAGTGTATTATGGATAAGAGTTTTTGGATCAGTGTCGCTGTCGCATTTGATTAGTATGGACAGGTCATCGGCAAATAAAATAGGTGTAATTGAATCTCCACGTAAATGCTTCGGAAGCTCATTAATATAAATGAGAAAAAGTGCGCATCCTAATATGCTGCCCTGCGGTATTGAACTAGTTAACTGTTTTTCTTCAGATCTAATTTTTGATATTTCATTTGTAGTATGGTCGTAATGCTCTATTTGTACTAATTGCTTTCTGTTGTGTAAATAAGATTTGAACCAATCATATGCCAATCCGCGGATACCTGAATCCATTAGTTTTTCTAGTAGTTTATCATAGGGAACTCTGTCATAAGCTTTCGTCATGTCCAATAAGATACCGATTGTATGACCTTTGTCGTTAATGTGTTGTAGGGCCCTTTGTATGAACTTATATACCGCAAGAGTTGTTGATCTTTGTTTTCTAAATCCATTTTGGCTATCATCTAGTAATTCGTATCTTTCAAGAAATGAATATAGTCTGTCACACATTGCTCTTTCATAGACTTTTGAGAAGGTGGGTAGTAGGGCAATTGGTCTATAATTACTAGGGTTTTTCTTATTATCTTTTTTGTGCAGCGGTTTTATGAGTGCTATTTTAAGAGGATCTGGGAATATACCGTGACGGAAACTTTGATTCACTAAAAAGGTAAGGGGATAAGCAAATTCTTCAGCGCACTGTTCAATTTAGGCACAAAATTAATTGACCTAAGTTTAGACCCACGTTATTTTGTGTAACAGTAGGCTAGTTTCCTAAAAAAAACTTCACTCACGGGCCTCATCTTTTGAACTTTGGCGTGCTTTATCTCTTTAAGTTTTCATCACTTTGATAAAGTGAAACACACGTGTCGAATATTTTTATAAGTAACCGACGGACTAATTTAAACTCTTGCTTTTTTTACCCAGGAAACATCCCTATTGCAATAGTGCTGTTTCTTCTCAGCACTGGCCCATATAGCTGTCCCGAAGCAGTGGTGTAGGGTTGGGGATCTTTAGGAGCCTACTTGTAATCTATTTAGGGTACAGTTTTATTTGTAACTAGTTGACCCGGCGAACTTTGTTCCGCCTTAATGGCAATAAATAAGCAGACTTTTTTTTTATTTCGAACGGGATAAAAAGTATCCTATGTCCTTCTCCTGGCTCTAAACTACCTCCCTGACAATTTTCAGCTAAATAAGTGGTGTAACTAACACGACTTTCTTTTTTAGATGTATATAGATATTTTATTTCCCTTTCACATACCAACATTAGGTAATCCTAACTATATTACTGTAGCTATGTATGAGAAAAAGGGCCCAAAGCTGAGTAACGGCGAGAGTCCGCGTCGCATATGCCGGCTATGGCCCCAGAACTTTCGCTTTTTATGATACTTTGTCTTACGAAATTTTGCCAACGCACAAGTTGTGTTCTTACAACTATTTATTGGATAAAGACGATTCTGTTTGTGTTTACTTATAAACACGGGAAGTTTCTCGAGTTTTATTCGTGCTTCTATAGCTACATGAAATAGGACTGATTTGATATACTCTTACTTATTTATTTCTTTCAGGTAGGTACATAATATGCACTGTATGAAGTGGTATTCTATAGTACCACTTATTAATATTCATGTATGAAACTTAGTGTGTAGATAGTTGAGGGAAATTGTTACCATTTTATGAAAAAAAAAACTTATAACAAATCACACCGTGTGGTTCTGGCAGAACAGGATAAGACTACAATCTTCCTCTGAATGCCGTAAGAAGACTAAGTAAGAAGACGACTAACGAATAAATACCTGAACATCAAACCTCCTTAATACTTCCAGCGTTGGAAGTACCTAAAGTCTTGCTCCTGCTGACTTGATGATGATTATCAATTAGCACACCAAAATACTTTGTACTAGTAACCAAACAGCTGATAGTACCTAAGTATTATTTGGTTTCAAAATTGCTGAACATTCCAATGCAACCGCAGGCGCTACACTTCTTTCAATATCAAAATCACCGAGCCAGGTGGCCGTCTATTTCAACCTACACAATACTGATATTGATGACAAATATCATGTGTTAACAGTATGCTGTACAAATAAAGCTCACAAATCAATGTAGAGCCTTCAATCGAAAGTAATATTTGTGTTGAACCAATTGTTTTGGCATACAAATCGGCAAATTCAATTAGTTTCGCCCTATTCATACTTTGACAAAGGATTATTAATTTAGTTTACAATGTCCTTGTTATATTTGCCAGCCCACATTTTACATTATAAACATGATTAACACTGTGTTATTAATGTTTGTATTCATCTTAAGTTGGATTAAGTTGATCAATCATTTATATACCGCTCTCTAAACTAAATGTCAGTGTTAAATACTATTATAGGTCCATACATACACTTAATCTCTTTTTATTTCAATAAGTAAGTAACGAAAGATAGAGGCAAAAATGTCGAACTGCGCACACGGCTGTTATCCGTGTGTACAGTCAACATAATATTAGTTATACATATTTATGTTGCACAGCACCTTTTATAACTTCTTATGCTGTCGTAGGATGTAGTATGGCGTTACTTCGTCCATGAAGCAGTGGTAGTGTTAATATTGGGACGTGTAAAAGTGCTTTTTAAATGCTTACATGCATAAATAGTAAATGAGTTTTATGAGTTTTAAGTAATGAATTGAAACAGTTTGTCTCTATTGTTCACCTAAAAATAAAGCTAACCACGTTTAGCTATAACAATAATCGATTATTTCAGAAAGTTAGATGTTGTGTGACACAATATAATTGATGGATGTCATACTTAATCAGATATTTGCATTTTTTGCAGTGTTCAAAATATTTTTTCAAAATCTTTGAATACATTTTTTCTCCAATGACGTCAACATTGATTTAATTACAGGCCGTCATACTTTAGCAATTCAACTTGGCCAAAAACTCCGTAAGTACGTAGCTTAACAAAATTCAAATTCGGGGGAACAATACGGAGTCAGCCTTGTCTCCATTCGTTCAACTTGCGCCGTACTTACGAACTTGTTCGGGCTTAATATGTAAAGTGTCACGGTGTAGATTAAGACCTTCTTTGTACAGTCAGCAACTGAAGACTCCACATTTCTGTGCCAAAATAACCCTTACTAACTGCCACATAAAATGATAGAGCTCTGACTTGATGGCGTTTGTACAAATTGTCGCTGTAAAGTTTCGAGGTCGTTGTATTTTTATTAGGAGTTGGATGTTGGGTTGTGATTGTTCTCTTCATTTTTACATACAAATGAGGCTGGATGAAGAAACTGATGTCGTTAATTTGTTTGGGAAGCTTAGAATTTCACAATGGTCTAGCGCTCGAAATAAATATTGAGTGCATATTGTCTGTAGCATTATCACGATTAATTCACTGAATAAATTTTGGTGCGAAGATATCTTGAATCATAAATTTATAGCAATAAAACAAAAAACATGGGATGTCGTCCACCCACAAGGTGACCGACGACCTGATAAAGGTAGCAGGAAGGCGCTGGATGCAGGCCGCTACCAACCGTGCGATGTGGAAGTCATTGGGGGAGGCCTATGTTCAGCAGTGGACGTCCTGTGGCTGAAATGATGATGATGAAAACAAAAATAGGTGTTGAACATAATTTATTATTATTAGTGTTTTTATTATGTGGATATGTCGTCATTTCTCAAAATACAGTCACATAATTCTCAATAAAGAGAATAATGTTTTTGATGACGCTTTTGAACCTGTAGCTTTGACCTTTGTTCACCAATACAATAACCGCTGTAGGGTCCTTTTAATCCACTACTGAAGGGACATTACATCAATTCCCAAAATACTATGTTTGTTATTCAAGGTGTAGCGTTGCAGTTTTGGCTGTTTTCACAAATTGATATTTCTTCNTTTTAATAACAAAGGTGGTATATCGTCTATGCCACTGCTATGTTTTTTTTTTAGTTTATTAATAATAGTTTTGATTTCTTTTTGGTTCACTGGATTTAAGTACATAGAGTTTGTTGGGATTAATTTTACCGAAGGACTAAATTGAGTTTTATTATTATGATCATTTTTAGTTTTACCAATAGATGCGAAATGGTCGTTAAAGGTATTAGATATTTCAATGGGACACGTTATTAGATTCTTTTTTACGTTTAGTACCATATTTTTATGATTACTTGATTCTGTTTTACCTAATTTATTTTTAATTATTTTCCACATGGTTTTTATTTTATTGTCTGATTTTTCCATTTCTTTAATGTATTGCAATTTTTTTGATAATGTAATGCTACGTTTTAGAGTTTTTGTATATAATTTATAGTAGGAATGAATTGCTGAATTTTTGGTTTTATTAAGGATAATTCTTAGAACTCTTTTATGTTCGCATGACTTTCGTATTCCGTTAGTTAACCAACCTTTTTTAACTTTGTCTTTTATTTTTATAATTTTTAATGGTATGTGTTCATTTAGACCAACCTTTATTTTTTCTAGAAAAGTATTATAATTTTCATTTACACTCATATTTTCATTTAGAACAGTGTCCCAGTTGACATTTTTTACATAATTTTTAAAGGATTCTATTTTCTTTTGATTGAAAAGTCTTTTTTTTGTATATAATATTTGTTTTTTGTTTAAATCTTTAACGGACTTTAACTTTAGGTTAGTTGCTTTATGATCTGATAAACCATAATCAGTGACATAACATTTTTGAACTCGAGGTACATCATTGGTAAAAATTAAATCGATACACGTGGCTGTTTTATTTGTTACTCTGGTAGCCTCTTGTACTAATTGAGTTAAATTATACGAACGCATAAGATTTAAAAGTTTTGTTGAGTGCCTATTTAATTCTTCGACATTTATATTGAAATCTCCTCCTATAATTACTCGTTTATTATCATATTTTAATAGAATTCTGTCTAGTACTTTGGTCAGTTGTTCATAGAAAAGATCTAGATGACGGTCTGCTCTATAAATGCCAACTAAAACAATATTTAATTTTGGTATTTCTATAGCACAAAATTCAACAACATATTCCACAGAAAATCCAACAAGGTCTGTCTTTTCTACATAATCAATAAAATTCCTGAGCATAATACAGACACCTCCACCGACATGCTCTTTCCTACAAAATATGGAAGCTATTTTATAATTTGGTATCACTATAGTATCACAAAAATCCCTATTCTTCCACACTTCTGACAATACTAATATATCAATGTTTTCATATTCTAAAAGTTGTTCTAACAAATCTAATTTATTTCCTACACTCTGGATGTTTTGGAAGGTTATTTTTATGCTATTCACGAAAGGGCTTCTGCAGTGGTACTCCTCTTGGTTTAAGTCTTTCCTCGTCCCTTAGCTGTAAGTCTTCTTCCAGTAGAATTCCAGGAGATCGATCATAAGTCAGGTAACTTTCATCATGGTATTCTTCAATCCAATCCATTAGTTCAGCGATATCATGAGATATAGTTTGTATTCCGTAGTCGTTTATTAGACCAGTGTGTGTATTAAACATGGTATGGTTATATTCAAGGTTCAAGTTGGAGTCTACTAAGTATGCGTATTCATGTGTTGCGTTGTCCAGGTGGAGAAGGTGGTTGAACATTTCTATTCTTCTGTTGTATAGGTCCGAAAAACTGCAGCATTTAAACGTTGGCATACATATGATGATATTTGTGTGTGTTATATTTGTCAATTTCTCTCTAATATAGGTGATTAGTTCAAAGTAGTTTGTTGTTGATTCAAAATCTTCTTTGCCAATAAATATTATGCAATAATCTCTCATGGAAAAGTTAGCAACTTTTTTCTCTATGTCCTGTAGAAGTGGTTTTATTCCACAATTAGTCTTCAGGTAGTGACATACAGCATAGCTTAAGGGCATGTTGTTTTGGACGATGTTTCGAGTCTTATTGAGTTTAGAGGTACTAAGTAGGCAGATTTTGTTTTTATTTGTTTTCTCCTTGGGTTTTGGGTTTTCAGACATAGCAAGATGATTAGTAGTAGGTGGGTTTCTGTCAATATTTGCAGTCAGCGTTGTGGACATGTTAGGGATAGTGTTATTATCTTTTTGGGAAATCTGGGATCTTATTTCCTTTGCTGAATGTGTTTTCTTGCTGTTTTGTTTTGATTTGATTGAAGAATTTTTGCTTGGAGATTTACATATTTGTGCAGGATTATTGATTTTCTGTTCGTTTTCTATCAGTTTTTTTGATAAGGCGCGATTTTCCTTAGTAAGAGTTTCTATTTCGGTTTCTGCGCTTTTCAATTTACATTCCAGATTATCTATTTTCGCAAGCAACTCTTCCACTGTGAATGCTATATTCGATCGTAATTCTGGTAGACTTCGGTGTATGTTTTCGGTCGGACTCGGTGTTGCCGATGGTGTTTCCTCGTCGTTATTTAAGCTTTCGAAGGAGTTGTTGGTCGGGATATTAACCCGATGTTTGTTGCGACAGGTGACATAATCCTGGTCATACATTGAAGTATTGTTCTGTGGTGGAGATAAGGTATTATTTAGAGGTGTAGAAGCTTCCAGCACGGATGGGTGGGAGTCGGTTGAGCTATTTGGCAGTGACACCTGAAGCGTTTTCTTCGCTGTGGCTGAGGGTTTTAGTTTATTAAAGCATGGATCGCATCGATAAGCTTTTTTATTTTCCAGTGTCATTATTCGAAAGCGTTGGAAAGATACATTTATGCAATCGATGTGGTATTTCTTTTCACAGATAGAGCATGTAAGAAATTGTTTGTTCGATATGACCTTTTTGCATTTTTTGCAATTTAGCGCCATCTTGCGGATGTCGTCGGCACTAGTAGGACAGTTAAACATGCAAATAAGCAGAAGCAGTGCCCAATTAGTCGTCTGTGCAGGGAATCGCGACTACGATGTAGTTCATGCAGCTTGGGATAGATGGAGTTAGCAGTTTAAATTCTTTGATTTTAGTATGCAGAAGGAACGCAGAACTCAGAGGTCAATGTCCGTTTTGTTGTTAGAAGAAGGAACGGTTATGCACACAAAAACATATTTGAAAGAAAAATCCAATTGCAGGCATTATTTACACATATTAATTAACACTGTTCAGTTTTTCACCAGTAAACTTAGTGTCGATGTTGATTTTAATGAGTTTATTATGATATAAGGAGTACGTACATAAGTCACATTATTCACTTGAAGAACAGTTTATCTTCGTTTATAGTTCACTTCACTTCGAAATAACACTTTTTTCCAGGTATTAACACTAATGTATTATCAATGACACATTTTTCCACTTAAAATGTACGGATTTACTAATTTTAAAACGAAATTATTACGGAGCTATATGTTTACGTGCCCCGTGCGGGGGGAATTAAACTTTGTTACGGAGTATTACGAAGTCCACAATCCCACGTTAGGAGCCCAGGAGCCCTCCTCGCTTCCAATGCACATTAATTACGCAGGTTCCACGTAAAAAGTAATTAATTGTGGCTCGAAAGAAATGGGTGGAATAAATAAGGCAGAAGGAAATAAGGTGATGAAAAAAGGCTAAGCAAAGATTTTTGCTTTACTTTTTTATAATATTCTGTAAGTAGTCCCTACACGATTTGGGGAAAATAGAGCAGATTTTTAGAGGTAAAACAGGATATTTATGTTGATGAAGATACGTGCTACCCACGTACATTCAACTTTTACTGTAGCAAAATACTAAAAGTTGAGGTTGAAATGCTTTCGTGTCCTGAATTTATACGTTTATGTTTTTACAAAGTTCCTACGAAATGAGCTTTAATGAGCAAATTCCCAAAAAAGTTATATTTTATTCAGTACTACAGGGTGTTAGGTAAATGGGTATATGAGCCGACACTAGCACTTGTTAACATGGTCATATAAATGGTATGGTAAAGTCAGAAATTTGATATATCATTTTAATTTTTTTAATTTTCATACACAATTAATTTTATAAAATCTGATTTGTATGAAATTAAAATAAAGATATCAATTTTCTGACTTCACCATACCATTTATTGGTGTGTCGGCTCATATAAGTACCCATTTACCTAACACCCTGTATAGTGCTAAATCTCTAGTATATTAACATAATATTGCATTTCGAGCTTGTTCTACCGTAGCATTATCTTATTGTTACGTAATATTATTTATATTTTATATGGATTAATCTTTTTACATTGCACTAACTTTTCGCCGCATCCATCAGTTAGGTCCATCCCTAATACTGTGGTTCTATAGAGTTCATTTGAAAAACCGATGATTGATCAGCACTCCAGATACCTTTTAATAATAATAATAAGCCGCAGGGCAGCTTTGTGGCGAGCTGTTGGTGAGTAGCGACACCACGGGGCCAGTTGTTAACCCGAGTGCTCCCGAGAGTCGGTCAAGACCCTCGTCTTCGGCTTGCCGAAGTGGAATCCGAGAGGGTNACCTATAATAACGTAGCTTCAAATACCTCGTGACACCCAAAAGTGGCCAAAAAGTTAACAACACAGCCCTATTCTAATATAACAAAGACGTTGCGAACTTTCTGGCAACTTTGGGTGTCACGAATTATTTACTTGGCACTGTGTGAAATTGTCCAAAGATATATTATTATTTTTTAACGCCGACTGTACCTTGAAATATTTTTATTACTAGCTTTCCGCCCGCGTGGAATTTTGTCTGTCACATAAAAACTTTATCGCGCGCGTCCCTGCTTCAAAAACCCGGATAAAAACTATCCTTTATCCTTTCCTGGGACTCAAACTATCTCTATGCCACATTTCATCAAAATCGGTTCAGTGGTTTAGGTTACTTTCGCATCTATAATATTAGTATAGATAGGATAGACCGCGCTCGGTGCGTTTCTATAAAGATGACCTACTCATTTGTATTTACTCTGGTATAGATTACACTCGCTATGTGTCAAGCCCCAGCCTATAAGTGCTTTTACTAATAGTTGCATTACTGGCCGCTAAAATGCTAGAAGTTAAAAATAATATAAAATTAACATAAAAATAACACAACATCTGCTCTTAAACTAACACAAAAAGGCGTTTTTGTAGTGGAGATAAATTATCACTTTTTTACGACACAAAATTTAAGTCACAATATTTTTTGTAACACATGTCTGTCAAACTGAATATAACTTGTTTTGTATAAACTTCTTATATAACGTATAACCTCAGTATATTTTCAAATTCAATATAATTCTAAGATGACTGACTGACATAGTGATCTATCAACGCACAGCCCAAACCACTAGACGGATCGGGCTGATATTTGGCAGGTAGATGTTATGACGTAGGCATCTGCTATGAAAGGATTTCACGAAACTCCACCCTTATGGGGGTAAAACGGGATCCACGCGTACGAAGTCGCGGGCAGCCGCTTAGTCTTTCATATAAGCCCTTTTTTAAGGCATTTATACACGTCCCAAATATGTATAGCTTGCCCTACCACCACTTCGGGACAACATATGGGCTGGTGCCGGTAAGAAGTGGCGGAAGAAACTCGACAACAACTTAAAACAAAGCTTAATATTCAATTTGACATTCATAAAGTAGTTCTATCTCTTTTTATTCACTAATAAAAGAAAGTCAGAGTTTAATAAAAATAATCGAGCCCAATATTATAAATACATTTTAGTACACGACAGAATTCAGAGAGATGTAGTCTGGTCGCTGAGCACGTAAAATTTTGTCCATTGACCCAAGCTACCCATCCTTATCGCTCGCGCGTAATTATATTGCTGTCGCGACTGTGCGACGGGCGCCCGCAGTGAGTGTGCGAGAGACCGAGACCGGGTTTTAGTAAATTACAAAACAATTATATTTTTAGTAAGTAAAGTCAGCGTCAAATAGTACGAGACACCCAAAGTGTTTACAACACAACCTTATTCCAATTGTAACAAAGACGTGTTGCGAACTTTTTGGCTACTTTGGGTGTCACGAACTATTTGATTCTGACTGTATATCATCCACAGTATAACATATTCAAATGGTGAAATATAAATTTTGTATATTATAAGGTACAATTTTCAGCAGGTCAACCTAAAATAAAATGACGAGTTTCCCCAATGAATTTTACACTTTATGGCTTACAAAATAAGCTTCAAAATTGAGGCAATTCGTCTATTTGTGTTGGTTGCTAGCTGTCAAACATTTTTCTTTAAAAAATCAAATTGAGATCAAAATTCAATGAAAAAAATAGAGAGTTAGGAATTTCCAATGCGAGATCAATAATTAAAATAATTTTCACAATTACATCTTTTTTAAATAATCTAGGATCATAGCACCCTTTTGATTTTTTTATATTAATATTTAAAACTTTTTAAATCCTTAAAATTACATTTATTTCTATAATTTCAAAAATACTGGCCCCAAATTACTGTTTGTCATCAAGTCTTATCTATATAATTATATTTCATCCACGTGTATAATATAACTAAATTAACTAATATTAAACTTATACATAAACATCTGAAAACAAAAACAAAATGTATATCTACGAACACTTTTTAAATGTACAAAAATATGATTTCACAATAATATAGGAATATAGTATTTTGTTTAAATTCTAGTATTGCCACAATCGCCCTGTATAAGTATCAACTTTTTATATTATTTATAATGTATATAAAATTGTGGAACATCATTTTTGAGCATAGACAATGTAAACTATGTATAATAGGACTACAAAAACATAGACCTCTATCTAACCTACGTATAATAAGTACGTAAAAATCAACTGCCTTTCTGCAGTTGGGTAAATGTGTAAATTATACACTAAAATTGCAAACTGTATACAACCTAATCAATTACTGGTAGTATATAAAATATAATGTATACAAAATAATGCCATCCCATGACAATATACAAAATAAATTATAATAACCTCAAACGATTTTGAGCTCCATATTGTGTGTAAGGTTTAAAGTTATTTGAGGGAATTTCAAATATACAAAAAATATGTGTTGGTCTGACTCACTGTATAATTTCCATAACTTATACTTTCAAAAAACATGAAAATATATTAAACTAGATGAAAACCCGGCTTCGCTCGGGTGAAATTTGACTCATAATACACAATTCTAGGTGCAAAAAATGTAGATAGATGTTTCTGTAGTCATCGGTTCTCAAAGAATATTAAATATAGATTTATATAGCTTCGTTAGTTGTGTTTAATAAATATGGTAAATAAAAACTGCAAAAGTTTTTACACAAATTATTTTTATTTTAAATCAACATTCAAAATAAACTAAGACAAATTAACAAAACAATCAAATTCAATCTTTAATATAGGTTATGTAAATAACTCTTATTAATAGTCAGAATGAAGTGCTTGACATTGAACACATTCATAAATCATAGAACCAACTGAATGTACTGGTACTTGAATGGTGTTATTTGAAAGTGCTAAATATAAATAGTTAGTCCTGGGGGGCTGATATTCTGTACTAAACCTGCTTGAATATTTACGTTTTTTCGGGGGTCTGCCCGCCATTTGATATATTTTCTTTCTCTTCTTCTTCTAAAGAAATAAAATCACTGCTGACTGACAGCAGCTGTTTTTCCTTGTTGTCCGAAGAAGCATCATCACTGCTGACTGACAGTAGCTGTTTTTTCTTGTTGTCCGAAGAAGCATCATCAATCATCAATGAATCCTCGATTAGCGTCAACTCTTCGTTATCAACCTTAAAATAGAAATATATTTATGAATAGAAAATTTAAAGCTTTCATTTCAATTTTTAATGCTATATTGTATTACTCTTATTAAACAAATTTAATAAGATGTGATGAAAAAATACACCACATACAGGAGTTGAACCTACATCCTCGACTTCTCCGTTGTCGCGCTCTTACCATCTGAGCTAACTGAGTTTAATAACAGAAATATATTTTATTTTTAGACAAATATTCAAATATTAATAAGTATTGTGAATGTATGTAGGTGTAGGTATACCCTCCCACCTCTATATTTATTTTACTTTACTCAGTGACCTACACTATTAACTTACCTGAAAGTCATCAAATAAATCTTGTGATGCAGCAGAAGCAGCTTTTTGCTTTTTAGGAAAAAGGTTTGATAGTGCCCGAGCCTTGTTTATTCTTAACTGCCTAATTGTTTCTAAGCCACAACACTCGCAATAATTGAAATTATCTGCAAAAATATATTACAAAATTATTTATAATAAGAACCAGCCGAGCTCAAGTGGAACTTGCGCATGAAGGAGTCTATTCGGTTATCAGAAAAAACGGTGCAAAAATCGTGTCTGTTTCTGTATTTATGTTGATAACAACTCAACACAGGCTATGCATGTGGTCATTTATTATTATTTTTCGGGTTAAATAAAAAAAAAATAAGCCGCTTACCGAGCATAATGTTGTCGCATTCCACACATCGACTGCACATTTGCATTTGTTTGCAGTTTCTTACAAATATTTTACCATTACAAAAATTGCATGTCACTGGAATTTATCACTGTGCGAAACTAAATGACATTGACATTTGAACTTCAACTTTTATGGTTATGGCTAATATTCTTTTTCTGTGGTTGAATCGGCCAATATAAGGTTAAAAGAAAAAACACATAACAAAGAGTGTATCATAAAAATCGCGAAACGCACTGATCTCCATTTATTTATGGATCGATGACAACCCAGCAAAGAGGTAGTAAGGTTTTGGCGCTGATCGCATAGTGAGTGGATAGTGAACTACTAAAGATGGCGACAGCGGTTTGTTTGAAATTGTTTGTCAGTGCCATCGGAATTTAACGAAATTCTCCATTATCCGAATTTTGCGGATATATGTTGTCGACTCAAAATCGATATTTTTTTATGCTTTGTTATTCATATAAGGTTTCGATCCAGTCTACCGTACCCCTTGACGAAATTATTAATATAGATTTTATTTTTATATGCTTACTTAAACTCTAAAATTTAGAATTATTATTTAATAACTATGTATTTGAAAGAGTGCTCTGAAGAAAAACAGTAAGGTGACTTTAATATTATATTACTACGGTTTAAATTGCAATGTTGATGGCATTTTATAAACCGGTTACTTAAAATAACTTCACTCCTGTCAACAAGCGAGTAGTTTTTTAATTAAAAATCATGTCTGTTCCTTATTTTTCCATCAAATTGACGTTCAGGAGATGTAAAACTATTATACTTAACTAACTTATAATAATACTTAAAATCTATAAAAATAAATGTGTAAATGTACTGGCCGTAAGTTAATGAAATAATGCCGCTATGGTTTAATTATTGTCACTAAACTAATTCTGTCGATTTTCACAGTAAAGATATTATTATAATATTGATTTGAGCGAAAAGTCTTCATCTTGTATGAAATTGTCATACATTTCAATGCATTTACATAACTTTTATTCTTAAATTATGTAATACTGTCACATATTACAATTTATATACTGTCACGTATAACGTCTAGATCTTTCTTCTAAAAAAATTGAGCGTATATAACACCTAGTATAAAATTTTAGCTTCATTTATAAATGTATTATTTAGTCCAGTCATTATAGTAAGTTCACCTCGGAATTCGAGATACCCAGCTGTAAGTCTGTAAATACGTGTATATTGACACCCTAAAAGTTGTCTCAAAACCTACATATGGTGGGTGTAAGCAACTATTAAATTTCAAGGTCAATGGTCACAAAAATCGGTATATTGGGCGTTTTTTAGAAATATCTCATTTCCTATGGGTTTTTTTGCTATTTGTATTTATTATCAATATTGTAGAATACTAAATTCTCTACAAATTTTGCTTCAAAAATTTTTTTATACGGTTAACCGTTTTCGAGATAGAGGGCGGAGAGCGCGCGGTCACTGCATCACTTCAGGTCAACTTAAGCGCTAATTCCCGTGGGAATTTCGGGAATTCCTTGTTGTAAATAAGCTTTAAGTTTACTAAGGTACCTACATGCCAAATTTCAAGCGTCTAACTTCCGTTAAGCGTTTAGATTTTTCATACAAAAGGATTTTCCCGCTAATTCTTGTTCCCGTGGGAATTCCTAAGTATACTATAACCTGCCTAGGTATATGAAGAATAATTGTACCAAGTTTCGTTAAAATCCGTCGAGTAGTTTTTGTTTCTATAAGGAACATACAGACGGACAGACAGACAGACAAAAATTTTACTGATTGCATTTTTGGCATCAGTATCGATCACTAATCACCCCCTGATAGTTATTTTGAAAATATATTTCATGTACAGAATTGACCTCTACAGATTTATTATAAGTACTAGCGGCCGCCCTCTATCTCGAAAACGGTTCACCGTATAAAATTTTTTATTGGACAAAATTTGTAGAGAATTTATTTATTAAAGGTGTAGGCTTTTCTCATAGGGTCTCCTCATGGGTCCTTGCTTTTTCCTTAGTATCTTGGGTGCAGGCGTTTTGTTAAGGTCCCAGTTATTAGTGCCTCCTCATATGCAGCCCCAGATGGTCAGACCTAGCAAAAGATCGTCTGCATAGAGCACACGTGAATGGCCGGTGGCCGCTGTGCTTGCAAGTGGCCTGAGGGCCTGATGCTCAAAAGTACTAACATCAGGAGTAGAGCTTGTTACGTAACAGTGCTCTTTTTTCATAATAGATTTAGTGTATTTAAAGTCCCCTAATATGCAGTTTCAGGTGGTTTGATCTAGCAATACATCACCAATAAAGGAGGAAAAGTGAAAGAGTCAGTGTTTTTAGGTCACTTGGGGACTGTTTAACACCTTCGCTGCCAGCCTAAAAATGGCACTGTTCCGTTCGGGCCATGGGGGACAATGATGGGCGACACTTTAACTTTCCGTTCGGGCCGCGTCGGACAATGATGACCGCGAGTCAGACCTATGTTTAAACTTCTGTATTGAGCCGATGGACAGCATTTCTTCAATAATTCTCATATAAGCTGACCCGCGCGGCTCCCAAGATTAGTGTACGTCACTTGGTTCTCAGGTAAAGCTCGGACTTAGAAAAAAAAATGTGGATAACGGTAGCGCAATGAAACATGGTAATTATACAATGCATTTTTGCAAATTTATCAACTTTTTAGCAAGATAATAACGGTTTATTAATTAAAACATATCGTTTACTTATTTTATATAATTTATAATATGCAGGACAATAAAAAAAATCACTTTCATTGTTGAACAACCACTTTGTATGAAGGGTTGGTACAGGTACTAAGTTCTTTGTACAGCTACAAAACTTATGCCATTTAAAACCTTATTAGTGGCATAAATTATTGTACTTATTAGATGCTTACACCTACCAGGATTGTCGAGAAAAATAGATTTGTTTAATGTATGAAAAAAACATTTTTTCTCTTATCGATACTCTATTCTAGAACTTTTTTTATTAATCATGTAGGTCAAATTATTGGCATGTTAAATCAGCTATGTCATTATAATTATTTTTAATTTTAAGTATATTTTTAAATATTATTTGTAGATATACTGACAATTCAATATTGTTTTGAAAAAAGAACCGATCGAAAGTGACACTACAGTGATGGATGAAAAATTCAAAATACAGTCAAACAATTTCTAAAACGTCAAGTCGCAAAAATTGGATTAATAACCCAGTTGTTAGTAGCACCTTCCTGTAAATTTCATAATTATATGGCTGTCCAACGAGGCAAAAATGGGAACTAATAGTTCAGTATTGATAGTAGCGCCTTCCTGACAATGCCATAGCTGGGACGACTCAGTTTTGGACAACTTTTATACGAATTATTGATAAATTCAAATTTTTAAATAAAATTTAAATCTTTTTTAATTAAAACAATTTGAAAAAAATCACTTTTAGCATTCCTTTTACGGTATCATCGATTTATTTATTATTATTTTTAATCACTATTTAAGACTTATCCTGCTAGTTTCGTTTCTCATTTTATACCTTATAATATTCCTATTTATGCGTAATATAATATATCAAAAACCTACCAATGTACAACTCTTTATTTTTTTGGTTGTTCTCCTTTTTTTTTTTGGATGCGAGCGGGGATGGTCGACAACATGACCGCGCGGCCCTACGGAACGGATTTTCGAATTTTCGCTCGCTGGGGCCATGGGGGTCAATGATGTCCGACGCTTAATAATTCGATGTAAAGACTCAAAAACAACTATATGTTAATAAAATCCTTTATTTATGTTTATAATGTAACGATTTAACAAAAAAAAACAATCGACGAAAATTGAAAAAAATTGAAATTTTTACTTGGCCTGGTAGGAAAGTGCAGTGTCGGACAACATTGACCGCGTTGGCGTTCAATGTGTTAAATTAGTAGACCCTTTATGATGCTCAGTGGACATTCTAAGTTACTTATTGGACATTTTAGTTACTCATTAAACATTTTAAGTTACTCATTGGACATTTTATGTTACTCAGTGGACTTTATCTTTACATCTGACCTGTCAATCTTACATCTAGCCTGTTAAATTGCATCTGACACGCTATATTACATCTAACCTGCTCTCTGATCGCCTTATAGATCATGTGTTGAGTCTTGGGTGTAGTCTTCTCTCTTAGGGTCTCTTTATGGGTCTTGGGCTTCTTGCTTAGTGTCATGGGTGTAGGGCTCTACTTGAAGTGTGTCCCTAGCATGTTCTTCACCTAGTACTTGCGTCTTTATGTTACCGCATCTCACCTATTATACTACATCTAACCTGCTCTTAAACTCGTTTCTCCTTGGGTGTTTGCTTCTCGCTTAGTATCTTGGGTTTAAGGGTCTTCTTCAGGGTTGTTCTTTTGTTCCATTTGCTAGTGCCTCCTCATATGCAGTCCTAGATGGTCAGACCTAGCAAAGGATCGTCTGCACAGCGCACAAGTGAATGGTCTGTGGCCGGTGTGCTTCCGAGTGTGGCGGGTCAGCTCGTCGGAGCGGGCGAAGCGCCACGAGCAACCTGCCCAGCCGCAGGAGTATGGCTTCTCGCCTGGATGAGAAAAATCCAAATTATTTATTAGTATAAGGTATAGTAAACCCGCTTATTGGACGACAGCGCGACCTATCGGCCTGTACAAGACTACAATTTAATTATTTTTTGTCTATGGAAATTTTAGTAGGTAGTCTCTGGCCACCCGGCACGATTATGCAAGCTAATTGCATCAATACGAATCCTGTTGTTCCGGTGGAGTATTAACCAACCTCTTTCTGTGGATTTCGTAAGACCGTTCGATCGTTCGTTTCAGCCGAAAGACGTCTACTGCTGGACAAAGCCCCCCCCCCCCCAGGCCAATAAGGCAAATTAGAAATGAAGAGATCCGTAGGAGAAGCAGAGTGACTGACATAGCCCGCAGAGTCGCTAAAATCAAGTGGCAGTGGGCGGGGCACATAGCTCTTAGAGCTGATGGCCGCTGGAACAGGAAAGTTCTTGAGTGGCGACCACGAGCCGGAAGACGTAGCGTGGGCAGGCCTCCCACTAGGTGGACCGACGATCTGGTGAAGGTCGCGGGAGGTGCCAGGATGCGGGCGGCGCAGGTCTTTGTGGTAAGACTATTAAGGAACAAGTATTATGCGAACATCAGACCTCGCCAACCCGACTGACCAGCATAGGGAGTGTAGGCTAAATGCTCTATTTGCCTCTAATTACCTGAAGATGACGATAAATACGGATATTAATATGAATTTTTTGTGATTTGCTAAGTCAATCAATAGTGAAAATAAAAGTGCAAGCTTACCAGTATGTGTCCGTTTATGTGCTTTCAAATGGGAGCTCTTCGTGTACACCTTATGACACCCCACCACATCACACTTGTGCAGTCTCCTCCTATTCTGCCCATCATCATTCCCAGCTGCCTCTGTATCTTTAACTGTCTTCGTAAATGCTTTCCGTTGCGTCAGCTGATTCAACGAACCCGTCAACGCGTTCTGCAGCGCTGTGTTGAGAAGAAAGTTCTTGATTTCAACGTCAGATGTCGGTTTTGGCGGGAGCGCGAACGGTAATGGCGGGAAAAATGGCGGCTTTGACAGCTGTGACGTTTGGTGCATTTGCGGGGCTTGCTCTGAGATCTGGGCTGGTGGTGGTTTTAGGCTGAAATTATTTTTTTAGTAGAAATGAGTTTGATAATAAAATAAAAACATTGCCACGAAACAGAAATATAAAAGAAAAGGCAAAAAATGCCAAAAAGAGACGGCACAATGTAGGCAGTCTTATTGTACTAGAAAGCGGTCACTTCCAGACAACCTAGGGAGGGGACAGTTTTTCTTCTTTGCTTGGCCCTTTCCCATTTTATTTGGGGTCGGCCCCATATCATGCGTCTCTAGGCGGCTCAGGCTAGGAGGTGACAGTTGTTTAAGATAATATGTAATTTAAGTAAAGTTCGGTCGCCGAAAACATAGAATTTCGTCCAATGAGCCGAAGATACCCTTTTAGTTCTTATTTATTTATACGGTATATATTAATATACTTACATATTAGTATGTTGTTTCGGTTTTCTTGCGCTTCTGAGATCAGGTCCTACTTTTATTTTAGGTACTTGGCGGTTTGCTCTGAAATCACATAAGTATTTCTTAGTTAGAAAAAGTTATTTTCTCTTGTATATGGATTGAATGGAGCAGATAATACTTCAATAAACAAAATAATAAGTCTTGTAGGTCTAGGATGCGCATCACGATAAACTTTTATCGAGGCATTTTCGATTTTACAGATAAGCCCATACACTTGTCGTCTAAAATCGTCGATAACATTTTATCACGGCGCGCATCCTTGCCCGGCTGGTTGTCAATCATAACGAAATGTACTAGTCAGAAGATATAAATGAAACATAGTTCCCTTTGTAATCAGTATAATTATGTATAACTTACTCGAATAACAGCGTAGATCTGTGGTCGACATCTTTGCTCAGCTTGGATGAAGTGGGAATGGCAGAACCTGCAATAGAAAAAAATATATAATTAATTTTCAACATCTTAAAACCTCCAGTCTCAAGTACTCTCTCAAGACTCAAGTAGAATAGGTCTATTCCCATTCTTCCTGTGGATATCTGAGCTCTTTAAGAGACGACTAAGGGACACATGCGAACATCAGGCCTCCCCAACCCGTCTGGCCAGCGTGGGGAGTGTAGGACAAATTCTACATTTGCCTCTGGTAAATTGGAGAAGGTGGTCAGTGGAGACTAAATACATAAAGATGACAAACATGATTATGATGATGCAATCACAAATACATAATAATATGTTTGTGTTTAGCTGTCGAACGCCAACGCTGGGTAGACGCCATCACAAAAGCCACTGAGTCCACCATGGTCCAGTCAGAAATGGAAGCACATCGCCAGGAGAGCTACCCTCGGAGACGACATCACCCCACCATGTACCTCGTCAGCGCAACCATAACACAACTATTCTGACAAGAGTACCCTACTAAGAAGTTTATTATATTAAGCTTTATGTGCTTCCTTCCATACAACCTCCAAAATAAACGTCTCATTTTATGTTTACTTATGATTATTATGATAATATCAAAAATTGCAGGACGCAAATATTCACGCACAATATATCCCTTTGCATTATATTCGTCGCTATATTTAATTGAATCGTATAAAATGTGAGGGCTGACAACGATCTAAGCCTATATACGCCGTTTAAGTGTTCTTGTATCACGCAATATTCGCACACAATATATCCCTTTGCGCCATATTCATCGCTATACGTTACACGTATAATAGTGGTATATAAAATAGGATGGCCTATATACGCCGGTTCAGTGTTCTTGCACCACGCAATATTCGCACTATATCTCCCTTTGCACCGTATTCGTCGCTATATTTAATTTGGTATATAAAATAGGATGGCTGACAAACAAGCGACAACGATCTGGCCTATATACGCCGCGTCGGTGTTTAGGACCGTGGGAACGAGAGACGTGTTAGAGTGGCCACAGTAAAAGGGATCAGTATATCTTCACTATTTGTGCCCGCGACTAACGAATAGTTTGAATACATTTCCCGTTTTTGCAACATTTTTCTTTACTTCTCCGCCCCTACTGGCTGAAGGGTGATGCGTTGCGTAGCCCAGTTACGAGGAAGGAAAATTCAAATGATTCCCACGAGTACGAAATCGTTGGCACGGGACTATTTCTACCTCTTCTTCCCATCGCATCAACTCCTGTGTAGCCAGGATCTACAGCTTGACCGCCAATAAAAACCCAACCAGTGCAGTTCAAGTTTTTTCCGGGGGAAAGTTAAACTGTCAAAAAAGTTGCCAACGGATATAAACTTCTTAAAATAGTTATTTTTGCAAATATTTATTACATAGAAACACTCAGACCAATACAAAAAGATACCTATAATACTTAGTTTATAATTATGTACATAATTAATAATAAATAATAATAAATAATAATAAATATCTTCTGACATTTTACACTGCGCCTCTAGCCCCAAACTAAGCAAAGCTTGTACTTTACAATAAAAGCTTGTAAATTACAATAATTATTATACTAGTAGAACATCACCAAGGTATTGCTTAATTAAACAGAAACGACCGAGCCATCCAACCACACATATTTTATTTCCATCCGAGTTCACAGGTTCGATCGATATAAATCTCACACAAACGAGCCTCCAGCCAAAATCATAAATACATTAGACCGAAAGCCTATTAATCTAGATTCGAGACTTTCTGAGTCCACGACAGAATTGGAGCAGGAAAATGTATGAATAATTGATGGATTCTCGTTTTAGGACTTTGCAGGGCTGTACTGAGAGTCTATTTTATTACATCTCCCTCCGTTATAAATTTCAAATTATAAAATCAAAATCAAAAATATTTATTCAGTTTAGACCACAAGTCTCAAGTAGAACAGGTCTATGTCTTATGAACGTCAAAATGTAGTAAAAACTAAAAAAGAAAAGGTAGCCCTTATGGGGCACTTTACATGTCTCCTTTCTCTATTTCTTTATTCTTTCTCTATTGAACAGTGTAAGAACTAAGAATAGGCTTAGTTCTAAAGGCAATCAATAGATGGCGTTATATTTTTAAAATATCGCAGTATTATGTGATTTTTGGGGTTGGTTATAATTCGTTCGTTCGTTTTAGCCAAATAACGTCCACTGCTGGACAAAGGTCTCCACCAAGGATTTCCAGAAAGACCGGTCCTGCGAAGCACACATCCAGCCGCCTCCCGCGACCTTCACAAGATCATCGGTCCACCTAGTTGGGGGCCTACCCACAGTACGTCTTCCGTTATAATTCATAAACAAATAACCGTGTTGTTTCGGCAGAGTAGAATGGGATCAGTCTTCTCAAGGATAGGAATAGGAAATATGCGAACATCCAACCCGTCTGGCCAGCGTGGGGAGTGTAGGCCAAATCCTCCATTTGCCTCTGGTTAATTAGAGGGTCGTGCTCCTGCAGTGGAGACTAAATGACCTGAAGATGAAACTGGGCACAGCTTTATTTACCTTTAATTTGTGTTTATTTGGCTGTTTCCCAAATGCCTCCCTGTCGGAACTAGATCTCGATTCTCGATAACAACCGGCCCATTATTAAAGGCTTTGCCAAACAGCCCAATGTTACCCATTTAGGATTTTATTTTGACCAAAAATATGCTTAAGAATGTCTTTTTCAAAATTGCTATTTACAGAAAATTGGTATTTATATTTTGTAATAGGTGTGATTTTGCATCTAAAATGTAGTCTGATTTATTGGCAACTGTACCATGGCCACAATAAAAACTTCTCTTAAAATGGCGCTACATTTATCCCCTAAGCCCCTAAAGTCATTAAATTCTTTTAAGGTCTTGCGATTGTAGGAAAAACCGACACGCGGCAGTGCGTCTAGCCAAGTTTGTAAACAAAAGTGTCATTAGTATATTTATTTTAGACCTTGACACAAGCAGGTAAGGTTTAATATTTGACGGCGCTAAGGCGTTAAGTTACACAATTTCGATCTATTTAAATGTCAAGTGATGAAGAGAACAAACTTGAGATGTGTAGTTTTTACAACTTAGGGCTGATTTTTGTTGGATAAGTTTTAACTGAAGAATAAGTTTGGTACATTGACAGTTACCTTGTTATGCAAAAAAAAAGGAAAAAAAAAGTTTCAGTATGGGAAATATGTCAAAATGACAAGTTTATTCTTCAGTATAGAGTTATCCGACGATTGAAAAATCGGACCTTAGCTAAATCTAGATCGATAGCTTGACAATAGTCAATAGGTTTAGCTAGCAGGTATTTGCTAATATTATTTTGATACCTTATATCCTAGCGAAATTTACAGAAAGCCAAAGCCGGTGTATGTAAGTACCTAATATCGAGATGCGAGAGCATAAAAATCTGAAACACATCTGAAGTCTTGCTGACTTTTAACGTCTACAAAAACACCCTCTCGTGCCGATCCATACCTCAGGCACTTAGTAAAGCGTTAGACCTAAAATAGATAATTTAGGAGTCAACAAACGAAAATAACTATTTTTCACCGATTTAATCTGCGAGCCCGGCTCCATACACTCCCATGCATCTTACACTACCTACAAAAGCCCTAACCGTAAACAACTGAAGTACACAATCCGAGACTTCCTATAGTGTAGTGTGACCCGAATTCCCGGGCACTGTCCACTTTCCCCGGGCCAAATCTATTAGATCCAGATCTTAATTGTCGCTGTCCACATTGTATACGGCCTGTGTTGAGCGTGAGGCCATAGAAAATACGGGACGGGTTTAATCCTTTTTTCTTTTTTCAACCAAAGCATCAGAAATTGCAGTGGTCAGTCAGGTGGACCGACGACCTGATAAAGGTAAGCAGGAAGGCGCTGAATGCAGGCCGCTAACAACCGTGCGATGTGGAAGTCATTGGGGGAGGCCCATGTTCAGCAGTGGACGTCTTGATGATGATGATGATGATGATGATGATGATGATGAAAGCATGTCTATTGCTGAACAATGGCTTCCCCAAGGATTTCCCAAGGTAGGTACTGTGCTGCCTGCTATTAAGCAACCTTCACCCATATCAGAACATTTGCGCGAAAAACACTTGCTCGTGAATACTATAATAGCGCGAATGGATGATTGCGCAAAAAATAAAAGATATATGACGACATTATCTCGAAAGACATTATGTAACAAGAACCACCTTAACCAGATCGTCAGTCCACCGAGTGTGCCTAACGGAACTGCTTCCAGTCCGTGGTAGCATTTCAAGAACTTTCTCAAGGTCAAGCTGAAGATACTGGCCCACAGAAGTTGCAGCAGTGGGAACATGAGGTGGGAATATTCCCTGCCTATAAAAACCTGAATTTGGAACACGCTGTTCTCGTGGCCCGATGCAACGGTCCACCACTACACCGCTGGCAGCCGTTTAACAGCCGTGATTGGTTCTGCCGATTGGACTTCGTGTGGTACAAAGTCATGATGGGTGAAAAGATTGAATTGACCATAGACCAGACAATGTTCCTCCACTTTAGTGAAGGGTTTTTCCATAATTTTCACGCTTGGTAGTTTAAAAAGAGTAATGTTCATCAAAGAGCGCTGCTGCCCGTTCTCTGTTTAATGCGTTGTAAATTCTGAATACAGGCTCCCTTAATACTCGCTTAACTGCACTTAGCTAATCCACACTTCTTAGGGGCCTTTTCTCTGGATCTTGCAAAACTGAATTTGTGTGAACACGACACAATCTCGTTGTTTGCAGGTACGGTTTTTTGCAGTACAGGTCATCATCATCATCATCATTTCAGCCATAGGACTACCACAGCTGAAAATAGGCCTCCCCCAATGACTTCCACATCGCACGGTTGGTAGCGGCCTGCATCCAGCGCCTTCCTGCTACCTTTATCAGATCGTCGGTCCACCTTGTGGGTGGACGTCCCACGCTGCGTTTTTCAGCTGAAGTGGCAGTGGGCAGGGCACATAGTACGAAGAACTGACGGCCGATGGGGCAACAAGGTTCTGGAATGGAGGCCGCGTACCGGAAAACGCAGTGCAGGTGTTTGCAAAAAATGTATGCAGTAAACTGCTAGTGGGAACACACTTGAATTAAACAATACTTGTAATTAACTGGATCCTGTTTTTACTGGTCCAGTTTAACCCACTTGTTGTGACAAAACCGATTTCCAAATTCGAATGGATCGGTTTTTGTGGACACTGCAAACAGGATTTCGTGTGAATGTTTAGTATTAAAACACGTTACTACTAACCCTGCAAAAAACAGTACCTGCAAAAAACGCCTTACGCTTATAGCTTAGACCAAACCAACAAATTGATTCTCACACTTTACTCTCTACAATTACGCGTGAATTTATACATTCGGTAGTCATTGTTACGCCACACCACTTGCGAAACTTGGGGCTGTTGTCCAGTGAAAGATATGCTATGGAAGTTTTATTTTGGCTCATCATCATCAGCATTTCAACCAAAGAACGTCATCTACTGAACAAAGGCCTCCCCAAGGATTTTTACAATTACCGGTCCTGCGCTGCCCGCATCCAGGTACTTCCCGCGACCTTCACCAGATCGGTCGGTCGATGATATAGGTACTAGTAGGTATAACTGAAAAGTTCTCGAGTGGCAACCATAGACCAGAAAATACGGTGTGGAAAGGACTCCCACTTGGTGCATCGACGATCTGGTGGAGGGCAGAGCGCAGGACCTGTAGTTGTGGAAGTCCATGTGTGAGGCCTTTGTCCAACAGTAGATGATAAATAGGATGAAATGATGATGATGATGACGTATCTTAGTCCTATCTAGGATGTTACGTTATGCTACTAGTATCTTCCCAATACCGTTCAGTAAGCAATATAGCGCAATATCGCTTACTAAATCCTAGCTCACACTGCCCACCGTTGCTTACTTTAGATATGTATTGCAGATGTTATAGCTGTAGTGTTTTATCTACACTAATATTAATATTACAAAGAGGAAAACTTTGTTTGATTGGTTGTAATGAATAGGCTCAAAAACTACTGGACCGTTTTTAAAAATTCTTTCACGATTCGAAAACTACGTTATCCACGAGTAACATAGGCTAAATTTTATTTTGGAAAAATAGGGTTCCGTAAAATATGTAGATAATGTAGTCCACGCGCGCGAAGCCGCGGGCGGAAAGCTAGTCGCTCAATGAGCAATATGGCTCAATATCGCTTACCAAATCTTCGCTCACACTGCCCCCTCAGCCTACTAGATATGTATCGCAGATGTTATAGCTGTAGTTTTATCGTTTATAAATTATCTTCCCAATATTGTTTACTGAGCAATATAGCGCAATATCGCTTACTAAATCCTCGCTCACACTGCCCCCTCAGCCTACTCTAGACATGTATCGCAGATGTTGTAGCTAGTATAAGGTCTCTTCTCAATATCGTTTACTGAGCAATTTAGCGCAATATCGCTTACTTAATCCTCGCTCACACTGCCCCCCCCTTCAGCCTACTAGAAATGTATCGCATATGTTAACCCCAAGCTACCCATCTTTATCGCTCGTGCGTAATTATATTGCTGTCGTGACTGTGCGACGGGTGCCCGCAGTGAGTGTGCGAGCGCGACAACAACATAATTACGCGCGAGCGATAAGGATGGGTAGCTTGGGGTCATTGGACAAAATTCTACGTGCTCGTGGACCAGACTATAGTATAAAGTATATTCTCAATATCGTTCAGTGAGCGCAATATCGCTTACCAAATCCTCGCTCACACTACCCACCTAGCCTACTAGATATGTATCGCAGATGTTATAGCTAAAGCCCGGTCTGTGAGCGCGTAATTCTGTTGCTGTCGCGCCCGCACACTCACTGCGGGCGCCCGTCGCACAGTCGCGACAGCAATATAATTACGCGCGAGCGATAAGGATGGGTAGCTTGGGGTCATTGGACAAAATTCTACGTGCTCGTGGACCAGACTATAGTATAAAGTATATTCTCAATATCGTTCAGTGAGCGCAATATCGCTTACCAAATCCTCGCTCACACTGCCCACTCAGCCTACTAGATATGTATCGCAGATGTTATAGCTGTAGTGTTTTATCGTTTATAGCGTTCTGTATCTCTCCACCACATCTATTGCCTTGCAGATTGCCCGAGAGGCGATATAGCATCAGAAATATTGCCTGGGATTGTGGGGAATATCGCTTTGCGAGGTTGTATGAGGATTTAGTATGAAAGCTGGTGGACACTTAACATGGACAAATCAAAAATTGCAGTAGGTATAAAGTAGAACAATATTGTGTAATTAATTTATAAGGACAATATATTTTTTCGTTAAAATTATTTTTGTTTGCTTTTTAGGCTTATTTGTTACCACTTAAGGAGATCATTTAAATTACTTAACCAATTTTGCGCATTTTTTATTATTAAAACATATTTTTTCATACAGTTCTGCTGTAACAAACATAAAAAAAACATGTACTTACACGAATTTAGGACCTCCTCATTTTTTAAGTCGGTCAAACATTCAACTAATTCCGAACCTGTTTTTTTTTGCAGTAGATTAAAAAATCCAATCCTACTAAAGACACTTTTATTTAGTTAGTTTAATCATTTCCTCCAAAAAAAGCTTTTTTTTAATACATATTTGCCAAGACAACACATTTAATGACTCTAACATTCGATTTCGCTATTTAGACGGTAGTCTAGTCAAGTGCACTAATAAATCTACGCGTAAATATTAGAAAGGCTACTAAAACCCTAACTTTATAACATAACTCATCCAGTCCAGTAACTGGATATTTCCCAGGCCATAGCAATTCATATGTCACGTTAGATTAAGTTATAAATAAGCCTAAAGGCACTATAAGGCGATAACTTACATATTAAGTTGAAATAATAAGCGGAGCCGGCCACTTAGCGTTGTACATAAATGGGTGACAATGTCCTGGTACACATTGTGTACAATCCTTTTGAAGTTGCCTCAAGTATAAATCAGTATTTAGATTAAGAGCATTATTGTCTACTTTAGTTTAGACTTTAGTCATTGTAATTTCGTTGTGTACCAGTTCAGCCTCAAATAGTTCGTGACACCCAAAGCGGCCAAAAAGTTGACAATACACCCTTATTTCAATGAGGGCTATCGTTTTTATACTTAACAGTTGGCACCCCTGGCGATTGACAGGACTTTACTCTACAGTGGCGTCATCTTGATGAGTGCAAATGCGATAGTCCTCCTACCACTTTAGCGCTCACCAGCCGGCGCCACTGTCTTCGCTACTAGCAAGTGACAGGACCTTACTCTACAGTGGCGCCAACTGGTGAGCGCTAAAACGATAGCCCTCATTGTAACAAAGACGTGTTGCGACGGCCTATGTTCAGCAGTGGACGTCCTGTGGCTGAAATGATGATGATGATGATAAAAAGAATTCCCTAACCAGTCTGGCCTACGTGGGGAGTGTAGACCAAATCCTCCATCTGCCTCGGTAAATTGGAGAGGTCGTGCTCCTGCAATGGAGACTAGAGTAGGCGCACACCGTTGATTTTTCGTCGGCCGATAGTTTAGTCGGGCAGTTGATCAGTATGGGCATGTATGGGAGTGCGCACACTACGCCGATTCGATTTGGCCGATTCTTCATACAATTTAAAATCGGGCACAACTAAAAATCAACGGTGTGCGCCTACTCTAAACGATGATGATGAAAAATAGCAACTAAATTGCGATTATCTTTTGTTTTGTACACAATATCAGCATTATTAAAAAAAAAATGTGGTTTAGGATGTATGTAATTTAAAACAAATTATGTAGTTTGGGAAATAAATAACTTGCACGCTATACGAACAGTGTCTCATGAAGCGCTAGTTTAAGCCCGTGGCTTCGCTCACTTGTATTTCATCTGTCGCGGCCCATCCCAGAAAATGTTAGAAATAGTACTAAGTACATGAGGCTAATCCCTCCGCTGCTTCACGTGAGACCCAACAACCCTAACGCTAAGGACTTTTCTAGGATTTTCCAAAAAAGTTAGCCAGTATAATATAGGTACATATCAAAATCACCACCAGTATGTAAAAATATTTTTCTGAAAATCTTATCAAAATCGGTTCAGCCAAACGCGAGATAATCGCGTCCGTGAACATACAGGTCAAATTACGAACACGAAAAATGTTAATTCTTTTTGGATTTCTTTTTGAATATATGAATCTGTAAGTCCAGATATTAGCACGTTACTACCTTGTTTAATATACGAGTACCACGCAATTTTGTATACCCATTCTTATAAGATACACCATACAAGAATGCGTGGTAAATTCAGTGAACTGCTCCTGAATCAAATGTACCTACTACTGCTTTTTCTATTTATTTATATTAACCGGCAGACAGTGGTGACTGAGTTTGTTGCTGCGCTTCTTCTCAGCACTTGCCAAATGTTGGTCTCGAAGCGCTGGTAGGGTAAAAAGATTATGAGACATGTAGAGGCTCCTTAAGAGCAAAATATTTGACGATTTGTAAGAACTATTTAATAGTCTATACAAATAAATAAATTTTGACTTTGAATTTGACTTTGGACTCTAACACAAGATAATAAAGTCAAAAACTTCGGTTTGAGGATTAAACAACCAATTAGTCTGTGAACTCTACAACATTTTGCATTCATATTCGAGCTCCTCCAACTACATAGTATTATTAAAATCAGTTTATCAATTAGCAGAAGCGTTATAATAAAACCGTTTACAATAAGTGCTATGCCAATTACTGAGGTGCTATGATTGGGCACAGACTAGCAAGAACAGCCAAGCCATAGCGCGAAAATTTAACCCAGAATGTTTCTTCATGATACCAGGCCTGTTCATCTCCGCGAGTTTACATCGAAAACAAAACACGCACGATTGCCCCCTACAAGAGTACTATTCGACAAGGCCTCACATACGAGCGAACATTGACTCACGCACGCGTATTCTTGTGTATGATGGAAAAAAATAAAGAAAATGGTGTACTAAATACTGTGCAGTATTTAACTGCCTAAATAATAATAAAAACACAGAATGTACTTTTTTAAGTTGCCTGAAGACACTGAGAGGTAAATAAGTAGTTAATATTATTCATGATAATTCATGCTAAATCATGTATTTCCTCCGCCATTTTCTGCAGATTGGCACCTCACGTCACATCATTTTACCGAAGTCAGCCCTATAGCTTCGGCGCAGTACCGATCACTGACGTTTGTCAACAAAACTTCTGACAAACTTGCTTGACTCTTGAGACAAGCTAAATTACACCATATTGTTAATGACATTGAGCATACATTTTTTTAAATACCTTCGCGAAGTAAAACTTCTGTACGTAGTACTTATTATTATTCTGTGATGATACGAAAGAACAGAAAAATTACTGTTCATAGATTTTGAAATAATAATCAATTTAATTGGTGTACCTACAAGTGACATGTCATAGGTTTCTTGTCAGTTGTCACTAGGTGACACAGACAGTGGCGGCGTAGCATGACTGGCTTGACACCCGGGGCGATCTCCCCCCATATACATACTGTGGGCTATGGCACCCCCGAATGGTTGGATTTTACAGATTCGAAGAGTTTCCTCTTATGATGTCGAGATGAGATGTTAATACAAATCAGCTATATCCAATCGCACCCCTCCCCCCCGTATCATGATCCTTGTCATGCAGATGCGCCAGTGAGTACTAATCTGCGGCATGCTTGGCACCCAGGGCGGTGCAGTTTATCAAAAAATGTTGCCTAAAATGAATACATGGCTACACTTCCCCGGACAGTGAACATTTAGCATTTATAACAATTAAACTGTGTCCGAGTTACTGTCCGGGAAAGTGCTAAAAATAGCAAGGTGATGAAATGAACGCAAAGATGTGTATTGAATAGTATTGATAGTGATAGTTTCGCAGTTATTGCGCGTGTTTAAACAACGCCTAATGGTTTCATTTCACGTGTGTTACCAGCAGGATTAAGCACAGTGTACTGACTGTTCTACCTGCACTGTAGTCAAATGGTAGGACCGCTCTCGACCTCTTAGGTTAGCATTGAGATGAGCTCTGGACACGCAGTTTGGCGGCTCGAGGTGTGAGAACCAGCGATTATTTATTATGTCATAATATTATCTTATCTTAAGCTGGTGCCACCCACAACGTGGACCGACGACATCATAAAGGTAGCAGGAAAGCGCAGGAAAACGCAGACCGCTACCAACCGGGCAACATGGAAAGCATTGGGGTAGGCCTATGTTCAGCAGTGGACGTCATTTGGCTGAAACGAACAAACAGTTGACCCGAAACCGATGATCGGGTGAAGATCGCGATAAGCACCTAGATGCGGGCAGATGGACCGGTCGTTGTGGATTTTTTTTTATCCACAACGAGGAAGCTCTTGGCCTGTATCTCACCTGATGGTAAGTGATGATCAGGCCGAAGGTGGAAGCGAGCTTCACCCGGAATCCTCAACCACGGAGGAACTGGCTATCTTACCTCCAACTGCCGGAACACAACAATTCTGTTAACATTGTTGTCATGGCGACAGACTTAGGTAAGATGGTGGTAGCTAGCCAGGCGGACTTAGAACAAGCCCTACCACCAACCAATCCGAACAGAAAAATTTGCCCCCACTGGGAATCGAACCCGGGACCTCTGCGTCTGAAGCAGATAGTCTTACCACTAGACCACAGAGGAGGTTAAATCCTCGGGGATCCTTTGTCCAGCAGTTGACGTCTTTTGGTTGGACTTGAAACGGATATCCTTAAGCAATAAACGCTTCAGTTTAAGCGTTGAACCATCAGCTCATGAGGTAAGGTTGGTGTATTTTTAACACTGTATATCGGGTGACCATGATGGGCCATTTAACGGGACTTAATTACTGCTGTGTGATAGTTAAACTTTTAGAGGGAATTTATTTAATTACTGCTACTAGTAAAGCGAGGCTTGTTTTGAATCAATTTAAATGTTATTATTGTTTTAATATTTAAAACAATGTTTTAAAGTGTGCATCGCTCGGTGTGAAGTTTTTTGGGTAGATACAATTTTTAATTTGAAATAAGGACTTAACTATGGTGCTTTACTAAATATTTATTAAACGTGAAAGTTTGTAAGAATGGATGCATATTTATACTCCCCCACACAAAAATTACTAGACAGAGTTTGATTAAATTTAAAAATACTAATGCATGAGAATAAATAAAGCATGAGTACAAATATGTCGTCGTAGCAGAAGGAATCAACGGAATAGTGTTTATTCATCATCATCATCATCATCAGCCATAGAACGGCCACTTTTAAACATAGGCCTCCGCCAATGATTTCCATATCGCCCGGTTGGTAGTGATCTGCATCCAGCGCCTTCCTGCTACCTTTATCAGGTCGTCGGTCCATGGGTGGACGTCCTACGCTGATACGGGATAATGTTTTAAACTAAGAAGCTAGTGAACGCCAGACCTACGTCATTTTATAAAGCGCTGAAAGTTTGTCAGCGTGTGCTCCCAACATAGGTTAGAATGTTGGTGCATCATGAAGTTTGGGTCATCGTGGCTTTGGCAGCTACCCTAAAAAGTGTCTGGCAAGGAGTTGAAACTTTCAAAACTGTCTGGCTGATGAGGAAACTACTTCTAATTATTGCCCAAATATTATTTATAAAAATCAGCTTTTATGGTATAAATACTAGTTTTTTTACAGTTACCTAACACGGTCACCCTATATCCTAACACTCCAAACCCATCACTCTTATTCCAAAGCGATAGATATCACAATTACCTCTATAATACTGTTAACAATCGAGTTTTTACTTAGCATGACCTGAAGACTGCCAGCCTTCGGTTTATTCAAATCACTGTAAAATAGGTGCAAGTAACACGCCAACTGTTACAATGTAAGGTGAATTAATTACATACAGACAGACGGTATATCAAGCTTAACGCCTATGTTCTTCTGATTAATTTCCAATGACAGTTTAACTTTCCCGGTTGTTTCACTGATTGGGTTATTGGCGGTCAAGCTGTAGATCCTGGCTACACAGGATTTGCATGGGAACGAGAGGTGGGAATAGTCCCGTAAGCTTGAAGACACGATAGCCTATGAAAGGGTCAGACTAGCCGACTCGCGGTCCGAGGAACGCGGGTGCGATCCCCAATGCCTGACTATTGTGGTAAGCCAACTCGTATCACAAGCATATTGAGATTACCACGAGGGGTTAACGGGATTATTAGTCACTAGTGGCCGCCTGCAACTTCGCACGCGTGGATCCCGTTTTACTCCCTTATGTGTGGAGTTTCATGAAATCCGTTCTTAGTGAGCACCTACGTTCTAAAAGGAACCCCCATGCAAAATTTGAGACTCCTAGCACTTGTAGTTTCTGAGATTTCGTGATGAGTGAGTTGGTCAATAAGTGACCTTTTGGTTTTTTGTAGATATACTTAGATTCAAATCGCTGTAAAATAGGTGCGAGTAACACGCCAAGTCTTACAATGTACCGTAAATTAATTACACACAGAGGGCATATCAAGCTTGAAGCCACGATAGCCCAACGGTGAAAAGGCCCATCTTTTCCACTGGTTACGTGGCCAGGGCCCCGCGATCTAGGGGGGCCCCGTCTGCTCAAAAAACCTTTTCCATTCGCGCTCCGTTGAAAATTCTGTGTATAGGGCTCTGAGCGTATCTAGGTTATTTTCAGGGGGGCCCGAGACCATCACACAAACATTACTATGTGGTCTCACAGTGCGCGTGGACGCACTGAGCTCTATTCAACAATGTGCGTTCAATTTGCTGCTTCATTTAAGTAAGCATTGTGAATACGTGCGATATTTATTTCAGATCGAAAAAGATGTGGAATCATACGGGATTCCCTCGCACTTGACCGCGTTTTTCACTCTTTACAATATTTTCTCAAATCTATACCAAATGTACAATCAGCAAATGAAGCTACAGCATTTTATTGCAAAACCACGTCTATCTCAACTACACAAGAGTGCAAGCTTGTCCAGCAAGATGGCCGCGATAGTGCACCATTCACGCAATGCTGTTCCCACAGTAAAGTAGGCCGCTCATGTCGCCGATTTAGGGTCACTACACACGAGATACTTTTAGCAACGGCCATCGGCGATTTTGCCGCTTTTAAGAGCTGAATTCAGCGACCATTCATCATCATCATCTCAGTCATCGGACGTTCACTGCTGAACATAGGCCTCCCCTAATGCTTTCCACGTTGATCGATTGGTAGCGGCCTGCGTCCAGCGCTTTCCTGCTACCTTTATGATGTCGCCGGTCCACCTTGTGGGTGGACGTCCCACGCTGCGTTTTCCGGTACGCGGCCTCCACTCCAGAACCTTGCTGCCCCATCGGCCGTCAGTTCTGCGTACTATGTGCCCTGCCCATTGCCACTTCAGCTTGCTAATCCGTCGGGCTATGTCAGCGACTTTAGTTCGTTTACGGATTTCCTCATTTCTGAACGCACGCGAAATCGCGATGCTGTATCGATAGTCGCAAAATCGCCGATGGCAGATGCTGAAAGTAGCAAGTTTGCGGTGGCCCTTAGAAGCGCTTAGCTTATCTGGAGCTAGCTAACTACATAATTGTCGGTTAAGATTAATGTCTTGGATACTGACGTTTTGGTTAATTTGTGGATTAAACGAACCTGAAATGGATACTTTCATTTCATTACTGTAGCTCTAGGATCTCCATAAGTCAGTAGGATCAGCAGAAGTCCACTGCTGGACAAAGGCCTCTCCCAAGGATTATTGGATCTCCCGCATCCAGGTACTTCCCGCGACCTTCACCAGAACGTTTACACCAAATAGGTCTGGAATGCGCGCCACGATAAACTTTTATGAAGGTTTTTTATGGATTTTACACGATAAGCCCATACATTTTGTCGACTGAAATCGACGAGAAGGTCATATCGTGACGCGCATCATAGACCGGCTGGTTATTTAGTCTCTCTCCACTACAGGAGGACAAACAAACGTTCAATTTCTATTTATCTACACTTATATTATAAAGATAAAAGATTTGATTGTTTAAATTGAATAGGCTCCGAACTACTGGACAGATTTGAAAAAAAAATCTTACACCATTACAATTTTACAATAGCTGTTATGAACATAGACGATATTTTTTCGCATTAAGAACTCTGCCGGTCCAGCTAAACCTGCGGTCAAAGGCTAGTTTCACAACAGATGAGTACCCCAGGGACAGGGTGTTGAATATAAATATAAATATAAATAAAACATGTTATTAAACGCACAATTAGTACAGATCCGGGATAACATCCGCGTTGCCTTGACGACCTCGGTCCGTCACGTTTCCAGCGATAGTGATGGAGGGGCAGACAATCGATAATCGATTGATTTACATAGCCGTTGTCGATAACTACGCCTCAGGTGCTGTGAGAGGGAGCGATTTAACGCCTTCATGGTCCAGTGCTAAGAGATCAAGATATACATACATTAATTTGCAAGATTTTCGACTAAAAGGTTTGTATTGTCAGGTGAGACCCACATATTATGGGACTTTTCCCAACTCTCGTGGTGGGACCACTGCAACTCCTGTGTAGCCAGGATCTACAGTTTGACCGCCAATAAAAACCCAACTGGTGAATGGCAAGTTTTACCATAGGGAATGTTGAACTATCATTGGACCCGCAACGAAATTGATCAGAAGAACATAGGAGGAGTTTGAAGTTAAGGTTCGACTTCCCTCCATTGCAAAGCGGATGACAGGTGACAAACAAAGGTTTAGTAACTTTTATGAAAACAATGCACCACGGACAATAAACATCAATTAAGGGGACCTATCTTATGAGCTACGAGTATTAGGCAGGTAGCCAATAAAATATTTCTCACAAAATCGCTTAAAAGCACGGACATTTATTCTTAACGAAAATAAACCCATTTAAAATCTGAATTTGAACTGGAAGCATTATTTATTTATATTAGGAAGACCAGGGTTTACATAATTGATTATTTTACAATAAAGAAGAATCGATATATCGATCGTACATCACTACCGCCAACGCCTTTTTAATTCGACCTCAGCGATTGCGTTTGCGCATCGATTTGAACGTGTGCTCCCTTTCTAACGACTGCGATGTTCTTTATACCTTCCATTAACCTAGTGTCGAATCACTTTACTATGTACCTTCTATAAGACACTCTACAGAATACAAACTTAGTATCTTTTTCTACCACTGTTTCGGGCCTTTAGTCTCAGAATGTCCAATTTGCAAAATGTCAAGAGGAACATTTTGCGACTTAGACATTTTGCTACAAGTCGCAAAATGTCCAAGTCTCAAAATATCCAAGTTGCGAAATGTCTTGGACATTTTAATAGTCTTGGACATATTAAAAGTTTAAAGTTTCATTTCATAATTTCTTAAGAAACTTTGAACTTTTGAGACTTGGACATTTTGAGACTTGGATGTTTTGCGACTTGGACGTTTTGCGACTTGGATGTTTTGCGACTTGGACATTTTGAGACTGACATTTTGCTACCACTTGACATTTTGCAAATTGGACATTCTGAGACTAAACCGTTTCGGGACAATAAATGGGCCAGTGCTGAGAAGAAACAACGCAAGAAACATAGTCACCATTGTTAATTTTTCAAGGTTTTACCTCCGACCGGGTCTGGTGAGGGTCGCGGGAGGGGCCTGGATGCGGGAAGTGCACGACCGGTCGTTGTGGAAACCCTTGGGGAAGGCCTTTGTCCAGCAGTGGACGTCATTTGGCTGAAATGATGATTCTTGTAACTGAAATTGTAGTGCATTATAGTTTTTTCTTTTTCCACATTAATTAACTACCCTTTCGTTTACTGTTTACTACTCTAATAAAGTATTAAAAGTATTATCTGTGGTTGAGGATTCCGGGTGAAGCTTACTTCCACCTTCGGCCTGATCATCGCTTTCCATCAGGCGAGATACAGCCTACAGGCCAAGAGCTTCCTCGTTGTGGATAAAAAAGAAGTGTCTTAAAACATCTAGTGGACCATAGAAAAACCATACTAATATTACAAAATACGAAAATGTCTATTAGCTTCTCACGATAAAATGTCACTAAAAACATAAAAACATAACCCTCCTTCTGGCGCAGTCGGGTAAAAACAAAGAGAAAAGAAGAGCGGAGTGGTGCGGTGTTTCATAGATAGCAATAGCTTTGCAGCTCCTCGCCTTGGTGAAGACTGTGCCTGGGAACTCTTTACTTGCCTAAAGCCTGGTCCGTGAGTACGTAGAATTTTGTCCAATGACCCCAAGCTACCCATCCTTATCGCTCTCGCGTAATTATGTTGCTGTCGCGCTCGCACACACACTGCGGGCGCCCGTCGCACAGTCGCGACAGCAATATAATTATGTGCGAGTGATAAGGATGGTTAGCTTGGGGTCAGTTTACAAAATTTTACGTGCTCACGGACCAGGCTTTACATACTAATAAAGTATTTTAATACTTGCCGACAAATCTGGTCCTTCGACGGGGTGTGGGCGACCTCCTCTTCAGGCTGAGGTCCACCGGCTCCAACTGGATTGGAGGCACGCAAGCCTGGAACAAGATATCACTTTGTAAGAAGGTTTGAACCCTGGATACAGCTGTTTAATGGTAGAGTTAGTTCTAAAATCAGAAATATTTATCCAGTACTTGGGCCCTTTCCAGGTTCACCAGTTTTCCAGGGACCCAAATATAGTTAAGTGGGGCTGAGAGGAAGTGACGGAAGAAACTCAGTCACCTCAGTCAGCCTATAGGCTGGTTTTAGTGTCACGCGGACCGTCCGGTGCGGACCAGCTCCGCACGGCCAATCTGTATGAACTTCTAGGGAGCGTTTTAGAGTAATGCAGTCCGGAGGAACCGCTCCGCTCCCTAGCAGTTCATACAGATCGGCTGTGCGGAACGATCCGCACTGACAGTCCGCGTGACACTAAAACCAGCCATAGAGCTATAGGGCTCTAGAATTTGATTTACGGATGCTTTAAAAAATCCTTCTTTCTTCCTCAAAGAAAAAGTTTTAAACAGGACTTTAGCCGTCCGTTTGCAGGACGGAAAATTTTATGAAAATGTGCGAACCTCATGCTTCTTCAGCCTATTTGGACTCGTGGGGAATGTAGGTCAAATCCTTCATTAGAGGGTTTCAATGACATAATGATGATGAATATAATTTTCAGGAGTCCAGAATTGATAGATGTTTTAAAAAGCATTTATATTTCTAGCCATTGCAAAGGGTACTAGTACACCTAGTACACCGTCTTAAACTTAACCCTAGGACCTAGGTGACCCAAAAAGCTTGGATCCTTCAAGGTAACACCCAGGACTTATAAACATCACGTGCAAACCTAATTGAGGACCTAGGGGACCCAAAAACATGTATCTTTCTACATTGCAAGTTGACCTAGTATTAACTCTGTTTACAAACCTATTCCTAGGACCTAGGTGATCTTTCCAGGAAACACCTAGGTCCTTATAAACATCATGCGCAAACGCAAGGCGTGGCAGCGCTTGCACAAGCGACATCTTCAATTAACGGGCGCGGTGGCACGCACAGCGGGTTTGGGATAGGCCGCTATGTATAAAAATTATGTATGCGAAAGTGACTCTATCTGTCTGTTAACTTTTTAAGAATTTATGAGGCTATCTTGATGAATTTTGGTGTCGAGATAGATTAGCCTTTGGAGAAGGACAATGCGCGATTGCGGTCAAATACCTGCATTGTTATGTATAAAAAAAACATTTTTTTTATGCTAGACAAGGCAGGTATTTGACCGCAATCGCACCTGGTGTTAAGTGAGATGCAGTCTAGGATGGTACATATCTGCCCTGTAAGTGCCTATTCACTCTCGCCTTGAAAACGCCCGGATTATAGTGTTCAGGAAATACAGCAGCAGGCATAGGCTATTTTGTCATAAAAGCAAAACTAGAGCGCTTTTACATTTAGGCGATTTAGCAGCGCGACAAACGCGCGACAGACGCGCTGCCGAAATGCCTTACTATGTGACAGCGGATGCATGCCTTCACATTATAAAAACGCCGCTGCCGCGCTTCTAACGCCCTAATGTGAAAGCGCTCTAAAAGAGGGAGATGAAAGTAGGTATCTATAAATCCATAATTTCTGGCAAAGGACAGGGCACATAGTACGCAGAACTGAAGGCCGATGGGGCACCAAGGTTCTGAAGTGGAGGCCACGTACTGGAAAACGCAGCGTGTGACGTCCACCCGCAAGGTCATGACGACCTCATAAAGGTAGCAGGAAGGCGCTGGATGCGGGCTAACAACCGGGCAATATGGAAATCATTTAGTAGGGAATTTAGTGCAAGAACCCCTCCACTTTGGTATAGAAGGCTCATTTTTGCACCAGTTGTTCTTTGGGTGCTCCTGAGTTGATTTCCGTCGGTAGACATCGGGAGCCCCCCCTGTGGTAGCAGGGGGAGGGGGGGCAAGTTTTCTTCTGCCGCGCTTCACTTTAAGGCCCATATCTTCAAAACTATAGGTATTAGGGCAAGTGTGGTGTCATTTTCGGATAATTAAAGGATGGCGAATTCATTTCTAGAACAAACTTTTTGCCTTTTCATACAAAAAAATAGAAATATTGAGGAAAATTCACAAAAACCAAAAAGTATTTTTTTAAATAAACGTCGTTAACTTTTAAACCATTGGATTTAATCTAATAAAAAAAAAAATGTACTGAAAGCTACATTTACCAGGATTATAAATATATACCATTATATGGTACTTTTTTCGAAAAAAGTAGGTGAAAAAAAATTTTTTCTTCAGAAAACAGCGGGCGAATTTTACTGCGCGTCGGAAAAAAAAAATATTTTATCCATGAATTCATACTATTTGGTTCATAAGCAAGTAAGGATTATTATTTTAGAATTTATTTAGAGTTCCTGGCACATCAAGCTAACATGATTTGTAATTTTTCTTCAATTAATTTTGAACTCTATGTGTAAGACATAAGGTTGAAAATAGCTTAAATACATTTTAATATTGAAAATATCATAAGAAGAAAGCACTAAATAAAGAACTTGAATGTGTCTAACTAAATGTCTAATGATTATTATTTTAATTAACACTTATTTCTACATACTATTGTACCAGTGATTTAACGGAAAGGTAAGTGTGAGGAAAGTGAGGATTAATAATCATAGTACGGGAGATTATTTTTAGCACAAAGGCTACGGCTGTGACCATTATAGTTGTTTGTTTAGACAGCACCAGCTTCTGCACTTACATCTCACCATTTCCAGGCAAGCTTCGGCAGCTACGGGCAAATCAGTCCATGTAAGCTCCATGGTGCTATCGACTCTGGTCCACCCCCAACCAGTCGGGTAAAGGGAAGACTGAGTCGGTTGCTTGCAACTGACCCTATACGCGAAACCCCTTGATATACCTACTAAATTTTAAATAACTTGAAAAAATCATAAGGACATGATTACTGCCCTTGATATACTGCCCGTAGCCGATTCTGATACAAAACTGCCTAGGTTTGTGGGCACTTACAGCACTCGTTCATAGTCAAGCATGTAGTAATAGTAGAAGGTACCTACTTGATCTAAAACAATACCAGTGGATTAATATGATAAGTGAGAAAAAAACAGTGGATTGAGCTAATAAGTGGATAGATCTTGAACAAGGGACGACTAGAAAAGAGGACCAAAATCCCAACAGGACAGCCTAATCTGGTTTACTGACAGCTCTAAGCCAAGATGGCCTTGGGAACGGGAGCGGGCGTCTACTGTAAAAACGAACACAGTGAACGTTTAAGGAGGTTTGCTACAGTATTTCAAGCTGAATTCTACTCTATAATTATGTGTGCACTAAAAAACAGGGGTGTAAAAAACGCAATATTTACATCCTGAGCCACAGCCAGGCAGCACTCAAACAAAGCCATCGCCTCAGTGAAGGTTGAGTCTAGAATTATTCTAGATGCAATCTTAAAGATGAACAAACTCGGAAGGCATGACAAAGTGTACCTGATGTGGGATACCTGGACATACAAGGATCGAATGCAATGAGAGAGCCGACAGTCTAGCGAGACAAGGGTCAGAGACGATTCCTATTAGGTCAGAACTGATAGTATCTTTATCTAAAAGCATACCTCATGGCCATAATATGGCCATATCCAAGAAGCACATGGCTGAATGGGAAAGCTCCAACGATATGAGCCTCTCCAAATCATTCCTAAAGGGAAATACAGGGTCATGGAGAAAACTCATCAAAGGTAAGCCCAAGCAATTACAGGTACGCAAACTGGGGAATGAACCACATGTCCCACAAAATGGTCCTAACAACAGAAGCTCTCGAGCATTTGGAAAAAATGTGGGGTCCATGAAACACTTAATACTGTAAGGATGGATCTGCTTGGGTTAGCATATCCGGCATCAGAAGACTTTAGCTGGCTTTCACTCAGACGGCTTTAATTCACCTAACTAATGGATAGGATTTTTTTGGATGATAGGGAATAAAAAAGGGAGAATACAGATCCTAATGGGTCGCTGTGGACTACGCTTAGGTGTGGCCCTATACATATAAGATACCTAACCCAGACAGCTTTGTATCAGCATTGGCTACTGGCAGTATATCAAGGGGTTTCGCGTATAGGGTCAGTTGCAAGCAACCGACTCAGTCTTCCCTTTACCCGACTGGTTGGGGGTGGACCAGAGTCGATAGCAACATGGAGCTTACATGGACTGATTTGCCCGTAGCTGCCGAAGCTTGCCTGGAAATGGTGAGATGTAAGTGCAGAAGCTGATGCTGTCTGAACAAACAACTATAATGGTCACAGCCGTAGCCTTTGTGCTAAAAATAATCTCCCGTACTATGATTATTAATCCTCACTTTCCTCACACTTACCTTTCCGTTAAATCACTGGTACAATAGTATGTAGAAATAAGTGTTAATTAAAATAATAATCATCAGACATTTAGTTAGACACATTCAAGTTCTTTATTTAGTGCTTTCTTCTTATGATATTTCCAATATTAAAATGTATTTAAGCTATTTTCAACCTTATGTCTTACACATAGAGTTCAAAATTAATTGAAGAAAAATTACAAATCATGTTAGCTTGATGTGCCAGAAACTCGAAATAAATTCTAAAATAATAATCCTTACTTGCTTATGAACCAAATAGTATGAATTCATGGATAAAATAATTTTTTTTTCCGACGCGCAGTAAAATTCGCCCGCTGTGTTCTGAAGAAAAAATTTTTTTCACCTACTTTTTTCGAAAAAAGTACCATACAATGGTGTATATTTATAATTCTGGTAAATGTAGCTTTCAGTACATATTTTTTTTATTAGATTAAATCCAATGGTTTAAAAGTTAACGACGTTTATTTAAAAAAATACTTTTTGGTTTTTGTGAATTTTCCTCAATATTTCTATTTTTTTGTATGAAAAGGCAAAAAGTTTATTCTAGAAATGAATTCGCCATCCTTTAATTATCCGAAAATGACACCACACTTGCCCTAATACCTATAGTTTTGAAGATATGGGCCTTAAAGTGAAGCGCGGCAGAAGAAAACTTGCCCCCCCTCCCCCTGCTACCACAGGGGGGGCTCCCGATGTCTACCGACGGAAATCTACTCAGGAGCACCCAAAGAGCAACTGGTGCAAAAATGAGCCTTCTATACCAAAGTGGAGGGGTCTCCATACAAATCATTGCACTAAATTCCCTACTAATTGGAGGAGGCATATGTTCAGTAGTGAGTTCACCACAATCCAGCGTTAAAAGGGGATTGAACTACCAGAACTCCTGATTGGCATTCCTAGTTTTCACCTTTTGTTTTTGATCGGGAGAGGCGTGCATAAAGACTTGGTGACAGCCCGAAATCCACGCAGGCAAAGCCGCGGGCCAAAGCTAGTGTATTTATATATCTATTTAGGTGAAAATCAAGTAGCTATAACACGCGCATTGCACAGGGCGGGGCGTTTTACGCAACCGCGTCATCTTCAATTCACTTAGGGCGCGGTTAAAGGCACGACGAGTTTTGGTTGGGCCGTAGTGGTTACCTAAATATCTTAACTTGACAAAAAATATGCTTTGGATACCACTCTGCAGTTGCACTAAGTATGTAAAACCTACGTGTACCTAGTGTGTGTTTACTTTGTGTAGGAATAACTAATTTAAAGAAAAACGCGAAACTTTGGTAAGACACAACTGTGTAATGTATTTACTTTCTGTATCGTTGCGGGACCAATGACAGTTTAACTTTCCCCCGGGACAAACTTGACCTTCACCGGTTGGGTTTTTATTGGCGGTCAAGCTGTAGATCCTGGCTACACAGGAGTTGCACCGGTGGGAACGAAGGGTGGAATAGTCCCGAACCCATCAAGCAACACTGGGCATTGTGGCATCTACGATCTAATATTATAATAGGTACCATTTACAACAACTCTACAGCTCTATAATATGCTAGCGACTGTACTATGGCAGCGAGGACCGGGCGTGGCGCACGACGCTTGCGCAACCGATGCCATCTTCAGTTCAACTGTGCGGCCTCACTGACAGCGAGGAGCGATTTTAGTTTTTATTTTTAGAGCGAAAGAAGGACTTTACACAGGCACAATTAAAAAACTTGTAAAAGGTTAAATAGAGGCACAGTTTCGAAGACGATATTTTTGACAGTTTGCTGTTCGTTCGTGTCGACCAAAAGGCCCAAGGATTTCCACAAAGATTGATCCTGCGCCGCCCGCATCCAGGCACCTCCCGCGACCTTCACCAGATCTTCGGTCCACCTAGTGGATTGTTGCCCACACTATGTCTTTCGGACCGTGGTCCACTGCTGGACAAAGGCCTCCTCCATATTTTTGTTTATTTTATTCTATTTTATTTCTTGTTTGTCACCTATTATCCCCCGGAACAAACTTAGCCTTCATTGATTGGTTTTTATTGGCGGTCAAGCTGTAGATCCTGGCTACATAGGAGTTGCAGCGGTGGGAACGAGAGGTGGGAATATTTTCTGTACATAACGCTGATATTAAGGACACGCCTCATCAAGCAACGTTGCATGCGGACCTCACACGTGGTCTCACGACCGGTTGCACTCGCTTATTATGCATCAATTACATACAAACATGAACTTATTTCCCAAGGCATAAGGTTTAAAATCTTTTGACTCTACCAATGAACTTTTATGCGCCAATTGCAAACAAATCCAGACTTTATACCCACGCAATAAGATCAAAAATCATCTAACTATGTACTTTAAGTAGACCGTACGTTAATACACAATTCACACCTTTGCCAAATAAGAGGGGTATGGCAACATTATATCCTTTTGTAGGTATTAATTTGGGTTTATTGGGGCGATGTGGGAAATTATTGTGGGATAATATAATTACCTTTTTAAAAAAATAAAACGGACTTCAAATGCGTGAACACAAAAAAAAAAACTAAAAATTAAAAATATTGCGTATAAAAAAGTTCATCCCCAATTTTCCACCCTTAGGGGTGAAATATTTTCTTCAAATTCGCATGAAACCACCCTTTTGATAATACCTATTCAACAAAAAATAATCGTTCAAATTGATTTATAATCGGCGGAGATATTGCGTATAAAATAGTTCATCCCCAATTTTCCACACTTGGGGGTTGTTTTTTCTATTATTAAATTTAAATGGGACCACCATTGAGGTATTACCTATACGCCGAAAAAAGATTTGTTAAAATCGGTTCATAATTGGCGGAGTTATCGCGTAACAAACATAGAAAAAAAAAAACATACGGGTCGAATTGAGAACCTCCTCCTTTTTTGAAGTCGATTGAAAATGAACTATACAGTGTGAGTCACGTTAAAGTGTACATATGAAAATAGATAAAACTAGACCTGATTTTATCGACAAAAAAGAGGTCAAAAATTTTTTGAGATTTTTTTTTAATTTTTTATAGAATTTTTTTTCTTCCAATTAAAAAAAATCAATAAAAAATTAAAATAGGTCTAGTTTCATCTATTTTCATATGTACACTTTAACGTGACTCACACTGTATTGCAATTTAGTATGTTCACTTCTAGTATCTAACAAAGCTAGACTTGGTCTAAGTCCACCATAGAGATATAGAGAGATGCCAACTAATGCGCTGAGTTCGAAACTCAGTGTTGCATTAGAAATTCACACATAAAGTAATCAAAATATGTGCTCATTATCCACTGCGGTATTAGTACTCAACGTTCGAATAATCTTTAATCCTACGCAAGCAATGTAAACTGTTTACATTATGACGTCGTTGCTGTCATCATTGCTGTCAATGTGTTCTGTTTTTGGGCATATTGCTGCGACACCGGCCACGCCCCCTTGTCACATCTCCCTTTAAGTCACTATCTACCTATCAAGACGACTATATTCTCACACCCGTATTCAAAAAAATACTTGCTTAAGTGAATCAGTAAATCGAACGCACAGTACTCACACACGCGCAATACTGGAGTGAAGACGACCCTTCTTCGAACTCCTAATTTTATCTTTGCGGGTCCAATGACAGCTTAAATTTCCCCCGGGACAAACTTGGCCTTCACTGGTTGGGTTATTGGCGGTCAAGCTGTAAATCCTGGCCACACAGGAGTTGCAGTGGTGGGAACGAGAGGTGGGAATAGTCCCATGTCTTTCTATCTAATCTTACGAGTTCCTTGATCTGTAGCAATCGTCTATCTGGAGACATAAATAGTAACTACCCTCAATTTCGTGGCTGATAACATTCAGCTAATTTGACGTCATTTAAATACCTACTTAGGGCTGCCAAAGCTTCCAAACTCTTAAATTATAATTTGTAGCGCCCATCAGCCCATAATGATCTGTATTGTAACTGTAACATCTTGAACTGACCAAATGACCACCACCGCTGGACAATGGCCTCCCCCAAGATTTCCTCAATGACAAGCGGGCTGCGTTCACTTTGACCTGTGCGCTAAAAAATTTCAACTGCAACGCTAACGCCAATCAGTTGTTTGCACAAATCCGTATCGCGGTGACGCTTTGACAGTTAGTTCAAACGATGTAAACGGAACGCTACTGCGTATTTGTGCAAAAGCTGACAGAAAGCTACTTTTTTTCAAACACAAGTCTTCGCGGATATTTGCTGCGTTTTAGTGAAAAAATAAGGTGTTCGGACTTTTAATGGAAACTGCATTAATACGTTATTTAGTCTGTTTGCGCGTGACCTTTACCGCGATAGAAAATTGCACATCAGTTGGAATGAAAATGAAGTGTGACTAGAGTGTGGACTAGAGATGAAACGCGAATGAATTAGAGACATTATAAATTAGCTCAATCGGGGCCCTGACCGCAGACCGCATCCATTGTGGCAAATCTTCACCAAAGTGACAACCATAACCTATGCAACTCCTGCGCATTTATACCCTCTAATTGAACCATTGATTTGTCACTCAGATGATGGGAGCTGGTCGCCGGTTGAGACCAATTAAGGGCATATCTACTATCTAGAGCAGCACATCAAGCTGTCAGCATCTTATGTGGTTTGTAATAAGGGCGAGATTGCAACAAAATTTTTAACCTCATGTGGTTTAGAACTGTAATTATTACAAGGAGGAAAACTGTAATAGAGTTACAATAAAAATATATCCTAGATTCTAGACTCTCTTGGTCAAATAGGATTATGAGAATGCACATTGAGTTAGCGTGGGACGTCCACCCACAAGGTGGACCGACGACATCATAAAGATAGCAGGAAAGCGCTGGACGCAGGCCGCTACCAACTGGGCAGCATGGAAAGCATTGGGGGAGGCCTATGTTCAGCAGTGGACGTCCTATGACTGAGATGATGATGATGATGACATTGAGTTAACCCTAGCTATTGCTTCGGGACACGAATATGCCACATATTTTTAATAAGGTGTCTGTAGAGTTTGTGAAGTTAGGGCGAGTAGAGTTAGAAGCTTGGCTCTACATGACATGAGATCTGATAACTTTTTCATATTACGAACCATTATGGTCTTGTACACAAACATACGTGTTATAGATCGTTTCAACCACGAAGACGCGCCCCATCAATTTTTGGTCTCGGTCGCGCGGGGTGCGAGGAGTTTGATCCGAGCAATCCGAGCGGCATTATTGGTGCGTGTGTACTCATGGGTAATTTAGCGTGTACCGATAACACTCAAACATTAGCGGAAGAATGGTGGGGCGCGTCTTCGTGGATAAAACGATCTATACATGGAAATTGTTTTTGGTGGGATATTATACCTACGCTCGATATACGTTATGCTCGATATACTTGTACTTAAAATTATAACGAACACTTAAATCAACTAATACGCACCCCGGAACTGATATAGCAGTGAAAGTCGCTCCAAATAGATATTTCACTGTAGTTACGTCACTAAGGGTTCTGATTTAGTTACTATTCAATACCAATACCCTTCAGTTGTCGTTTAACTGTAGTAGAAAGTCACAGTCGTATGGTAGCTTAAGCCATGAAATTGTTGATTCATTTATGGGAAAATGCTTTTGTGATCTTGTGGAGAGTTAAAGTGTTAACAAAAGTTCATACATATCAACAAACCTACGAGTAAGAACTAGGCTTCTAGAATATAAATGCTCTAGCATTCTGAATCTTGACAAAAAAGAGATATCATCATCATTTCAGCCATAGGACGTCCACTGCTGAACATAGGCCTCCCCCGATGATTTCCAAGTTGATCGATTGGTAGCGGCCTGCGTCCAGCGCCTTCCTGCTACCTTTATGATGTCTTCGGCATGCATGGGTAATGGGTATGGTCAGCAATGTTCTGGAGTGGCCGCGTACCGGAAAACACAGCGTGAGACGTCCACCCACAAGGTAGACCGACGACATCAAAAAAGGGATAACAAATAAATAATGATCTGTCTCTGTTTACACACATCACATTTGCTAGAATAGGGTTATCTTATTTCACCTTATTTAGGGCCGCGCATGAGCGCAGTGCAAGTCGATCCATTGGGATCTTTTGTGCTTACCTTTACCTTTATTCCCCATAAAAATCCTATTCATTAAAAGTTCAGTCAAACCAACGCGATCACACGCGATCAGATGGCGTGTAGCGATGGCGATCAGACTTAAAAGCATTGATCGCTAACTTGACTTAAAAGCATTGACTGCACGCCGGCTGATCGCGTTGGTTTGGCTGAACCTTAAGTGAATCAAGTGCTTGGGTGAGAGGGACCTATAATCTTCTGGTATCGGATAAGCCGACCCCAGGAGACCCATCCTAGTTCTTGCTAGCGCGTCGCATTCGCACAGTAGGTGTTTCATGGACTCCGCATGTTCTCCACATGCTCGACAGCTGTCATCCGTAGTTAGGCCCATTTTGTGGAGCATGTGGTTTGTGGTGTAGTGTCCTGTTAGCGCACCCGTGATCACACGAGCTTGCTTTCTTTCTGTTTCCATTGAGTATGGGGTTAGAATGAGCATTCGCTTGGTGTAAACCCACCCTTATGCAAAGAGGTACAAAAGTATATCGAATCCTTCTAACTGGGTTTCGTGGTTATCCTGTTTTTTAAACCTGTGACAGACCAAAATTCGCACGAACGAAGCCGTGGGAAAAAATAGTATTAAAAATATTGGGACAGTTTTAACTATTATAGTAAGCTCGAAAGGCGTTTACTTCAGATCAATTTAGTAATTTATATCAAAGGCAAGATAAGTCATTTGCGGTTTTGAAACGTTGATGTAATACATGAAATTACTGCAACTTAAAGCTGGTATCATTAGGGTATAAGTGCTCAATCGTACGACACTTCTATAAAATAATAATAAATAATAAATTATAAAAGCAAAAGGTGATTTATTGATGACTGATTGACTAACTCACTCACTCATCACAAAATCTCAGAAAGTATAAGCGGTAGAAGTCTCAAATTTTGCATGGGGTTTCTATTTAGAACGTAGGTGCTCACTAAGACGGGATTTAGCAAAATTCCACCCCTAAGGGGGTTAAACGGGATCCACGCGGATGAAGTCGCGGGCGGCCGCTAGTATGCAATACGGAAGCCTATCCACCGTTTATTAATTACTACTAAAGCCTGGTCCGTGAGTACCTACAATTTTGTCCAATGACCCCAAGCTACCCATCCTTATCGCTCGCGCGTAATTATATTGCTGTTGCGACTTGCGACTGTGCGACGGGTGCCCGCAGTGAGTGTGCGAGCGCGAAAGCAACATAATTACGCGCGAGCGATAAGGATGGGGTAGCTTTGGGTCGTTGGACAATATTCTACGTGCTCACGGACCAGGCTTTAATAACCACTTCCCTATCAGAATTCAGTTATCAAGCGTCTAATTCGATACACATAAGCAAATTAGATTACCATCTTTTGCAATGGGTACACTAATTAACTGAAGGTATAGTTCTGGTGTATAACTCAGTCAGCGCCTGAGGCATGGGAGCGGCACGGGAGGGGTGACACATAGTAACATAATATGACAGAGTCAATACAAATGAGTAGGTCATCTTCATAGAAACGCACGGGCGCGGTTTGTATGTGAGCGCGCCAACACGTATGCGGCGCGCACGCACACACCACAAAATATAACAGAAGGTAAACTCCATACTAAGCGCGCTCGAGCCACGCACACATAGACACCGCTCACGTACGCGTTATCAAGACTGTCTTGGACGAATGCGAGGCGCGACTGCGTTCGCTTGAGTGACGCTGCTCACGCGTTCGTAAAATTATTTTGTTTATGCGAAAATTAGTGAACAACAAAAAAGGGGTATTATAACATTTGTTAAGTAGACGGTTGCTTTAACTCAACATTAAAAACTAAATTTTCGTTTTTGAAACTAACAGTTGATTCCGGGAGGTAAGTAAGGTATTTATTTGTATTTCAATAGTTCGTATAACGTTGACAAATTGAAAGCCAACTCAATTATTAGGAATATCGAATTGTTTTAGAGAGGTTTTAGGAATTATTCGATAATAGTGTCAACCACTCAACTAAATACTACTTCTTTCTCGTGTATTTGTTTGCAAACTATTACTATAATAACGTACTAAATATAACTGCATAAGTATACGTGGATATCTGTTATTGTCTCTCTTCCATAAATAATATTAAGAGTAACATTTTTCTATCACAACGAAATAAACGCAACACATGACAAGACAACCCTAGCGCGACGGCCGAGCGTGCGAGCGAGAGAGGTATGCAAAGCGAGGTACATACATGAGTTTACCTTCTGTTATATTTTGTGCACACACTGACAAAATTTAGCGGGGATTAGCGGGGAGCCAGTCGTGGTTGCGCCGAATTTTGTCAGTGTGTGCGTGCGCGCCGCATACGTATATTGGCGCGCTCACACACAAACCACGCTCGGTGCGTTTCTATGAAGATGACCTACTCATTTGTATTTACTCTGCATATGATGTGACAGAGAATAGCAGGTACATACCTCCATTGTGGTGGGCAGCACGGCGCGATCCCGGCGCCCCGCGCCCTCCCTTTCATCCTGGAACAAAAGAAAGAGAAGGACGATCATTATTTCAATCATATTTCTACCAAATTATAAACAATACAATAAAATTAATAGGCCTCTTCAATCATTAAGGTTATGTTCAGCTTGGACGTTGTTAATTTGTTTTTTTGTTGTCATTTTATTGAAGTGAATTTTATAACCCCTATATTTGCCAAATGATTTTCCCTTAAATCCCGCCTCATCATCATCATCATCATCATCAGGAGGTCATTTAGTCTCCACTGCAGGACCACGACCCTCTAATTGACCAGAGGCAAATGGAGGATTTGTCCTACACTCCCCACGCTGGCCAGACGGGTTGGGGAGGCCTGATGTTCGCATATAATTTAATTTTGTCCCTTCCTTAGTCATATCTACGAGAAGAGTATAGGGTCCCTAACTCAAATAGTTCGTGACACCCAAAGTAGCCAATAAGTTTGCAACACGTCTTTGTTACAATTGGAATAAGGTTGTGTTGTCAACTTTTTGCCAATTTGATTCTGACTGTAAAATCTGTAGTAACAATGTACTGTCAACTTCACTTATAGTTCCAAAATACTGAACTGTCCTATGCATGACATTGACAGTGGGGCGCCACAGTCAATACCGGATCGCTGGTTCCGATTTTTGCCATGTTGGAAACCATATAGTTGAACGATGGTAGCGCCCCCCTGTCATTGAGTTTGGTGGGACAGTTCAGCTTGGGTCATCTATACAAGCTTTGCTTAATTTAGGACTAGATAAGATAGATACCAAGAACAACACTTGCGCTTTTCAATCGTAAAATACCGATAATTACTGGTTACCAATAACGTTACAATATACCGGTAACTTTCACGCAAGCAAACAGGAGTTGTTCAACTAATTCCAGAACAAATCTTGTAGCTAAGCTCTAGATAAGTGCTGTAACAATCTGCTAGCTGACAATAAATCACTGAGCGCCGTTCATTTATACAGGGTGTAATAGACTAGCAGGCAGTACTGGGGGCCTAGTGTGAGTTTATAGTTCCAAAATACTGAACTGTCCTATCCATGACATTGACAGTGGGGCGCCACCGTCAATACCGGATCGCTGGTACCGATTTTTGCCATGTTGGAAACCATATAGTTGAACGATGGTAGCGCCCCCCTGTCATTGAGTTTGGTGGGACAGTTCAGCGTGGGTCATCTATACATCAAACGCGCTAACTAGTGAGCGCGTCAAAACTGACATTAAATTTATGACGGATTGTACAGCGCCCCTAGCGGGAAACGTTCAAAAACTAAAATTTTCATACATTTTTTAAACGCGTTTAATGTAAACTCACACTCAGCCCACTGATTAGCTCACTAGCACATGGTAGTGTAAGCTTAAGCTTAGAAAACAAGCTTTGCCTCCATCTTTATTCGCCTGAAATTCAATTTGTACAAAAAGACCGACTTATGTAGGATTTCGTTGTAATTAGGCCAAGAACTCCATTTTTTTTTCTAAAAACCTATCGAGTGGGGTATCAAAATAAAGAGTTTCATAAATTGCTTGCAAAAATGTTAGTAAGTTATTTAACTAAAAAAAAACTTTAAGAAAACAAAAAAAAAACGACTGCATAAAAATGAACTGAAAAGATAGAAACAAGGCAACTTACTCGTAGTGTTCACAAATGCAGTCGGAAGCATTAAATACATTATCACCAACAAAATAATCAGTCATTGATCCGACTGCATTTGTGAACACTAAGTTGCCTGTTTCTTTTCAGTTCCTTTTTACGCCTTTTTCAATACCCGAGTATTGTTTTCTTAATAATTGAGTTATGAAGGGGTCAAAAGTGGCTCCAAATGGTTCATGTAACACGGTGCTGCTAGCCAGTTCTGTTACTTGAACTTGGCTTGACACGCCGCCGCGTGTCTAGATATCTTCTGTAAGAAAATGTTTCGCTTTATTGATTCTTTTCGTGTTATGAAGTATTTGATAGGAAAAAAAAGATACATGGTGTTTAATTTTATACGATGGTACGGAACCTTTTTTACACGAGTCCAACTCACGCTTGACCAGTTTTTAACCTTCATACAGCGAGCTTCGCAACGCACATCGCAAACATTAGGATATCGTTCGGTGAAAGCGCAAAATGCTACGTTCCCACGATACAGTTGCGCATACGCATATAGCTGTCCCTTTCGCACGCGCGCGTTTTGCGGGCGAGCGACAGGGATAGAACGCTGAAATTTTATTAGACCAGCGGTCTAGTTTGGTAAACGTTGTCTGGCCCATTTTATGTATAGGGAAATTGTTGGGCGACTGTCTGTCTGTGGCAACTACGGTCTCTATACGCTTTTATTTAGTTGATAGAGTTTACTCTGTTCCCAGGTTCGAGTTCCATTTGGGTCACTTTAAAAATTTTGCGTTTGAAGAGTTTTGGATTCTTATTATATGACACAGCCCTGCCTGCTCGATGGACCGACGTCCTCAAACTAGTAGTGACAATCCATTGCCGGGCTTAAAAAGTGACCCAGTCCTGGGTAGGGCAATATCCCCCCACTGATAATCGAACCCGGGACCTCTACAGTTGGTTGCAACTAGTCCACGTTTCCAGTCCACCAGTAGTAGGTACGATTTTTGCCCTACTGCGCCAGAAGGAGGGTTATGTTTTTTTAGTAGAACTTTTTCCAATTTATAATAATAATGGTTATTCCTTAAAATTGGAGCCTTTCGAACCAAATTAAATGCGACTGTGTGTGCAAATTATATTATCTAAATAGCTGTGCCTGCGACTTCGTACGCGTGAAAATAGTTTGAATATAATTTACCGTTTTTGCAACATTTTTCTTTAGTGCTCCGCCCTTATTGGATGGAGGGTGATGTGATATAGCCTACAGCCTTTCTCGACCCCTATTGGTTGCGGGGTGATATGATATACCCTAAAGCCTTTCACGATAAATGGGCTATCCACCACAAAATATTTTTTCAAATTGGATCAGTAGTTCCTGAGATTAGCGCGTTAAAGCAAACAATTAGTACCTATAGCAAACGCTGCACGTAGCTAAAATGGAAGAGCAATCGCCCGGCAAGCGAAAGGACGTGGGTCAGTTCGACTTTTTCAAGTAATTTAAAAAATAATTAGTATAGAAGTACCTACATATAATAATGTTCAGTAATCCTGAAATTGGAGACTTTTCGAACCAAATTAAACGCGAGGCTGTGTGCAAATTATATCATCTAATTAAGGTCTGCAAGATCACGAGTGTATTAGCTACGGCCTTGCTATCACTGAGATGGCACGGTGCATCGTACAGTCAGACAAATAGTTCGTGTCACCCAAAGTGGCCAAAATGTTGACAACACCACCTTTTTTTTTTCGTCAGGAAATGCATGTAATTGCATACCCACTGGCCCGGGGGAAACAGTCGGTTATGTGAGGCTCTTCCTGCCAGATGGGCAGGGCCTACTCACTAAAACCTGACGGTGTCCTCCCGAAGTCTTTGGGACGGTGCTGCGAGTTATTGTCCGAGCTGTCCGAGCTAGACGGCCTAGACATTCTTTCGCGGCTCCGCCCCAGTTTCACGGCTCCGCCCCAGTTGACAACACCACCTTATTCCAATTGTAACAAAGACGTGTTGCGAACTTTTTGGCTACTTTGGGTGTCACGGAACTATTTGATGCTGACTGTACGCAACTTGTGTGACCTAGGAAGAGGCGTTCGGTGTTAAGGCACTTAGCAGTTCCTACCAATTTTGTTTGAAAATTTACTTAACGCTTAATCTAGTCAGTGCCTGAGATATGAGAGTTAAAGATCACATGCTTAAAAAAGCCTATTATACAACTCGAGATTTTCTTAATGATAAGTCATCCTGGGAGTAGGATTATGGTCCTCTCATGCTCGCACTAAAAAGAATTAAAATGAAAAGTAATATTGTATAAACTAATAATAATTTCTCAAATGTTATAGTGTCATGCTTCTCAATCTGGACTGTTACTTATACCTTGATTTTTTAGAATCCAGCAGAGATGTAAACAAACACTTTCATACACAATTACACCATAATCACTTAGGTGTTCATAATATCATACACATTATTTAACAAGCCCATGAAACCAACTTCATTTTCACGTTTAAACAAGTTTGAAATCAAGATTGATTTCAAACTTGTTTAAACGTGAAACAAATATTTTAGCAAAATACGTAGACGATGAAAATTTGTGAGACTTGTCAAATTGACTTGACGTTTAAAATCATGAGTGTTATCTCCATATTGTCTATGACTTGTCTCTGACACATCAGTGCTGTAACCTGTGAGTCATAGACAATAATCTGTACATTTAATCGATATTATTTTAAGTATTCACTTATTCCGATTACTGATTAATTTTAAATAAAAAATTTACGATACTTTGTTTAGTTTTCCAGCGATAACTTCGACAATATTGGAGATAACGTAAAATTATTTTTCGACTTTTAGTGTTACTTTTTCGGAGTCAGTTGAATTTTTAGTCGGTTTTATTTAAACGAAATTATTTAACTTTTTTATGCAATTATGCTTACGTATTGTTCCATTGCTTATTTTCCTACATAAGTAAATAAAATAAAAGAATTTTGCAACTATTTGAAGTTTAATAACTTTACGGATATCATTGATTGTTTTACTGTCCAGTGTGTTTTTTGATTACATCTGTGCATACAGTTTGTTTCCTGTTCTCGAAACTTTCATAATCAGTTCACATTCAATGTTGCGACTTTGTTGCATATTTTTAGTATTTTGACGATCACCCGGCGATGATACGCAAGTACTACAATAATTTCACTTCGCGATTAACGAGAGGTTTTGTCGCATCACTAGTTCACAGACTAAAAATATTTTTATGTCAGTTGGCCATTTTTGATGACATTTCTGCTGATTTCTAAAAAATTAGACTGTAGCTTTGTTATTTGTTTTTTTTTAAAGAGATAACTTGGCATTGTCATTCTCACTAAAATGTCTCTTCGGTGGTGGCGTAGTGAGGCGGGTCGTTACATTCCCTCTAATATGGTCGAGTGAAGCGATGGCTGGTTCACTCGTCATGTCTGTGAACAGGCGCTGCTTTCGGGGACTGGTCAATCCAAGTTATTCAAATTTACGTATGCGAGTCATTTCTACTAGTACCTTAATATGTAAGTCTAGATATTAGCACGTCACTTGTTTAATATACCACGCAATCTTGTATACCCATTCTTATGATACACCATACAAGAATGCATGGTAAATTCAGTGAACTGCTCCTGAATCGAATGTACCTACTACTGCTATTTCTATTTATTTATATTAACCGGCAGACAGTGGTGACTGAGTTTGTTGCGGCGCTTCTTCTCAGCACTTGCCAAATGTTGGTCTCGAAGCGCTGGTAGGGTAAAAAGATTATGAGACATGTCGAGGCTCCTTAAGAGCAAAATGACGATTTGTAAGAACTATTTATTAGTCTAAACAAATAAAGAAATTTTGACTTTGACTTTGACTTTGAGCGAGGAGGGTGTTTTTCGCCCGTATTCACAAACATTACTATGAGTATGAGGTCTCACAGTCCGCGTGGACGCACAGGGTGACACACGAACCAATCACAGAGCTCTATTCAACGTTGTGCGTTCGTTCGATTTGCTGCTTCACCTAAGAAAGCATCTTTTGTGAATACGGGCGTCAGAGCTCTATTCAACGCTGTGCGTTCGATTTGCTGCTTCACTTAAGCAAGCATCGTTTGTGAATACGCGTGTTTGTAACGGTCAAATGTCAGCGAGACTTCAGTCAGATTTCCTTCAGATTTATATGCTCCGTCACGTCATATTATTATGTCGATGTCACCCCTCCCGTACCGTTCCCATACCTCAGGTACTGACTGAGCGCTAGGACTAAGAAGTAGTAACAGTCCATAAACTACAAAGTACACCTTTAACAGCACGTGAGACAATCGTGACGGCTACGAGCACATCAAAATATATTATTTGTAGGAAAATAGCTCTTATTGCAATTGCAAAACATGCTATAATGTTTAGTTTGATCAGCCGTACAAGGCGACAAAAACTTCTAAAAGCAGCATTTAGGCTGCGTTTCCATCAGAGACGTGACGTGCTTAAGAAACGGAACTATTCCCACCTCTCGTTCCCACCGCTGCAACTCCTGTGTGGCCAGGATCTACAGCTTGATCGCCAATAACCCAACCAGTGAAAGCCAAGTTTGTCTGTGTTGGGGAAAGTTAAGCTGTCATTGGTCCCGCATAGAAAATTTGGAGTTCGAAGATGGGTCGTCTTCTCTCCAGTACAAAACAGATGATAAATGACCATCAGTTATACGCCCGTATTCACAAACGTTACTATGAGGTCTCACAGTGCGCGTGGACGCACAGGGTCACACACGAACCAATCACAGAGCTCTATTCAACGCTGTGCTTTCGATTTGCTGCTTCAGTTAAGCAAGCATCGTTTGTGAATACGCGTGTTTGTAACGGTCAAATGTCAGCGAGACTTCAGTCAGATTTCCTTCAGATTTATATGCTCCGTCACGTCATATTATTATGTCAATGTCACCCCTCCCGTATTTCACCCTCAGGCACTGACTGAGTTTAACTGGTTAAGCCGTAGAACTATAGAGGAGTTATGTTTTACTAGAAGATCCTTAGTAACAGTCCATAAACTACAAAGTACATCTTTTCCAGCACGTGAGACAATCGTGACGACTACGAGCGCATCAAAATACAGGGTGTTGATTTCAATCCTCGTCATATTTAGGGAGTTGATTAAGTAACTTATTCTGATCACGAATCAGTAAAAAATTGACTTCGAAAAAAACTTAAAACGAACTTTAATTTTAGTTAGTCAGAGAAAAACACCTTTTACACTACCAACTTTACGTGGCTTCCTTCAGTAAAATATTCGCTAAAAATTCCACTTTCGTTTGTAATTTTTTTTATGGATAATGCGTTTGGTGTCTAAGTCATATAGATCACCTAAATACACTCGACAGCAAATAAATCGCACCACCCGCGACAAGCACTTTCAAACGTATGCATCCCCACTTCACACCAATATTGGTACCATTCAAAAGCCTAGTTCTAAACTTCATTTCATTATAGGAAAGGTTTTTACCCCAAAAATGTTTCTTTAGAAGGATCCAGAGTCACTTCTTCAAAAAATAGATAGTTACGCTTGAGCCAACTTTTATGGCTATAAAACTGTTAAGTTGGGATTAATCGCTATCCATCTGTTAAAGAGGACACGTGTGATCATTATTTGGTTTTATAACCATAAAATTTGGTCTAATTGATCCCAGAGTTGAGCCTAAAGTGAGGTCTTTTTTCAAGTCACATTTATGGTACATGTTATCATTTATTAAGAAATTAAATGTGTTTTTCTTTAAGGATATTTATTGGGCTTTCACATAACACCAATATTGTTGGAGCACCATTATTGTGTCAAAAGAAAATCTTTAAAGTTCGCGTCGCGGGTGGTGCGATTTATTTGCTGTCGAGTGTAAATATGGCGAGGATTGAAATCAACATCCTGTATAATATTTGTAGGAAAATAGCTCTTATTGTAATTGCAAAACATGCCATTATGTTTAGTTTGATCAGCCGTACCTACAAGGCGACAAAAACTCGGCTTTAGAAGCAGTACTAAGGCTGCGTTTCCATCAGAGACGTGACGTGCTTTAAGCACGTCTCCGTTCCTAATAGGAAACGGGACTATTCCCACCTCTCGTTCCCACTGCTGCAACTCCTGTATAGCCAGGATCTACAGCTTGACCGCCAATAAAAACACAACCAGTGAAGGTCAAGATTGTCGTCCCAGGGGTTTAAACTGTCATTGGACCCGCAACGAAATTAATCACCCACATAGAATTTAATCAGAAGAGTATAGGAGTTCGAAGTTAAGATTAGACTTCCCTCCAGTGCAAAGCGGATGACAGGAGGAAAAACATAGGTTGTAACATCACTCGCTACGTATCCTAGCATATCTCTAGTGGAAACGCAGCCTTAGATAGAAGCTGCACTTAGAGGCACGCCCGCTGGCCTTGTGAACCATCACCGCGCATCTTAACTGAGCTTAAGGAGGTGGATTCACAAATTGTATATTCTTAACGCACTCACATTACGGTCACTTGAACTTTTGACTGAATAAACAAATCTCAGACATTTATTTGAACCTAAATCTTATAGATAGACTCATCTATACCAGTGAATATAAGGGATATATTGTAACAAAATGTTTTATTAGTTTTTAATATGTATGGTATGAATTGGTATGAATTCATACTTGGCCTTAACGCATTTAACGAGTATCGCAACTGTAATTCAATTAAAATTAATGGATGATCGGCTCCAAAGTTAGTAAATTAGATCAGAATTTAAATAAATATTTTTTTATGCACGAGGTAACTTTTAGTCTACTTCTCGCCTGATAGAAAATGAGGATCAGGCCGAAGGTGGAAGCGAGCTTCACCCGGAATCCTCAATCACAGAGGAACGCTATCCTACCTCCAACTGCAGGAACACAATGCTGTTGACATTGTTGTTATGGCGACATACATAGGTAAGATGGTGGTAGCTAGCCAGGCGGACTTAAAACAAGCCCTACCACCAACCAAACCAAAAAATAACATCTGCCCCAACATGGAATCGAAGCCGGAACCTCTGGGTCTGAAGCAGATAGGTCTTACCACTACACAACGAGGTGGTTGAATAGGTAACAACTGCATGCAGGAAGATTTAATGAAGGCTACTGACAACGCCATTCTTGTGGCGGAGTTTTGGGCCGACGCTGTGTAGGTTTGTTGTCGACACGATAATAAGTGGAAACTAGACACCTGATGATGATGATGATGAATAGAATGAAGAAATATTTTCAACCAAAAGACAACCACTGCTGGACAAACCTACGAAACTGCTCGCTTCCAGGCGCTTGCGACCTGACTGGATTCGGCTCTGCCAAGTCCAGCGAGTGTTATTATAATTAAGTATCCCATCAAAAACAATACTTGTCAAAAAAACCAAGTCTCGCAACTCAGTTGTTCTACGGTAAAAAGTTGTGAGATCCATGTAATACCAAGTCCAGGCCAGGAAATCTTTAACGTTTTACATAAATTATTGACTTGGCCATCGCACTAAATAATTTAATTTACACGTGTTTTCATGCGATGGCCAAGTCAATATATTTATGTAAAACGTTAAAGATTTCCTGGCCTGGACTTGGTATTACATGGATCTCACAACTTTTTACCGTAGAACAACTGAGTTGCGAGACTTGGTTTTTTTGACAAGTATTGTTTTTGATGGGATCTCATTTCTTTTTGTATTTTGTAGACAGCAGTTATGTATCTAGAAAACTGGACCGAAATTGAAAAATTTTACTCGACTTGGCGGTTGCACTACCGTGCCCCCAAATATTTTAGTTTTTCCTTGATTCATACACCAAACACTACTTATATTCCAAATTTGAAGCTTCTAGGTCTGCTAGAAGTGCCTTAGAGTTTTGATGATCGGTGAGTCAGTGAGTGAGTCAGTCAGTGAGTCAGTGAGTGACAAAATTAAGTAACTTTGACCCGTTATAATTCTTAAACTACTGGTTCAAATTGAATGAAATTTTAAATATACCGTGTCTTTACAATGCCTGCATAGCTAATGAAAATTCAGCCTTCTAGTTTTATCCACAACGAAGTTACAGGCAGTCGAAAATGGCCTGAATTGCTTCGAGAAAAGGATGGTACGGCCGTGCCGCTTTTTTGCTCGACTTGGTGGGGGCACTGCCGTGCCCCCAGATGTATATGCTTCGTTCGTTCGTTTCAGCCAAAAGACGTCCACTGCTGGACAAACGCCTCCCCCAAGGATTCTATAATGACCGGTCCTACGCTGCCCGCATCCAGGTTCTTCCCGCGAACTTCACCAGATCGTCGGTCCACCTAGTGGGAGGCCTGCCCTCGCTACCTCTTCCGGCCCATGGTCGCCACTATTCTGCCCCAACGGCCATCGTCTCTACGAGCTGTGTGTAAGTATATGCTTAAAAGTAAATAAATCTCACCATGTAAACCATTAAGCGCCTTTTGACCGATTCTCAGCATCAGCCTCTTTTGTAAACTGCAACAAATAAACAATAAATAGTTAAGTAGCTGAAATCATTCATGATTAATAAATCAAATCACACAACCGCTTGTTAAAAAACTTTTAAAATACTAGTTTGTAAAATGAGTATTACCATATACGCCAAAAAAAAGAGGATTCTCTTAAAAATTTAAAAAAAATCAAGCATACAGGGTGTATCAAATTTTTTAGACAATACTTGTATCTGATACTTTTTTTTTTGTATAGATGACGATCTATTAGTCTACCATCTCCTTTTCTTTTCGGTACAATCATTAATTTCTGATTAAATATGAAATTTTAATGGTATAAATACAAAATAAATACTTACAAGAAAACACCATAATCCGTCCAAGAAAGGCATCCGTTCCTCCGTCACACATTAATGTATAAAAATATTTATATTCTAGTACTGGCCTTACACAAACTACATTAAGTTTACATTATTACGAATAAAATTAAAAAATACTACTGGCCACTATCACTACGTTTTCAAAAGTTACATGACTATGTTAGGATTTCTTGTTTTTGTGTTGTGAACGTTCGATTTCATGTTTTGGGGTTGTACATCTGAAACAATAAAAAAAAATTATAATGCTATAAGTATGATAAACGTAACAAAAATTACTTTAATATCATTATAGCAAATTAGGCGGTTGTCTGGACAAACAGCTACAGTTAGGTATGTATTACAGGTCAGTATTAATAAACCAAGATAAACATACTAAGTTTACTAAAAAGTTATAAAGTTGAAAAGTCATAACTAGATTTATTGTCTTCCAGTGTATGTCTTGTTGGTTGTCCTATTAAATAAATAAATAAATAAATAAATTTATTTAAAAGAAAATTACTTTTAAAACCTTTTAGCTAAGCAAAATAATATTTTATTATTACGCTTGTGACTAGCATTGGGTCATCACAATATAGCGGACAACAGGGTTCGACTACTGACCCTCAAATCGTGCAACATTGACACCAAGGGCATTGTCACCTTAGTTTGATGCAGAATACTTATTCAGACAAAGATAATGATGTTGCAGTCATATTAAAATGACACTTTCGGCAACTTTTCGAGAAATTTAAAAAAGTTTCATTAGACGATCACTGACCTCGTCGGACATTGAAAAACTTCATAACTTTAAATGTTAAATGAGAAATGCTACATAAGGCTTTATAACATGTAAGATCTACTATGTATTCAGGATTTCAGATACATCTAATACTAAAGAAACCTCTGAAAATACACTGGACTTTGTTCTCCTGAACTCATTATATTTGATCCGAGGGTATTTGTTTCATAGGAAATGTACTAAGCAATTTTTTCAAATTGCAAGGGATATTATTACACCTGACTGATTGCTGCATTCAAAATTTAACGTAGACAACCTAATTACCACCTGTTTTCGTGGAAAAATACAATTATACTGCTGGTTTCCTTAACGCCATCCAATTCACGCCACTTTTTTGTTCGCAGCGAGCGAATAATCGGTGACATAACTGTTAAAGGCAAGCCAATTCATGACCATTCACTATTTAGGGCGTAGCACGAAGAACAAAAACAGTTTTATAACAATAATTTACTATTTTACACCACAATTTATTGTCCAGTAACTGGTCGTAAAATACGTACCTTTTTTGTATTATCATCCGCTTTTCAGCAAGTTTTTAGGAAGCACGACTTGTTTTACACTTGGATTAATTGATTATTCCATTTGTTGCCGATTAATTTCGTATTTTCATAGTAATTTTTCACTTCGCAAAAAAGCAACAAGTTTTCCAAGTCACGTCACGTAAATATTTTCATTGAACTGTCAAAATTACAATAACCGACTGAATAGATATCACTCCGTTTGCAACGCGATAACACATGTCGCACGACTTTTAAATTTGGCCGGCTATCAAAAAAAAGTTTGGGCGAAAAAAGTTTTGGTGTCGCCGAAAATTGAGTGAATTAATGCGTTTAGTTTTTCTTGAGCAACGTTTGTTAAGTTTTCAGGAAATTCCTGATTACTGATCGTGTTGAAATCGTTTCGCGCGATAGACCGCTTTCCGACCGTAGCGGCCTTCTAATACTGCTGGTTTGCAGTTCGAGATAGTAAAATAGCGCCAAGCGCCATCCACCGTTCGCCGCGGCCGGTTTTGTTAGCGTACTAAACCACGGGTCGGATTAAGTTGAATATGCTTACAATGCCAATATAATTATGGGACAATTAGGGTACAAATCGCTCTCGCTACTGTTTGAGGCTGTGTTGGCCGCTTGTTGCGTGTTTATGGCACAATGACCTTAACCTATCCATATCCGTAGAGGACGTAAGAATGTAAAAACTAACTGACTCAATTAAGTAAATAATTAGTACTTAATGCTGCTCATCCTTAGGTCGTAAGTAGGTATAATGCGCATTTTTAACACCTTTGGTCGCTAAGCAAGCAGCAAATTAAGAACCTACTAAGTAATTCCTACTTAATTCAAACTTTTGAGTTTTCAGGACAGCGAGGAAAACCGAAAATTAGGTATGTAGGTATTTTAAATCAAAGCATAGGCGCACTATGGAGCGAAATTGAGATTTATGGACATAGCGATTTTTTTCACAATTTCTATTTGAAAAAAATACCTATCGATAGGTTACGTTATTCTGATGAATAAATGCTTCACAAGTTTTTCTCTAAAACCAATAGTTTGACTAGAAAAAAATATTTTCCATTTTCGTTGTATGGAATGAAACATAAAGTGGTCGATTTCGACTAAGCCTTGACAGATCTTGCTTTGAAACTACTTAAGCCTTGTTCTATGGCTTGTTGACTGTAATCCTACGCTATCAGCGCGCATCCAAAGTTGCCCGTTCACAAGTTATGAGGTTCTGAAAAATTAAAAAAAAGTAAGTAAAAGTGACTTTTTTTTGGAATATCTTTTAAGATTTAACATAAATATAAAGATTTTATACGTTAATAATGTAAATTAACCTTAAATTACTGCTAAAAACACATTTTAATAAACTTAAAAGGAATTAAATCAGCGATTTTTTTTTCCAATTTCTGTTAAAAAAAAATACCTGTCGATAGGGATGTTATTCTGATGAATAAATATTATGAACGTTTTTCTCTAAAACCAATAGTTTGGCTGGAAAAAAATATTTTCCATTTTCGTTGTATGGAATGAAACATAAAGTGGTCGATTTCGACTAAGCCTTGACAGATTTGCTTTGAAACTACTTGAGCCTTGTTCTATGGCTTGTTGACTATAATCCTAGACTAACAGCGCGCGCACAAAGTTGCCCGTTCAGAAGTTATGAGGTTCCGAAAAATGAAAAGTAAAGTAAGTAAAATTGACTTTTCTTTAGATAAGACGACAAGAGAAAGGTTAATTACATTACTAAAGTATATAATTTTCATGTTTTAGTTGAATCTTTAAAGATTTATACCCAAAAAAAGATACTTTTACTTACTTTAATTTTCATTTTTTGGAACCTCATAACTTCTGAACGGGCAACTTTGGGCGCGCGCTGTTTTTGCAGGATTATAGTCAACAAGCCATAAAACAAGGCTCAAGTAGTTTCAAAGCAAAATCTGTTAAGGCTTAGTCGAAATCGACCACTTTATGTTTCATTCCATACAACGAAAATGGAAAATATTTTTTTCCAGCCAAACTATTGGTTTTAGAGAAAAACGTTCATAATATTTATTCATCAGAATAACATACCCTATCGACAGGTATTTTTTTTAAACAGAAATTGTGAAAAAAAAATCGCTGATTTAATTCCTTTTAAGTTTATTAAAATGTGTTTTTAGCAGTAATTTAAGGTTAATTTACATTATTAACGTATAAAATCTTTATATTTTTGTTAAATCTTTAAAGATATTCCAAAAAAAAGTCACTTTTACTTACTTTTTTTTAATTTTTCAGAACCTCATAACTTGTGAACGGGCAACTTTGGATGCGCGCTGATAGCGTAGGATTACAGTCAACAAGCCATAGAACAAGGCTTAAGTAGTTTCAAAGCAAGATCTGTCAAGGCTTAGTCGAAATCGACCACTTTATGTTTCATTCCATACAACGAAAATGGAAAATATTTTTTTCCAGTCAAACTATTGGTTTTAGAGAAAAACTTGTGAAGCATTTATTCATCAGAATAACGTAACCTATCGATAGGTATTTTTTTCAAATAGAAATTGTGAAAAAAATCGCTATGTCCATAAATCTCAATTTCGCTCCATAGTGAGGCGCTCTGTTTTGCTTTGAAAAGTTTAATACAATATTTACAATCGTCATAATACAGCAGGGTGTTACTTTATGGTACGACTTTCTCCCAAGAATATCGCGTTAAATGCAAGCGTGAATGTAAAATGTATGCTGAACAATATTAATACATAGTGCTATTTAACTAAACAACTTTCCCATGGAAGGATATAGGTTTAATAACATGCAAGTGCGAAAGTAAGTTTGAGCGAACCATGAGTATCAACGCCTGATAGAAAATGAACAGCAACAATACGTAGATTTGTGTTATTGCTCACAAACAAATGAAAGTGAAACTTGTAGAATTTGAAGGTGAGTATAGGCTAGTAGAGCATTTCTATGTAAAGGACGTTCTTACGAATGGTATAATACAGGTAAAATGTACGATTGGTGCGTGAAAGTTGTTGTTCTGTTACAAGTAAATGTTCTAGTCTAGTCTATAGGTACTCATCTTAGCCTAGACGTAGACAGGCCTGAGCCCCGATTACGGTAACTTTACCGTCTACAATCCAGACACGCTTCTCGATTCTGCGATACGATTGGTCGTTCAACAGCGTGCGTCAGCTGTTTTGACCAATCGTATCGCAGAATCAGAAACGCGTCTGGATTGTAGACGTTAATAAAAGTTACCGTAATCGGGGCTCTGGCTCACTCCGCGCGGTACATCCGATAATTACCTATAGCGCAGCGCCCCGCCGGCGGATATTATATCAGTCGAGTGTCACGCGCGCGCTCGTCAGGACGCTGGCGTGCGTTGTAGTACCTAATTCTATGATCGAAGTATTATTACAAAATGGACGTAAATAGAAATAAATATTATTGTACGGCGTTCGGGTGTTTAAATTCGAAAAGAAATCTACCGGATTTATCTCTTTTTTCGCTTCCCAAAGATGCTGAAAGGTATGTTGGCCATGTAGGTAATCAATAATTCTTAGGATAGTATAGGAACCTAACCTACCATGACTACTGCTCAGAATGCGTTCGTTCGTTTCAGCAAATTAATGACGTCCACTTCTGGACAAAGGCCTCTCCCAAGGTTTTCCATAATGAATGCGTACTTACCTACATACGTACCTCATTACAAATAAGTATATTAAGTATTTTTTTACTAGACACTACCAGACAGCAACCCTAACAGCGTAAGAAGAGTTCAGAGGCACGCGATAGAAAGAGACAAAACTTGTAGGTGAATAAAATTGTAGGTACGTAGTGCTGTGCGAGCTGAATTCCACTGTATCGCGTCGTAGCAAGACTCGCATTTATTTAAATCGTCTTGCGGAGTAAACCTTCTGTACCTGTACTATTACTTATTCTGTGACGTAGACCACCGATTTTTAGTTGGCCCATAGTTGGGTCGGGCTGTTGATCAGTACGGAGATGTATGAAAGTACGCACACTTTCGGCCGATTGTTCATACAAATTAGAATTGGATTTGGGCCCAACTATCGGCCAACTAAAAGCCGGTGGTCTGCGCCTACGGCTTAAGACTGAGTTTCTTGCGCTGCTTCTTCTCAGCACTGGCAACATTATTGTTTGCGCTTTTTTAAAGTCTAATATAAAAAAAATACTCTCAATACGATTCTTAAGATTTATTCATAAAAAAATTATACTAAAACTATATTTTAGTAACTCATTCAGTTTCCGTTATATCCACTTCTTTTCTTTTCTTCTTATAATGTTCTATTCTTTCTTCTAAACTTGCTGCAACAAAAATATACAAATGAAAAATCATTTCAAAGTGCCTTTTTGAGCATATTCATAAAGGTCTAGCTCTTAACTTAGTCATTGGGTGCGTTTGGCGGAAAATAGAAGTTGTAAGTGTTTAAAGCCCGGTCCGTGAGCTCGCACACTCACTGCGGGCGCCCGTCGCACAGTCGCGACAGCAATATAATTACGCGCGAGCGATAAGGATGGGTAGCAAGGGGTCATTGGACAAAATTCTACGTGCTCACGGACCAGACTATACAAGCAAAATGGCGATCGCTAAGCCCTGTGGCCTAATTCACGTATTTCGACAGTCAAGATCTCGCTGACGTTCAGAAGTCGTCCTATTGAAAAACAGTTCTAAATCCGTATTCACAAGGGTCATTTGATAGAACGATTACTCGATAGGATCGCAACTCAGTGTTTTGTTGTCGTTGAAGTTTTGTTACGTGAATAAGGCTACTGTTGCTGCAAAAAAATTGAATAAAACACGTCACTATTGAAGTTAGCAAACGTGTCCTCGCCGAAAACAGCCGAAAGTTTTCAGCAGTTGCCATGGCGGTCGCCATTTTTATAATCGCTTACAAATTCTATTTTCCGCCAAACGCACCCAATGCCTGAGGCATGGGAGCGGCACGTGAGGGGTGATATTGACACATCTAATCTAAATATATCTAACTCAAAGGTGACTGACTGACTGACTGACATAGTGATCTATCAACGCACAGCCCAAACCACTGGACGGATCGGGCTGAAATTTGGCTTGCAGGTATAGTCTGGTCTGTGGTGAGCACGTAGATTTTTGTCCAATGACCCCAAGCTACCCATCCTTATCGCTCGCGCGTAATTATGTTGCTGTCGCGCTCGCACACTCACTGCGGGCGCCCGTCGCACAGTCGCGACAGCAATATAATTACGCGCGAGCGATAAGGATGAGTAGCTTGGGGTCATTGGACAAAATTTTATCAGCTCGGCGACCGGACTTTACCTACTTTCTTCATGGTTTCTTGAGCTACTACACTCGCGAGCAAAAGTATGGAATCACTTACATGAAGTTGTTTCCACGCGAACTTGTGTACTAACGAATTTGTTAGGAACAAAAAAAGTGGCACCATTTTAAAGATTAAACTTTTATCTTTAAATTGTTACCAAATTCATTTAAATCACACCAGTATTTAAAAAGATATCCCGGCTGATGTGAAAAAGTAACGAAAAAGACATGTATGAACTGTTTGATACGTCGCGAGTTGCGGCCTATTTAGCCCCTATAAAAGCACGCGTTTTTAGATTTTTGCTTTCACACGTTGATTCATACACATCTCCGCTTCTTTTGACACTTTACCTGGGATTCTACACCTTCAGAAGCAGCACAAATCGTTGCACTATTGCAAGAAAGGCTCAGCCAGCGGGCTGTCGCACGTCAGCGCCACATAAGCCAGTCCTGGGTTTCGAAAGTTTCAAGACGCTTTCGGGAGACTGGTGGCTTTATCCCGAGACCAAGTTCTGAACAGCGCCGGCGCACATCGCAGAGGGAAGACCGTTTTTTCATGTCAACCTCTCTATGAAATCGTCATTTGACTGGAATCGATGTCCATCAAGAGCTCAGAAATGTTCGTAGGAGAACAGAACTCGCCTCCATTACTCGCCTTCCCATCGAGATGTGTACGAGCAAATTGAAAGGGTGCTTATCGGTGACCTGCCGTCAGCTTCGAGCCTGTGGCAGGCCTTTTTGGAGTCAAATTCTATTGCTTATATCTTAGACGAACTGTCCACTCGCTAACAGCTATCTTACGAACATTTCTGAGCTCTTGATGGACATCGATTCCAGTCAAATGACGATTTCATAGAGAGGTTGACATGAAAAAACGGTCTTCCCTCTGCGATGTGCGCCGGCGCTGTTCAGAACTTGGTCTCGGGATAAAGCCACCAGTCTCCCGAAAGCGTCTTGAAACTTTCGAAACCCAGGACTGGCTTATGTGGCGCTGACGTGCGACAGCCCGCTGGCTGAGCCTTTCTTGCAATAGTGCAACGATTTGTGCTGCTTCTGAAGGTGTAGAATCCCAGGTAAAGTGTCAAAAGAAGCGGAGATGTGTATGAATCAACGTGTGAAAGCAAAAATCTAAAAACGCGTGCTTTTATAGGGGCTAAATAGGCCGCAACTCGCGACGTATCAAACAGTTCATACATGTCTTTTTCGTTACTTTTTCACATCAGCCGGGATATCTTTTTAAATACTGGTGTGATTTAAATGAATTTGGTATCAATTTAAAGATAATGTTTAATCTTTAAAATGGTGCCACTTTTTTTGTTACTAACAAATTCGTTAGTACACAAGTTCGCGTGGAAACAACTTCATGTAAGTGATTCCATAGTTTTGCTCGCGAGTGTAGTTACCAACTATAGTTGTGGGTTACTTACAACATGTCTGCCTCTTCATCAAAGGAGTGTACACCCTCGGTTTGACACCTTGCAACAAGCAGTCAGCGTATGCAACGATTCTTTCCTCACATTTTTCATTTGCGTCATTTTGACACATCTTTCTGTATTCTGCTTCTAATACTCGCAGGGAGTCCTTTATCATTGTTGTTCTGGAAGCAAAAAGAATAACTAAATGGGAAATTTCGACAAACGAATGCGTTGCTGCGTGCGTACCATTTGCCCGATGTGTTATTCCATAAATAACCCTATTCTATGTACTTTATGATTCAATAAAAATAATACAATCAAAAGGTTAAAAACTATGTTTTCTAGTTAATTCAAAAGTTTCGTTAATTTTGGGACACCCTTTATAACTCTAGCATGATGTGACAGAACATACAAATCTGAAGTCTCGACGTTGTCGTTACAAAATCACCCTCCCGTGCCCCTACTATAACCTCAGGCACTGACTCTTATAAGCGCTACCTAACCTGTCTGGTCTGCGAGCACGTAGAATTTTGTCCAATGACCCCAAGCTACCCATCCTTATCGCTCGCGCGTAATAATGTTGCTGTTGCGCTCGCACACTCACTGCGGGCGCCCGTCGCACAGTCGCTTTACGTGATCGAATCAGAAATGAGGAAATCAAGTCGCTGACATAGCCCAACGGATTAGCAAGCTGAAGTGGCAATGGGCAGGGCACATAGTACGCAGAACTGATAGCCGATGGGGCAGCAAGGTTCTGGAGTGGAGGCCGCGTACCGGAAAACGCAGCGTAGTACGTACTAACAAGGTGGACCGACGACCTCATAAAGGTAGCAGGAAGGCGCTGGATGCAATCCGCTACCAATCGATCAATATGGAAATCATTGGGGGAGGCCTATGTTCAGCAGTGGACGTCCTGTGGCTGAAATGATGATGATGATGACAACTTACTTGATATTTTGTATAGTCCATTCGTTTTGCAAATGCTTGATGAGGTGTTTTAACTCGTCTTTCTCGTAAACCCACTGTTTTTCTTGTTCCAATTCGTAGGTACAATGATATAAATTTAGAGGGACGTCTAACGCCATGTTGTATTGGGGTTTTCTGTGAACAAAACAAAATAATGTTACGCCCGTATTTACAAACGATGCATGCAAGTGAAGCAGCAAATCGAACGCACAGCGTTGAATAGAGCCCTGTGATTGGTTCGTGTGTCACCCTGTGCGTCCACGCGCACTGTGAGACGTTATAGTAATGTTTGTGAATACGGATGTTAGTTTCAGAGTACAGTCAGCGTCAAATAATTCGTGACACCCAAAGTAGCCAAAAAGTTCGTAACACGTTTTTGTTACAAATTGGAATAAGGTTATATTGCCAACTTTTTGCCCCCCCCCCCTTTAGTTCAGAAGCTGGGTATGCCTATTGACAATGATGGGTAAACTTTTACCTATAATGAGCAAATGAGTGAATAAAAAGGTGTGCTCTCGAAATCTTACGTCTAAAGCCCGGTCTCCGAGCACGTAGAGTTTTGTCCAATGACCCCAAGCTACCGATCTTTATCACTCGCGCGTAATTATGTTGCTGTCGCGCTCGCACAGACACTGCGGCGCCCGTAGTTCGCGACAGATATAATTACGCGCGAGCGATAAGGATGGGTAGCTTGGGGTCATCGGACGAAATTCTACATGCTCGGCGACCAGACTATAGCTGTAGACTGCCATTGACTAAAATGATGCTGATGATGATGACCATTAGTTGTAATCCGGTCGAGTTAACAGTGCACCTGGCAGCTGTGACGTCACATCGCCGCTCTGGTACGGACATACAATACCCTCCCGTACCTCCTATACCTGAGGCACTAATCCAGTTAAGCGTTATGACGTTAACCTATGACAGAGATGGCGAACCTTTTTATATCAACGTGCCACTTTGTCACAGACAGATGTGCCAAATAACGCTTAATGATATCAATGAGGGGTATCACAAGTGGCGTACTGGTGAGTGACAGGACTCTACAGAGGTGCCACTCAAAAGATTTCGATTCAGTTTTTCTACCCTTTTAGCCCTCATCAGTTGACGGCATTGCCTTAGCCACTAGCGACGGAAAGGACCTTACTCTACAGTGAGTGAAGTGAACTGATGAGGGCAAACACGAAAGCCCTTATTCAAAACACTTTATTTACTACTAGCTGTGCCCGCGACTTCGTACGCGTGAAAATAGTTTGATATTTCCCGTTTTTGCAACATTTGTCTTTAATGCTCCACCCCTACTGGCTGTAGGGTGATATTATAGTATGTAGCCTAAAGCCGTCCTCGATAAATGGGCTATCCTACACAATTTTTTTTCAAATCGGACTAGTAGTTTCTGAGATTAGCTCGTTAAAATAAATAAACTCTTCAGTTAGTAAAGTATAGATTTTATTTCATAGTGAATTTTTTGATTGGTGTGCCCTAAATATTGTGGTGCGTGCCATCAATGGCATGCGTGCCATTAGTTCGCCACCCCTGACCTATGATGACGTTGATGATGGCTTGATGGCCATTGTGGAAATCATTGGGGGAGACCTATGTTCATGACCTAAGAACGTCCTGTGGCTGAAATGATGATGATTTTATTTTTATTTTCTTTTGGGAATACTTACTGGTTGGTTTTTATTGGCGGTCAAGCTGTAGATCCTGGCTACACAGGAGTTGCAGCGGTGGGAAAGAGAGGTGGGAATAGTCCCGTTCTGGGAACACTTACCTAGGGTATTTATCGACATCCAGCAGTTGGTTGATGACGTCAGGCTGTTCTTTTCCTTGCCCTACCAGGAGTAGAACCCCCATGATGCACCGGATTTGGTGCCAAAGGAACGCGTTGCCTTCTATCAGTAAGTAGTACATGGTTGTTGCTGTAACAATACATTCGTTCGTTTCAGCCAAATAACGTCCACTGCTGGACAGAGGTATCCTCCAAGGGGGCAAGGGTTTCCAATAAAACGTAGTGTGGGCAGACGATCCTACTAATACCCGGTCTGTGAGCACGTAGAATTTTGTCCAATGACCCCAAGCTACCCATCCTTATCGCTCGCGCGTAATTATATTGCTGTCGCGACTGTGCGACGGGCGCGGTGAGTGTGCAAGCTTGGGGTCATTGGACAAAATTCTACGTGCTCACAGACCAGACCATAGGTGGACCGACGATCTGGTGAAGCTCGTGGGAAGTATTTGAATGCGGGCAGCACAGGACCGGATATTATAGAATACATTTATGGAATATATAAAAATAAGTCGGGTTTTCCTCCCTGACGCTATAACTCCAGAACGCACGAACCGATTTCCACGGTTTTGCATTCGTTGGAAAGGTCTCGGGCTCCGTGAGGTTTATAGCAAAGAAAATTCGGGAAAAGGGGGTAAAACAGGATCCACGCGTACGAAGTCGCGGGCGGCCGCTAGTGGAATATAAATATTGCAAACACACAAGTCAGATTTTTTAGGTCAGATAGCTTCTTAAAAACGACTTCCAGGGGGAAACAGCTGAATCCTTCCTTAGGTTAAAGATCCAGTCACTCTATAAGCAAGTTGGTCAGTTAATACGTTTAAGTAAGTAAGAAAGTCAGTTAGTCAATAGTAAGTAAGTCAGAATCACTGCGTGGCGCCCTGCGCGCTTCAGCGGGACAGTCCATCCCAAAAAAGTGAGTTGGTCAGTAAGTGAGTCGGTCAGCAAGTAAGCCAGTCAGTCAGTAGTAAGTGAGCCTGTCAGTACCTAGTTAGTCAGACCGCCAGTCGGTCAGTAAGTCTCTCAGACCTAGTGAGTTACGTTCATCTCCCTCTTCCTCAACTGGCATTATCTCCGCCCTCAGTATCTCCCGGACAAACTCAACGACGCCATTTCCGACGTCCATCTTGCAAAGATGGCGGAAGTCCTTCGATCCAACTAGTAGCGCGCACGCGTGTCTCATGGCTGATATGTCAAGCGACTACTTGACCATTAGTCAGTTATTATTTTAGTAGATCTGACAATAGTCGGTAATCATATGCTCTTATCCATGAGGAATTCGGCCAATCAGTAATCAAGTAAGTGGGTCAGTCAACCAGTAGTAAGTGGTCCAGTCAGTAGTACCTAAGTGAGTCAGTCAGAAAGTGAGCCAGTCAGTCAGTAAGTGAGCCAGTCAGTCAGTAAGTGAGTCAGTCAGTCAGTAAGTGAGCCAGTCAGTAGTAAGTCAGACCGCCATCGCGCCAGTCGGTCAGAGTAAGTCTTTTTAACCTTTAGTGACTTACGTTCTTCTCCTTCATCCTCAACCGGAAATATCTCCGCCCTCAGTATCTCCCGGACAAACTCAACGACGCCATTTCCGACGTCCATCTTGCAAAGATGGCGGAAGTCCTTCGATCCAACTAGTAGCGCGCACGCGTGTCTCATTGCTGATATGTCAAGCGACGAGCGCGGGAAGAAGTATTTGTAGGTGCGTTTTTTACAGTCGAACCTTGAAAATAAGTAAAATTCATTTAGATAATGATCAGATTTATTTAGTATCCACTGCAGGACGACCTTCTCTAATTTATGAGTGGCAGAAAGGAGACAAAAATCGGCAAAATCATCATCATTTCAGCCATAGGACGTCCACAACTGAATATAGGCCTCCCCCAATGATTTCCATAACAACCGGCTGGTTTTTTGTACTGACAGATTTATAATATACACTCAACATCAAATAAACCGCACCTTCTGCGACGCGAACTTTAAAGATTTTCTTCTGACACAATTATGGTACCCCAACAATATTGGTGTTATTTGAAAGCCCAATAAATATTCTTAAAGAAAAATACATTTCATTTCTAAATAAATAATTAATATATACCATAAATGTGACTTGAAAATAGACCTCACTTTGGGCTCACCTCTGGGATCAATTAGACCAATTTTAATGGTTATAAAACCAAATAAAGATGTCACGTGTCCTCTTTAACAGATGGATAGCGATTAATCCCAACTTAACAGTTTTATAGTCATAAAAAATGGCTATAGCGTAACTACCTATTTTTTGAAGAAGTGACTCTGGATCCTTGTAAAGACACATTTTTGGGGTAAAAACCTTTCCTTTAATGAAATGAAGTTTAGAACTAGGCTTCAAATGGTACCAACGTTGGTGGGAAGTGGGGATGCATACGTTTGATAAGTGCTTGTCGCGGGAGGTGCGATTTATTTGATGCCGAGTGTAGTTAGCAAGCAAGACTTTTCAGCACTTCAGATTCAGATTGTGTGCTCTGTCACGTCATAATATTTTATGTCAATGTCACTCCTCCCATGCCACTCACATACCTCTGGCACTGACTCAATGAGGGCTATCGTTTTTATACTTAACAGTTGGCACCCCTGGCGATTGACAGGACCTTACTCTACAGTGGCGCCATCATGATGAGTGCAAATGCGATAGTCTTCCTACCACTGTAGCGCTCACCAGTTGGTGCCACTGTCTTCGCTACTAGCAAGTGACAGGACCTTACTCTACAGTGGCGCTAACTGGTGAGCGCTAAAACGATAGCCCTCATTAAGCACTATACTTATAATAAAGATTATAAAAACCTACCTCGCACTGTACTCAGTTCTATCTTCAGGTATCGGCATCCAGGCCACTGCTCTGATGTTATCTGGCAGTAACCGGTTGAGGATCTTGCAGTACTGCATCTCGGAGTTGATGGAGTTTTGTTCGTGTTGGGTCTTCGGAGGATGCTTACTGCGTAGACTGATTGATATTACCTGGAAGAAATAGATCACACTTAAGGTAGCCTTTCGAAGCGAGCGTCTATACTATAGCGGCGTCACAGTCTCGGCGCCAATGACGCTATAGACCAGCGGTTCCCAAACTTATTTTGTCTACTGCCCACTTT